>NC_044323.1:21030640-21337442 GCF_007399415.2 Gopherus evgoodei | reverse complement strand
GGCAGCAGGTCAAAATCTCCCTTATATGCAGTTGGCCCCAGTGAAAGGGGGTTAGATGGTGACTGACAGTAGCCCATAGCCTGAGGCAAGGTAGGGATAGAGAGTGGGGGTTCCCTGGGAAGGGGAAACCCAGGTCTGTGGGGTATTGCCTGGAAAGGCAGCACCCAAGGTAAAAGGGCACTGGGGTCCTGAGAGGGACCTAGTGGCAGTGGGACACCAGCCTATAGAGGGCACTCTGGAGCTGGAAAAAGAGCTAATTCCCAGTACACCAGCAGGAGGTGCCACAGGAGTGAGTCCTGCACTGTTACAGTGCCACTACAGCAGCACTAAAGGCAGGTTCTGTCTATTTGCCGGTTCTCTAGCAGTTCAATCCATCATAAAGGTACCTCACATTTGATTTCTTTTGAGTTTTATTCTAAAAACTTAAAGCTAAATAAATCTGAAGTTAGTCCTCATATTTCTGTGCCAACTCAAACTAACTTCTTTCCCAAGTGGAAAATGTTGGGTAAGCCTGGAAAGTGATTCGAGAAGGGAATGAGAACACAGGACAATTCCTGCTGACAGTTACACCGGTGCAGCCTTATTGACTGTAGGGAGAACAGATTTTTGCACAAGAATAGATTTTGGTCCCTTCTGTTTTTTCACATCTGATATAAGCAGAATCTCATTCACTTTCCTCCCCTAAACTCTGAGCACTTTAAGGAAAAAAATAAGCAAGGTCTGCTTGATTTACACAAGCAAATGAAACAGGAACACCAGCCTTAAACAAACATCAGATCTGATGTGACAAGGGTGTCATTACAGCTGCCTTGGTTGGACTGTTCTTTTGAAAGATCGTTAATGGTTCTTTAAAGATGCTGATTTCAGTGAATTTTTTGGGGGGAACGGGGTGGGGGTGGGGTGAGGACGCAGCCAGATAACACAACAGGGAATAGCTCTGTTTTGTCAACTCCTAATCATTCAAAAGCTGAAAGGCTTTAGATTAAGTTTGTTTAATGTTGGTAGAGTGATTCTGAAGAGCTAACATATTACAGAAGTGCTAAATATTATGACTGGGCAATCATCTAAAGATCTGTATCCCTTCTAACTGTTACCTTTTTCTTACAGAAAGCTTAAAATAATCAAATGCAAAACATAGGGGCTGGCGCACACAAAACTCATGCTTAAAAAACCTCATGTCAGAGCTGCTGTTCATATATTCTAGAATAGATAATACTTAATCCTGCCATGAGTGCAGTGCGTGACATCTCACTCCATATTCTTTATGAAAATATGCTTATGATATGAATGACATAACTGAGATGTACTTTATGCAAGATGAGTCTTATAAGATATCATTGGAAAGGTTATAATTTACTGAATGTGATTACCCAGTTTATATGCCTGTATCATTTCTGTATCCGAAGTTAGGAATATTGACTATGTATCTATTTCAACGATGCTACTTAGGGTGATGCCCACTGCTAGTACTGTAACTTCAGGTACAACAATGGAAAAGCTCATGACAGGACTGATGACCCACCAGCAAGGACAATGGACTGTGAAAAGCTTGGCCTTCTTGCAGATGCTCCATACTGCCAATGTCTCATGGACACTGTGATACTACAGAGTCTGGTAGTCTTGTCACCTGATACTAAACATTACCTGAGAGTCGGGACTTCCTGTAACTTTCTACTGGAAAGAAAGGAAGGTCAAGTTTGGGGAAAAAAAGGATTCCTGCCTTATGTAAATCCTATTTAAGAGTGAGGAGGAAGGCAAATGGGATTTCTCCTTTCCATGGCCTGTCTGCCCAAAAAGAAAGACTGCAAAAGCCACCTGAAAGGAAGGGGTGGGGGGAGTCCAGACTGAGACAGGGATCCAGTCTGAAAAGAAATATAACTGGAACTCTAAACCACAGAAACTTTGCAACCTGCCTAAAATAACATTTTGGGTGAGAATTTTTATTTTGTAACCTGTTTCTTAAGTATATTGAGGTGCCCCTCTTGCAGTGATTATGCCACTGTGCTGTTTTGGGGTCTACCCTGAGCAGTAAGGGGTTCCATCACTGCCTGCCCTGTAACCTTGGGGTGCCTTAATGCTGCACAGCTATGGTTCAATTCCCTGAGACCAGTAGCATGTCCTCAAGTACTAGCTAGCCTAGTTACTCCTTTTAGGGTGACACCAACATCTCCTCCAGTCCTGTCAATCTCCCCCCTCAAGGTTGTCCCTCCATTCTGGACAAAAAACTCTCAGGCCATGGCTACACTAGAGAGTTGCAGTGCTGGTGAGGGGGTTACAGCGCTGCAACTTAGGATGTGGCCACACTTGCAAAGCACGGCCAGCGCTGCAACTCCCTGGTTGCAGGGCTGGCTGTACACCCAGTCGAGCCTCGGGTGTAGGGATTCCAGCGCTGGTGATCCAGCACTGGTCAGCAAGTGTGGACGCCCACCAGCGCTTTTATTGACCTCCGGGGTATAAGGAGGTATCTCAGCATACCTTAGAAGCCTCTCTGGTAATCATGCACACTCCAGTGCCCTGAGCTCAGCTGACCCCACCTTTAAATGCCCCGGGAATTTTAAAAATTCCCTTCCTGTTTGCTCAGCCAGGTGTGGAGTGCAATCAATCATTCAATCAATCAGCGACCATGCCTCCACGCCCCAAACGAGCCCCAGCATGGAACAATTGCAAGCTGCAGGACCTCATCAGTGTTTGGGGTGAGGAAGCTGTGCAAGCACAGCTGTGCTCCAGAAGGAGAAATTATGATACCTATGGGCAGATATCGCAGTCCTTGCTGAGAAGGGGCCATGAACGGGACGCGTTGCAGTGCAGGGTCAAAATAAAAGAGCTGAGAAGTGCTTACTGCAAAGCCCGTGAGGGAAATCGCCACTCAGGAGCTGCCCCCACAACCTGCCGTTTTTACAAGGAGCTGGATGCCATACTTGGGTGTGACCCCACTGCCAATCCAAGGACCACGATGGAGATTTCAGAGCAGGGAGAAGTGGGGGAGGGTGTAGAGGAAGCCGACAGTGAGGCTACTGGCGTGGAGGGAGGCACCCCGGAGTCCCAGGAGGCATGCAGCCAGGAGCTCTTCTCAAGCCAGGAGGAGGCTAGCCAGTCGCAGCAGCTGGAAGTTGCTGGTGAGGAAGAAGCTGCGGAGTGTGCTCGGGGTAAGCAGATTTTTATGTTTTGGGAGAGGAGGATTTGGGTTATGGCTGCCTGCATGCATGCCTAAATGTGGAATAGCCCACTGATTTGCTCTATCACGTCTCTGTAATCTGCCTCGGTAATCTCTTGAAAAGTTGCAGCCAGAGTGTGCGCAATGTGCTTTCTCAAGTTTATCGGGAGAGCCACCGTGGTCCTTGTCCCGGTCAGGCTAACTCATCCGATCCACTGTGCAGCGAGGGGTGGGGGGACCATGGCTGCACACAGGCAAGCTGCATAGGAGCCAGGGCAGAATCCACATTGCTGTAGAAGACCCTCCCTCTCTTCCCAGGTAACACGCAGCAGTGATATATCTGGCAGTAGGAAACCCTGTTGAGAATTTAGGGATACTTGAGTGCAGGGCGCCAGGTTCGCGGTCCCCCCCCAGCCCCGCGGTGCGTTCCGGTCTCCCCACCCCCTTCCAGCACGTAGCCAGCCCTGCAGTGTGCTCCGGTCTCTCCCCCCCCTTCCCAGCAGGCAGCCAGCCCCGTGGTGCGCTCCGGTCTCCCCCCCCTTCCCAGCACGTAGCCAGCCCCATGGTGCACTCCGGTCTCTCCCCCCCTTTCCCAGCAGGCAGCCAGCACAGCTGTGCGTTCCCCCCGCCCCCCCACCAGCAGGCCGGCAGTTACGCGGACCGCCCCCCCCCCCCCGCCAGCAGCTCGCCACCTTCCTGTTCACTACTGTCCCCTGTGCAGGACACCAGCTACCTCCTGTACCCAGTGCAGATAAACCCCAGTGACCCATCGGTCAATTCCCCCTCCCAGGTGCAGTCGGGGCAGAAACACTCACCCCATTGCTCGCCATGCCTTTGCTTCCCTGGCCTCTCTGTGTTATGTTAGGTATGTGGGAAGGATGTTACAAAAAGTCTAAAAACTCCTTCAATGTGTGATAATAAACAATGTAGCCTCTGTGTATTACACGTTTCTATCTATGTTTTTTTTAGTGACCTTGACTAATGCAGCCGGATCACCGGCCTCACGTCGGCTGCAGAACTTGAGAAAAAATCCGCGAAAATCAAAAGAAGAATTGATCAAAGCAGTTATGATTCACTACAACAGAGAAAGTAGGAAGACGCAGGAATGGAGAGAGAAAATGTATGAGTGGAGGCAAACACAAAGCAGGAGAAAGGAATTGGCTACCAAAAAAACCTCAAAGCAGATGATAAGCCTCCTGGCTCGCCAAACTGAGTCTTTCGAGTCTCTCGTAGCTATGCAGGCAGATCTGTATCGTGGTAACCCACACCCCTCCCAAAGCTCTCTTTCTTGTTCCCCAGTATTTGCACAAAACACCTTTCTCCAGCAGCCAGTTTCTTATTACCCCCAACTGCCCCCAACACCTGTACGATCACCTACCAGCCCTGATAACTACAATTCTTACCCTGTGCACTCCACCCCCATTACCCTGCAGCATAGTAATCCTGAAGTGCAGCAGACATTGAACAGTAATCCAAACAGGACATATTCAAACCTCTGAATGTACAGTCCACCACCCTAACCCCCCTGGCCTTTTATGTACTGTACTTTGAATAAAGGATTTTATGGCTTTTACAATATGTTTTATTATTGCAGGAAGTGGTAAATATTGTACCCCAAGGTAGAAAGGAGCACAGCAAAGGCACCAAACATTATTGTTGGCTCTCAGCATCAAATTGCTCGCTTAAGGCATCCCTAATCCTTGAAGCCCTTTCCTGGGCCTCTCTAGTAGCCCTGCTCTCTGGCTGTGCAAATTCATCCTCTAGGCGTCGAACCTCGGAGGTCCATTCCTCACTGAATCTTTCACCCTTCCCTTCACAAATATTATGGAGGGTACAGCACGTGGATATAATAGCGGAGATGCTGCTTTCCCCCAAATCTAGCTTCCCATAAAGACACCTCCAGCGGGCTTTCAAACAGCCAAAAGCACACTCCACAGTCATTCTGCACCGGCTCAGCCTGTAGTTGAACCAGTCCTTGCTCCTGTCAAGCTTCCCTGTATACGGTTTCATGAGCCATGGCATTAAGGGGTAAGCGGGGTCTCCAAGAATCACAGTGGGCATTTCGACGTCCCCTACTGTGATCTTGCGGTCTGGGAAAAAAGTCCCGGCCCTCAGCCTCCTGAACAGGGCACTGTTCCAAAAGATGCGTGCATCGTGCACCTTTCCAGGCCATCCTGAGTAAATGTCAGTGAAACGCCCACGGTGATCCACAAGTGCTTGCATAACCACAGAGAAATACCCCTTGCGATTAACATACTCTGATGCCAGGTGGGGTGGTGACAGAATAGGAATATGCGTCCCATCTATTGCCCCTCCACAGTTAGGGAAACCCATTTCTGCAAAGCCATCCACAATGTCCTGCACGTTCCCCAGAGTCACAGTTCTTCTTAGCAGGGTGAGATCAATGGCTGTGCAAACTTGCATCAGCACCATTCCAATGGTGGACTTTCCCACTCCAAACTGGTTCGCCACCGATCGGTAGCTGTCTGGAGTTGCCAGCTTCCAGATTGCAATAGCCACCCGCTTCTCCACTGGCAGGGCAGCTCTCAATCTTGTGTCCCTGCGCCGCAGGGTAGGGGCGAGCTCAGCACACAGTGCCATGAAAGTGGCTTTTCTCATCCGAAAGTTCTGCAGCCACTGCTCATCATCCCAGGCTTGCAGGACAATGTGATCCCACCACTCAGTGCTGGTTTCCCGAGCCCAAAGGCGCCATTCCACGGTGCTGAGCCCGTCTGTTACTGCCACAAGCAATTGAGTGTCTTGAGCATCAGGCGTTTCAATATCATCGTCTGACTCCTCACTGTCACTTTGCAGCTGAAGGAATAGCTCCACTGCCATGCGTGATGTGCTGGCAACATTCATCAGCAAGGTCCTCAGCAGCTCAGGCTCCATTTGTAACAGAAATCTCAGAAATCGCTCTGCAGACTCACAATGCCACCAAACTGCTCGGAATGTGTAGCAAAGCACCACGGGGCGTTGGAACAGGAAGCGGAAAGACCCGCACACTTTCTTCACCTTCCCACAAGCCACAGCGCCAAAATGGGACGAGGTGCTCTGTGGGATAGCTGCCCACAATGCACCACTCCCAACAGCGCTGCAAGTGCTGCAAATGTGCCCACACTGCAGCATTGGTAGCTGTCAGTGTGGCCACACTGCAGCGCTGGCCCTACACAGCTGTACAAACACAGCTGTAACTACCAGCACTGCAAAACTGTAAGTGTAGCCATGGCCTCAGTTCCAAGCATCCTTTAAAATGGCTTTTTCCCTTTTTTTCCTTCTCAGACATGGTATTCAAATTGGATATTCCCTTTTGACTTAATGTCTCAATGTCTTTCCGTTAACTCTAACGGTCCATCATTGTCTCTTCCTGGGCTGGACAATGCATTGTTACCTGAAGCTGGTTTTGCACAAATACATAGATTCACAGAACCACAGTCTGTACAGATAGCTCATAATGACCATCAAGTTCAGAACTTTACAAGCTTTCATAAATGACCTTACTCAATATACTTCTATAGAACAATAATACAATTTGCAATCAGTTTGTTTAGCTGCACATTTTGGGGGCATTAACTCTTCTTTTCTCCCCTTGGGGTTTCTGGATCTTGTCACAGGTGGAACTCTGGGGGAGCATGTGTACGCAGTTAGGTGCCTAGGAGCTCTGAGGTACTGGTTTCTGGGACTAAAGAGGCTGGACTGCAGAATCCTCTATGACACAGAAGGGTTCAAACAAGAGGTTCAAGCCTGGAGGTGCACTCTTGAGGCCCAGAGCTAGCAATAGTGACTAGATTCTGCCTGGATCCAGTTGGTTTAGAAGCACATGGGACCCAGCATGTGGGTCAACTCATAACAGACTGGTGTCTATTCAGAGGAGCACTGGATCAGGTTGTAGCAAAGGTTACGGTACCTTAATTTATACCTTCTTACATCCTGATAATTGCTTTTCTTACCCTCTCTCTTCTTTGCTCTCAGCGTGTGAGCAGCTGTATTATTCATTATTTTTAATATTTACATTGCAGAGCCCTCCAGGTCTGTCTAGTGCAACTTTGTGAGAAGCTGAATACAATGAAAATCCTCCCCTGTAACCCTCCCCAACCTCCAAAAAAGAGAGAGGCTGTCCTTTTTAGCCCATGACTTGTCTATGGTTGATTGTCTCCAGATCTATAGCACTGTTGAGAAATAGTTTTGTGTTACTAACTCAGACACTTCTCCAGATTAACAAGGACACTAATTAATAACAAGTAATTACAGCACAATAATACCAAAAAGAGGTTTATGATTTATTCTGTCTTCCAATCTGCAACCAAAAGCCAAAGTACAACATCCACTTCTCTTTACAAATGTGTCCTAGATTTTTTGGGTCTCAATGGAATCTCATGACAGCACAGTAAGTTTTATATGCAGATCAAGGCAAGTCTAGATTCCCAGGCCTGGCTCAAATTGTCAGCCCCAAATCTGGCCCAATCCATTTCTTCTCTAATGATACATCCAACAAAGGTGCAATTTGGGGGAAGAGTGATTTTGTAATATAGACACCTATCTATTAAGAACTCAGCTGAGACCACCAATTCATGTAGGACAGATATCAATGGTGATGGGATAAGGGTATAGAGGAGTGACACTGAGTCAGAAAGGGTTAAGCAACCAGCAGACTAAAGTGACCCACATCAGCCTTTAAGAACATATTAGAGAAGCATTGACATGATAAATAGGGCCATTTCCTGTTGATAGTTATCAAAGCCATGTTAGATAGACCATAGTGTTTGTATTGGCACAATGTATATTATTTGTTCTTCGTCCAAGGCATACCAGCTGTGACCTGCCCCAAGAGGCTATCATAACCTGCCAGAGAGCTATAAAAGAACTATGGGACCGGATCCTTTTTTCATCTCAGATCTGCTTAAGCTTGGTCAAGGGAAGCTCAAGTTGCAAGACAGGTTTCCAGCTCCAGTCTGGATTACCCTGCTATTCCTCATGGAAGAATTTAAACAGACTCTGCACATGGACTGCCTATTGGATTATAATCTATGGAACTGATTCTGGAAAAGCTTTCTATAAATCAGCAGCTCACCATCTCTACAATGAAACTGACTCAAGAACTTTATCCATATCTGCATGTATAATGATCTTTTAACCACAATAACTCTTTTTAAAAATAAATATTAGTTTAGTTAATAAGAAATGGTTATAAGCATGTATTTGGGTAATATCTGAAATATTCATTGACCTGGTGAGTATGTGTCAAATACCTTAGGATTGATAGAACTTTATATATAGTGAACAATATTTTAAGTAACCCTCATCATATTTGATTTGGCTGTCTGGGTGCGAGCCCAGAGCTGGATTGCTTAAGGGAGCTGTGGTTTTGGCTTCTGCATAAGCAGTCAGGTATTGTAGAAGCTGTTTTGTTGCTGGCTTGGTGAATCTAATTATTAGAATAACCCCCAGTTTTGGAGATTGTCTGCCCCATTCTTTGTGGTTTGCCCTGATTGAGCACTTAAGTCGATATAGTTAGGTTGACACTGTCATAAACAGATAGCTAAGGGTTAATGTCTCTTTCACCTGAAGCACCTGACCAGAGGACCAATCAGGAAACCGGCTTTTTTCAACTTTGGGTGGAGGGAATTTTGTGTCTGAGGTCTTTGTTTTCTGTCTGCCTGCTTTCTCTGAGCTTTGGAGAAGTAGTTTCTGCTTTCTAATCTTCTGTTTCTAAGTGTAAGGACAAAGAGATCAGATAGTAAGTTATATGGTTTCTTTTCTTTGGTATTTGCATGAATATAAGTGCTGGAGTGCTTTGATTTGTATTCTTTTTGAATAAGGCTGTTTATTCAATATTCTTTTAAGCAATTGACCCTGTATTTTGTCACCTTAATACAGAGAGACCATTTGTATGTATTTTCTTTCTTTTTATATAAAGCTTTCTTTTTGAGACCTGTTGGAGTTTTCTTTTCTGGGAAATTTTAGGGAAATTAAGTCTGGACTCACCAGGGAATTGGTGGGAGGAAGAAATCAGGGGGAGATCTGTGTGTGTTGGATTTGCTAGCCTGATTTTGCATTCCCTCTGGGTGAAGAGGAAAGTGCTTTTGTTTCCAGGACTGGAAACAGAGAGGGGGAGTCACTCTGTTTGGATTCACAGAGCTTGTGGCTGTGTATCTCTCCAGGAGCACCTGGAGGGAGGAAGGGAAAAAGGATTATTTCCCTTTGTTGTGAGACTCAAGGGATTTGGGTCTTGGGGTCCCCAGGGAAGGTTTTTCAGGGGGACCAGAGTGCCCCAAAACACTCTAATTTTTTGGGTGGTGGCAGCAAGTACCAGGTCCAAGCTGGTAACTAAGCTTGGAGGTTTTCATGCTAACCCCCATATTTTGGATGCTAAGGTCCAAATCTGGGACTAAAGTTATGACATGGTGTGCAGCGGTTACGGAATAGACAAAATCCAGAAGCCAGTAGCAATATTATATTTTTCTTTTCTCTGCTAAGGGCTTTTTAGCAGAGAGAAACAGTTTGGTTTTCAAAGGGAACCAGAGAGAATTTTTTTTTCTGCTCTCTCTGGCAGTTTGTGGCTTGCATAATAAGCAAGAAACCATTAAGGTGCTATTAAGAGTCTTTTGTCACACAATAGCACTCCCATTGAGAGTCATTACCAGCACTATATACATGCAAATAAAGTGGTTTTTCTGGTTTGCTTTACATTGAAAACAAAGGGCAAAACCCCTGTTGCTAGGCAGACCCCAGGAGGCAACAGAGCCTGCAGTTCAGAAGAGAAACACCGGAGGGCACCCCAACACAAGAAAACAGGAACCATGACTTGTAAGGCAAAAATTGAGGCTGAAGAACAATTCAGAGAAGCTGAACACAGGCGACAACTGGAAATAAAACAAAAAGAGATGGAGATGAAAGAAAGAGAAGAACAGATCAGAGAGGCAGCCTACCAAAGAGAACAGGCAGCCTACCAAAGAGAACAGACAGCCAAAGAGGCAGCACACAAAAGAAAACTAGAAGAAGAATAGGTGGCCCACCGAAGGAAACAAGCAGAAGAAGAGTTGGCCCACCGCCGAGACATGGAAAAACACCAAAAAGAAATTGAAAAACACCAAAAAGAAATGGAAAAACAACAAAAAGAGAATGAAGAGAAGGAAAAACAGAGAAAACATGAACTGGACTTGGCAAAAGCTGGGCTGCATGTGCCAGCCAACCCTAACAACCCGGCGCCAATTATTGCTCCACAGCACAGGAAATTTCCCATCTACAAGGCAGGGGATGACACCGAGGCCTTCTTGGAAAATTTTGAAAGAGCCTGTCTTGGGTACAGCATCCCCGAAGACCAGTACATGGTAGAATTGAGGTCACAGCTCAGTGGACCTTTAGCAGAGGTGGCAGCTGAAATGCCTAAGCAGCAAATGAATGACTATAAACTTTTTCAAACCAAGGCCAGATACAGAATGGGGATAACCCCAGATCATGCCCGTCGGCGCTTCAGAACCCAAAAGTGGAAACCAGATGTGTCATTTCCCAAACACGCCTACTACGTTGCAAAAAACTATGAGGCCTGGATAACAGGACACAACGTTCAAACCTTGGAAGAACTGCACCTCCTCATACAAATGGAGCAGTTCTTGGATGGTGTTCCTGAAGACATCACACGGTACATACAAGATGGAAAACCCAAAGATCTCGCTGAGGCGGGGGAGATTGGAGCCAAATGGATGGAAGTGGCAGAAAGCAAGAAAGCTACTGTCAAGGGGAACGAATACCCCAGGGGGCACACCGACCATAAACCCTACAACCGAGGACAGCCAAAGACCCTACATACAACCCAAGTAAAGCCACAGACGCCCTACTCTTCCACCTCACCAGTCTCCAGTAACGCACCTCGGCCCAGTGACCCATCAGATGGAAGATGCTTTAAGTGTAATGAACTGGGACATATCAAGGCCAACTGTCCAAAGAACACCATGCGAGTGCAATTCATTACACCACCATCACACCAAAGATCCCCAGGCCCGGATGCCTCTCAAATACCCTTGGAGCGAAGGGAAAATTTGAGAGTGGGCAGAAAGAAGGTTACTGCATGGAGAGACACGGGGGCACAAGTGTCAGCTATCCACCAATCCTTCGTTGACCCCAAATTCATCAACCCAAAGGCCAAAGTTACAATTTACCCCTTCATGTCACAAGCTGTAGACTTGCCTACAGCTGAACTGCCTGTCCAGTACAAAGGCTGGTCAGGAATGTGGACTTTTGCAGTCTATGACAATTATCCTATCCCCATGCTACTGGGGGAAGACTTGGCCAACCAGGTGAAGCGGGCCAAGAGAGTGGGAATGGTTACACGTAGCCAAACCAGGCAAGCTTCCAGACCCATTCCTGTTCCTGAGCCGTCCACAGAGGCCCCATCTGTGTTACCAGAGACCCAGACAGAGGTAGTGGACCCGCATTCCATGCCTACCACTGAAACAGCCACAGCACCTCCAGTCCCAGGCCCGGAACTGGAACAGCAACCAGCACCAGCAAGTGCAACCACATCTTCAAACTCAACACCAGAGGGCACCAGCGAGCCAGAACTGGCAGAAGCAACATACAGCCATACCCAAAAGGCTCAGCCAGAGCCTGAAATACCCTCAGGTGCACCAGCGGAGAGCGGTTCACCAGCAACGGAAACAACCCCATCATCTACATCGCTTCCAGAGGGACCAAGCCCAAGTCCACAGTTTGAGGAAGAACTGGTGACCCCAGCCTCAAGGGAACAGTTCCAGACTGAGCAGGAAGCAGATGACAGCCTTCAGAAAGCTTGGGCGGCGGCACGGAGCACCCCACCGCCTCTCAGCTCTTCTAATCGATCCCGGTTTGTTAAGGCAGGACCAGAGTGCCCCAAAACACTCTAATTTTTTGGGTGGTGGCAGCAAGTACCAGGTCCAAGCTGATAACTAAGCTTGGAGGTTTTCATGCTATCCCCCATATTTTGGACGCTAAGGTCCAAATCTGGGACTAAAGTTATGACAGACACGGTGTCAGTGTAGACACTGCGTTGCTTACATTGACTGTTGGTGCCTTTCAGAAACTGTCCCACAATGCCCACACTGGCAGTTAAATTGGTGCAAGGGCTCCTGGTGAGGAAACACACTCCCAACACAAGTATCAGAGTGTAGACAGGCAAAACTGATTCAATTACTGTGGTGGCTGCATGTCAACATAACTTTGGTTGACTTAATCTTAATTTTGTAGTGTAGTTTTGTCCTCAGTGAGGCACTTAAAACTGAACACAGTACTCCAATTGAAGCCTCATCAGTGCCGAGTAGAGCAAAACTAGTACCTCCTGTGTCTTACGTATGTCGCTCCTGTTAATACACCGCAGAATGGTATGAGTCTTTTTTGCAACTGCGTCACATTGTTTATTCATATTCAATTTGTAATCCACTATAACCCTCAGCTTCCTTTCAGCAGTACTACTGCCTGAGCCAGTTATTCCCCATTTTGTATTTGTGCATTTGATTTTTCCTTCCTAACTATAGTACTTTGCAGTTGTCTTTATCAAATTTCATTTTGTTCATTTCCGATTGATTCTCCAATTTATCAAGTTCCTTTCTAATCCTGTTCCCCAAAGTGCTAGCAAATCCTCCCATCTTGGTTTCATCTGCATACTCTCCACTCCACTATCCAAGTCATTAATGAAAATATTGAATAGTACCGAACCCAGAACTAACCCCTGCAAGAGCCTCCTTGACACATCCTTCCAGTCGGACAGTGAACCATTGGTAACTACTCTTTTCAACCAGATGTGAAATCACCTTATAGTAATTTCTTCAAGACCACATTTCCCTAGTTTGCTTTATAAATTTCCATAGATTGCTGACGATGGAGGAAGGGAAGGCAGCCCGTGCTCCACAGTAGTAGCACAGAGCTCTGGAAAGAAAGGGGATTCCCCGTTGCGATGAGATCCCCAGGGCACAACCTGGAACTGTGAGCTGCCTATAAAGTTTGTTAGGGTGAGAGACTGCTTGAGTCAAATCTTGTTTAGTCTGTTGAAGTTAGAATTTAGACTGTGTTTCTATTTTTATTTCTTAGAGTAACCAATTTTGATCTCCATGCCTGCTATTTATAATTACTTAAAATCTGTATTTCTGTAGTTAATAAATCTGCTTTATATTTTACCTAAAACAGTGTGTTTTTGGTTGAAGTGGTTGGAGAATCTCAGCTCAGCTTAACAAGGGCTGTTGCACATCCACTACCCTTTTAATGGAGTGCCAAGCTAATTAATGAGCTTGCACTGCCCAAGGATGTCTTGAGTAGTGTAAGATGGCACATTTCTGGGGTGCAAGGCTGGGGTGATTGGCTGGTGCCTCTCTATGTATGATTCATGAGTAGCTCAGGGAGCATTCATGTAATGCAGCAGGGTGTGGAGCTCCACATGCTGATGGCTGAGTGATCACAGCACCTGGAGAGGGCTTGTTGCTTATCACGGGCATAGCTTCCTGAGAGACAACTCAGGCTAAAGCACAGGGAACACTGCAGTCCCACACTTCCAGGTTGTACCCCAGGGATCATGTCACACCCATGCATCCCAGCAGTGGCATAGGACTTGGGGCGGGGAGGGGGAATAACAAACCTTCTGAATGGGGGGAAATGGTAGATATGGTATATCTTGACTTTAGTAAGGCTTTTGATACTATCTCGCACAACCTTCTCATAAACAAACTAGGGAAATACAATCTAGATGGAGCTAATATAAGATGGGTGCATAACAGGTTGGAAAAACATTCACAGAGACTAGTTATCAGTGGTTCACAGTCAAGCTGGAAGGGCATATTGAGTGGAGTCTTGCAGGGATCAGTCCTGGGTCCAGTTCTGTTCAATATCTTTATCAATGATTTAGATAATGACATAGAGAGTACATTTATAAAGTTTGCAAATTGTACCATGCTGGGAGGAGTTGAAATTGCTTTGGAGGATAGGATTAAAATTCAAAGTGATCTGGACAAACTGGAAAAAGTGGTCAGAAGTAACAGACTGAAATTCAATAAGGATAGATGCAAAGTACTCCACTTAGGAACCATCAATTGCACACTACAAAATGAGAAAGGACTGCCTAGGAAGCAGTACTGTGGAAAGGGATCTGGGGGTTATACTGGATCACAAGCTAAATATGAGTCAACAGTGTAACACTTTTGCAAAAAAAAGTAAACATCATTCTGCGATGTATCAGCAGCAATGTTGTAACAAAGACATGAGAGGTAATTCTTTCACTCTGGTAAGGCCTCAGCTGGAGTATTGTGTCCAGTTCTGGGCCTCATCTTTCATAAAGATGTAGACAAATGGAGAAAGTCAAGAGAAAAGCAACAACGATTAAAGGTCTATAAAACATAACCTATGAGGAAAGACTGAAAAAATTGGTTTTGTTTAGTCTGGAGAAGAGAAGATTGAGGGTGGACATAACAGGTTTCAGGTACATAAAAGGTTATTACAAGAAGGGGGATGAAAAAATGTTCTTAACCTCCGAGGATAGGACAAGAAGCAATGGGTTTAAATTGCAGCAAGGGAGGTTTAGATTGGACATTAGGAAAAAAAATGTTATGGAATCTCCAGCAGTAGACGTTTTTAAGAACAGGCTGACAAACACCTTTCAGGAATGGTCTAGTTATTACTTAGTCCTGCTTTGAGAGCAGGAGACTGGACTAGATGACTTGTTGAGGTCCCTTCCAGTCCTACATTTCTATGATTCTGTGCCCCCCATAGGCAGCCCAGGGCTCTCTGGGGGCTGGTTGCCCGTGCCCCCCTCCATAGGTGGTTCAGGGCTCTGTGGAAGGAAGGGTTTCCCATACCTCCCATGGTGGCCCAGGGCTGTGGGAAGAGGTAGTTGCCCTTGCCCCCTATAGGTGGCCCAAGGCTGTGGGGGGAGCGGGTTGCCCATGCTCCCCATAGGTGGCCCAGGGCTGTGGGGGGAGCGGGTTGCCCATGCCCCCCATAGGTGGCCCAGGCTGCGGGGGGAGCGGGTTGCCCATGCCCCCCATAGGTGGCCCAGGCTGTGGGGGGAGCAGGTTGCCCTTGCCCCCTATAGGTGGCCCAGGCTGTGGGGGGAGCGGGTTGCCCTTGCCCCCTATAGGTGGCCCAAGGCTGTGGGGGGAGCGGGTTGCCCTTGCCCCCTATAGGTGGCCCAGGGCTGTGGGGGGAGCGGGTTGCCCATGCCCCCCATAGGTGGCCCAGGCTGTGGGGGGAGCGGGTTGCCCTTGCCCCCTATAGGTGGCCCAGGGCTGTGGGGGGAGCGGGTTGCCCATGCCCCCCATAGGTGGCCCAGGCTGTGGGGGAGCGGGTTGCCCTTGCCCCCTATAAGTAGCCCAGGGCTGTGGGGGGAGCGGGTTGCCCATGCTGCCCACAGGGAGCAGGTGCCTTGCCCCTCCTAGGGAAGGGAAGGAAGCGGCGGCCAAGGGGCAGAGGGGAGGCGGGAAGCCAGCGGAGCCTGGAGGAGGAGCCACCCGGCGCAGCAGCGGGGCAGGCAGGTGGTGTCAGTCTGGGCTGGAAGTTGGGCGCGCAGGAGCAGCCGGACGGGACCCGCTCGGGGAGCGAGTGCCTGGCTGAGGCTGAGAGGCAGCAGCCGGGGCAGGTGCCGGCTGCCCACCTGTGCGAGCGGCTCTCCCGCGGACCCTATGTGTCTGGCCCGGGAGCGCTCTCCCGCTGTGCTGCTTCGCGGGGCGCCCTCGGGATGAGGAACCTGCTGCTCCTTCTCTTCGCCGCCTGCTGGAGCGCGGGGCCGGTAAGTCCGCCGGGGCCGCTGGGCTCCTGGCTGCGGGCAGGGGTGCCGGGTTCGGGGCACAGCCCGGCCCTGCCAGAGGCTGCTGCTGCGGGGCAGGAGCGAGACCTCGCCCCGCCAGCCCCGTGCGGAGAGTCAGCCCGCAGCGCAGCGCGTGTCCCGGGGGGCTCCTCATGGGCCGCGCGGTGCGCGCCACGCTGCGACTTTCGCGTGCGGTGCGGTGCGGTGCGACTCGACTCCTTTGGGACAGAGCGGCCGAGCGGGGGCCTCTCGTAACCCCCCTGACTTGCGAGAACAAGCGCCTGGGTTCAGCTTGAAAGGAGCAGGCGTGGGGCAGGGTTGGTTCGTGCAGTGAAGGGGCTCGCCCGCTTGTACAGGATCCAGTGGCGTAAGGGGGGGAGGGCTAGCTCAGTGGTTTGAGCACTGGCCTGCTAAACCCAGATTTGTAAATTCAATCTTTGAGGGGGCCATTTGGGGCAAAAATCTGTCTGGGGATTGGTCCCCCTTTGAGCAGGGGGTTGGACTAGATGACCTCCTGAGGTCCCTTCCAACCCTGATCTTCTATGATTGTAAGGGCAGTGTGGACCGGGTGATTATAGAACGGGCTGTGCCCATCCCAGCCAGGGGCACCACAGGGCAGGCACTACAGCAGCCCTTTGCTTGGGTGTCTCCTGAAAATGTCCAAGCTATTCAATGAGAAACAAATGTCTCAACTCACTGAAAAGTTACAGACCTGGATCCCGATCCTGCTCCCACTTAACTCCGGAGAAGGAGACTCAAGCTCTTAGCAAACGTGGAGTGGCCAAATGTAGAGTGATCCATCATCTGGCTGATGCTGCATTAATTACGCCGCTGGAGTATTTACTCATCAAGGTCATTCACTCAAAGTTAAGGCTTTATCTTTAACGTGCCGGTTTGTGCACATCAAGGGAGAGAAGGCAGTGAGTGACATTTGGGACTTAACGTGCTGCAATATCTGGCACAGTAGTAGTGAAAGCCCTTAATCTGAATGCTCTTCCCTTGTGGGTTTCAGTAAGCCTCAGAGCCAAAGTCTGCTCTCATTTGCCCCGAAGTAAATCCAGAATAATGTAATTTATTTAAACGGCGTTATCCTTTATTTACACCAATATAACGAGCATAATTTGGCCCTTTATATTATTAGTATATATTTTTCTTTTCTTTCTTTAATTGATTCAAATGAAAACAGGAAACGGTCCCAGCAGAGGTTTGAAACGTTCTTAGAGTATTGTCAGAGGAGAGTTTGGAAGTGGCTATTATTTATGGCTAACGAGTTTTACTTACTGGAGTGTATTGATCTGTTAGGGTAAAATTGATGTTGTTTAACTAACTTCTATACTGTGCATGTAATAATAATTACACTAAAAATCCTTATGAAATTAGTTGCTGTAAAATCTTCCTTGTTTTAATTGAATCTAAAATTATGTTGTTTATTGACTATTTTATTAACTAGTTCATGGCTTAAAGGGAGACACACAAAAGCATCTGACAACATAACAGTTACCTTCTCTGCATTGTAAATTTAAAAACACAGACTATTGTGCACCAAACTTGGTAAGCCATACTAATGGTAAATGCGAAATGGCTGCCAGAAGCAAATTTTTGTGGTAAAATTATTGTATTTCAGGTGCCTGAAAAATTGATTTATTAATGGAAATGCTGACAGACACTAAACTACAGCAGTCCAGCTAAGTGTGTATGACAGCACAGGTCTATGTTGACTACTTATGTAAACTGTTCTTTGGTAGAACAGGGGGAATGATAGCCTAAAAGACCAATCAGCAGTACTGTACAGGATTGGGCCCTAAACTTTTTTAACTCTGATAAAGTACATCTGAATTATACTGGTTCCTGTATTAGAAAATGGATGTTGTTACATACTCGACATGTAGTGGGAATTTGAAAAAGAAGTATTGCATTAGTTATAGTCTTTGGGCACTACAGAATTGTATTTTCTCAAAGGAGTAACCATTTCTATTAAATCTCAGTTCGCGGAATCCTTTCAATCCTGTGATTGAAATTGTTTTTTCACAAGTTTCTTTGCCAAAATGTTTACAGTATGATTTACACTCTGCATTGGTGGTTCTCCAGTAAATTGTTATTTGCAATTCACACTAGCACTTACAATAAATAATAATGAGTAGCAGGCATATTGCAGATTACTGAATTTTTGCCAATTGGCAAATCAAGAGATTATAAAACAGGATATTTATCACAAAATACACTTCATTTATTTTGACAGTTTCTTGGCTACTGGGGCAGGGACTATATCTTCCTATTGATTTATACATCACCTAGCACATTAGGGCCCTGATCCTGATTGGGCATTTGAGTGCTACTAAAATGCAGATAATTAGTAATAATAAAATAATAATACTTGCAGGTTTTATTATTATTATTATTATTATTATTATTATTATTATTATTATTATTATTATTACACTTAGAAACCCTAACCTATATCAGGGCTCCATTGTGCTCGGCCCTGTGCAAATACAGAGTAAGAGACAGTGCCTGCTCTGAAGAGCTTATGATTTTAATAGACGATATAGAGGAAAGGTGGGAGAAAGGAAGTAACATTTTCATTTTACAAATGGGCAACTGAGGCTAATGCAGTCCTAGGATGTATCAGGTGAGGTATTTCCAGTAGAGACAGGTAAGTATTAGTACCATTATACAAGGCACTGGTGAGACCTCATCTGGAATCCTGTGTGCAGTTCTGGTCTCCCATGTTTAAGACAGATGAATTCAAACCAGAACAGGTACAAAGAAGGGCTACTAGGATGATCAGGAAAACTTACCTTATGCAAAGAGACTCAAAGACCTTTGCTAGTTTAGCTTAACCAAAAGAAGTTGAGGTATGATTGCTCTCTATAAATATATCAGAGGGAGTAGGAGGAGTTATTTAAATTAAGCACCAATGTAGACGCAAGAACAAATAAATATAAACTGATTGTCAATAAGTTTATCTTGAAATTAGATAAAGGTTTCTAACCATCAGAGGAGTGAAGTTCTGGAACAGCCTTCCAAGGGGAGTAATGGGGGCAAAAAACCTAACTGGCTTCAAGAGTGATCTTGATACGTTAATGGGGAGGATGGTATGATGAGACTGCCTACAAAGGCATGGAGCTGATCTGCGACTGCTAGCAGCAAATATCTCCAGTGACTGGTGATGGGACACTAGATAAGGAGGACTCTGAGTTACTACAGAGAATTGTTTCCCAGGTGCCTGGTGGGTGGGTCTTGCCCACATCACTTTTCTGCTTTCTAAATATCTGGTAAATCAATAGAAACCTGAGCTAGGTTGCAAATTTCCTTCTCATAGGCCTCCCTCTATAGCAGTGGTTCCCAAACTTTAACAACCACAAAGTCCTTTCACTAAAATATTCTATGGATTTTCTCCCTTACCTCAGCGTAAATTATAAAAGCAGTGATCTTGGCAATATAAAATTTGTTTTTATGACATGCTTATTACACACTATTCATTATTATTTATCATTACAGTATTTTTATTACATTATGAAAATACCAAGACTGTTCCGAGATCTCACTTTTGTAGCTTGTATCACTTTTGATTAAGCCTGTTATAAGACAAGGCTCCCATCAGAGGTGCCAGTAGAAAAAAGGGTAGCAGGGGCAAAGGCCCTGGGGCCTGGTGGGCACTGTCAGAAAAGTGGGGGGAGGCACAGAAAAAAGGGGAGGGACCTGTGTGGGGACACGCTGATGGCACATGACCCTCGCCTCCCCTGCCCCCATACTGGCACCTCTTGCTCCTATGTTTCATCAAGGAATATCAGATGTGAAACAGCATGAAGGTATTTAAGAAGCAAATCACATAGTTCCTCCTACACAAGCATTCGGGTGTTGAGCAGTCCAGGCAAACAATGCACATTACAACAAAGCTTAAACTTGTTCATAATAATTTATTGTTCAGGGTCTAACTGATTGCCATATTTGGGGTTGGGCAGGAATTTTTCACCAGGTCAAATTGGCAGAGACACTGGGTTGTTTTTTTTTGCCTTCCTCTGCAGCATGGGGCAGGGGCACATGCAGGTTTAAACAGGTGTAGATAGTGGGCTCTCCTTAACTTGAAGTCTTTAAATCATGATTTGAGGACTCCAGTAACTCAGCCAGAGGTTAAGGGTCTATTACAGGAGTGGGTGGCTGAGGTTCTGTGGCCTGCAATGTGCAGGAGGTCAAACTAAATGATCATGGTGGTTCCTTCTGGCCTTAAAGGGTATGTCTACACAGCAATGTAAGCCCAGGCTCGAGCCTGGCCTCAAGCCTAACCCCTCTTGTGTCCACATACCAATGATGTTAACTTGGGGCTCAGATCTATGGTCCAAGATCTTGCAGGAATAGAGGGTCTGAGCCCATGTTAAACTGGGACCTTGAGTTTGAGCCCTATTGCTTTCCTGTATGCACACAACCCAGGCTTGATTTGGGTTCAGGAAGTCCTCCGGATGTATCCAGGTTCCTTAGAGGAACTTCCTTATTCCTCTCTAAGCGGACAATCTGTAGTACAGTCTGCTGCATGCTATTGCAAACAGAAGCCAACCTCCCTTTACAAAGGCAGCCACTCAGGTCAGAGTTAATCCATTGTCTGCTGAACGTCAGTCTGCAAGCACACTATCAGAGAGCCTGCAGGGTTTTCAATGGAGACCGATCAGAAGATGATTTTTGCAAAGACAGCTGCTTCCTGATCACAAGAGCACAGCTAGATTTTGGTGCACGCCACCCAGGCATTCCTGCACATGTAGCCCCAGGGAGGCCAGGGGGGGCCTGGGAGCAAGGGCCAGAGAGTCGAGTGGGAACTAAGTATCTGGCTTGCAGGGAGGGGAGCGGCAGACCTACCGGCTCAGCATGGCTCCCTCTCCATACAGGGCAGCCACTTGGTCCCTGCTCCACTCCCTCCTCCCCCCGCTCACAGGGCTGTATGTGCAGAGGTGCCCTGGCAGAGTGCACTGTGAGGGTGGTAAGTGCAAACCAGCCCCAAAACTTCCCCACAGCCGGCCGGGGGATCCCTTATCCCTGTCTCCCAGGGTGCAGCAGGGGAAGGGATAAGAGATTTCTGAGGATGTTGGAGCACACTGCACCCCAACCCCAGGGGATGCACTTCACTGTTCTGCAGCCAGAAGCAGACAAGCTGGGGTGTGTCTCAGTTTTTCCTCTGAACCCTACATTTTATGTCAAACTTCAAAACAAACAGACAAAAATAAATAGATAAAAAACAACCAAACAAAACCACCTTCACTGAACATCCCATTATAAAAAATTAAGAATCACAGTTTCATTTTAATAGTTTGACAGCCCTGGAGACTGATGTCCTAATTATCGTCAGAATAGGTGCACATGGGAATGAGAGTTTTTCCACAGTTCAACATTTTCACAGTGCTCGAGTGTCAACACTGGTGGGAGGAAGGCACTCTGGGATAGGGTTACTTTGGCTCGGGTCTTCGCACTGCAGTGTGGATGCCAGAGCCCTAGGCTCCAGAATGGGTCAGAAAATCCTTAACCTAGGGTTAAAATGCATTGTAGATGCTCAAGCCCAAGATTTCCTAACATGGGTCAGCTGACTTGAATCCACTAACCCTAGGCTTACATTGCTGTGTAGACAAAGCCTATGAGGTGCTCAGAGATCAAGGGCCAAGTTTTCAGAAGTGCTTAACACTCATGAATTTCCACTGTGATGCTATGGCCAGATTGAATAGAACATCCAGTGCTCTGACTCCTGAAAATCTGGTCTTAATTAACTTGCCCATGATCAAACAGGAAATCTGCAGTGAAACCAGGGCTTGAACCTAGATCTCCTGAGCCACTGCACTGCCTTAAACCCAAGACCATCCTGCCTCTCACTTATTTATAATACTTCATAGTGTACTAACTGATGTTCTAATATATGTAAAAGTAATGTTGTTTTGTAAATTAGACCTCATTACAGGTTATTAAATCTTTGCTGACAAGAGGAGAGAGAGGCCATCACTTTGTGCATGAATTACAAAATGTGCAGATGATTGAACAGTTCAGCAAAGTCTTACTGCCTTATAATTTTTTCATTTGCTTAATCTTGCTGCTGTATTCCGAGAGACTAAAATGTATTATTATTCCTAAATATTTTCTGTTGTCCCTACCTCCTCAACTCTGCCAACATTCCCACCCTTACCCTCCTGCTTGTCAATTTATTGCACAGTCACCTGTTCCATGCAGACTCCTGTGCATCGCGTGAGCTTCTTGAGTTCATTCCTCCAGTTCTCCTGCTGTGCTCCCTGCCATGAATCTCATTGACTTGAATAAAAAAAATTCTATTTGTTGTTCCCCTTCCTCTAGTCTCAGTCTATCTAACTGTCTGTGCTCATGGGCAGGGACCCTTCTTTCTTGACTGCCTGGAAAGTGCCTGCCATATTGTGGGCAGTGCTATAAGCAAAGGAGGAATAATGATAACACAGCTGTTTTAAAATGAGTTTCTCACTGCATGCTGCTTGCTTAAATCCAAGAATCTGTGATGAAGTATTGTCAGGGGCGGCTCTAGACATTTCGCCGCCCCAAGCATGGCGGCATGCCGTGGGGGGCGCTCTGCCGGTCGCCAGTCCCGCCAAAGCCTATACGCCTGCGGGAGGTCCACCAGAGCCCTGCCTGCTGACCTGCAGAGCACCCCCCGAGGCATGCCGCACCAACGCCGCCCCTGAGTATTGTGACCCCCAAAAGGTAATGGTCACACTGTGACAAAGAAAAGCAAATGTTATTACATTAAAGATGGTGCAGTTTGCTTGCTTGACACACATAATGATGCAAATTCAGCTTTTCTAAAATGAAGCAGTTTTCTTTAAAAAATCAAAAATGTAGTTGTCGCCCCTTAAGGATGTTATATTGGAGTACAGATTGACACACTGCCTTTCTGTAGGGCGGGGGCAAAGTTTTTCAGAAGAACGTTGGTAAATACACTATGTTGTCAAGGACTCTTTTTTGTAAATGGCAATGTTGATTTTGGAATTCTTCAGAAAGGAGTTGAGGAGGGCTCCTTTTTATGGAAGAGCATTCTTTTAATGTTTCATTTTGAAAAGCCAAAATGCATAGACTTTGAGAAGGGACTGTGCCTAGCACACTCCTAAGGCCTTAAAATAACAAATAAAATTTGTGGATTCTTTGACTGGTAGTTGCATCCATCATGGAACATTTTAATTAAAATGCTTTAAGACCCAGTCCTGTTTGTTCATTTTAAACAGGTGAATGGCATCCACCCAGAATGCAGATTTCAGCTGGAGATTCATGAGGAGGAAATAAGATGTATGGAACTTCTAAACAGGGTCAAAACAGTGGCATTTAAAGGTAAGAAAAAGATGTGCTGCAATGCACAGATAGCTTATAAAGAAAAAATCCTTATTCATCAGCACTGTTGAACTTCTTTGACAGTTAAAATTACATTTTCAGAATTTATTTGTGCTGTGACTGTACTTTTTATGAATTGGATAATTCATGCTGACTTCATATTGAAAGTAAAAACTAAGGATGAGAGGCCTAATTAACATTCTGATGCACATGGCAATTCAGATACAGGATCAAGTCCTTGATGTATCTCCATTGAAATTTATGGAGTTATCCCACAGGTGAACTTGGACCTCACAGCTTTATTAAAAGACCCCCACACAGACACAGTTTTCTGGATACAATAACACTAAAAATATGCACGGGCAACTTACTGTACGTAGGTGGAGGAGGGAGGAGAAAGAAAGTGACCTATAATTAGATTTCATGAGGAGGAGACCAATTCTACTTCTTTTTTCTGTTTTAAGCTTTTAGGGGGGCTTCTTTGCAGTTATAACATGAGTGGAAGGTAAGATGATCAGAAAACAAATAAAAATGTATGACGTTTTCCTTGTAAGTTGGAGCCTCTGACAAGGTCACCAGTTCACAGAGCAAATATACTTTTCAGTATGAAGGTAAGAAATGCACCCTGGCATTTTCAATGTAAAAACGATAAATAATCTAGTGATGCAAAGGAAAAACAGATTGTAGCATTAAAGTACCTAGAATGGAAGCCCCGATTAAGAACTTTGTTTAAAAAAACAAACAATTTATTATCATTTGTAGGTAAGGTGTTTCTCAGCTGGAAGAAGATGTCTGTTATACGTATATTTTCATTACAATTATTAGTGTTATATTATATTTGCATAAGCCCTATGGCCAGAAGCTACAGAGGGGAAAGAGTTCTCTGCTCTCTCTATTGATGAAAAGGGAAAAGTGCTGCCATAAAAACCTCTTTTTTGCACAGACACCTACACACCCTTTGTGACGCTTGAGATGAACTTGGGAGTTTAGAAGACAATGGGCTCCAGGGAGGCTCTGAGAAGGAAAAGAGCTATTATATTACCTTGTGGTAAAAAATTTATTTCTAGAGCTGGCTAGGAATTTTGCAGTTTCCACAAAATCAAAATTTTTCATGGGGAAATTTTTCTGTTTTCAGTTGAGAAAATTGAAATTAAATATTCTGAATTGAAATATTTCATTTTTTATCTGACACAATGCATTTCATTTTGAATCAGTTCAACAAAACATGAAACTGCATTTCCCTATCAGCACATGGCCTTGTGGAATTGTAGTTCAGGCCCCAATTCCCTCTTATGGACTGGGATCCCTTGAGGACTACATCTCCTATAATGGAATGGGGATTTCCCTCTGATTGAGCCTTGTGGTGCATAATGAGTTTCTTCTACCCGTGCAACCTCTTTGGGATTCAATGCCACAGAACTTGCCAGACTACCAGGTGTCAGCAACGTCCCTTTACCATGATCCCTATTTCATGATCCCCTGGAGGTCTCTGAGATTTCAGTGTGTGACACAGTCAAAAGCAGTATATTTTTCTATCATTTCTCCTTTTGATTAATCTGACTCAGACATTAGAAGAAGTGCAGTTGTAATAACAGTGGCTGTTATGTACATTGATATCTGTTCCAAGAAAATTCCCACTGAAATCATTCATCTACTTCTAGATTCTGTATTCATAGTGAAATTGTTTTATGGAAATAGGTGTTAAAGGAAGTGGTAAATGTTACATGAAAAATACTAATGCATAGCCAAATGGTGAAATGATTAATTATTTAAGTAGGCCTAGTAATCTTAAATTAATAAATTCATATGAACTATTTAAAAATCCCAATTTAGTTAACTTTAAAATCCAGTTTTGGTGTTCACTGTTGCTAGGCTGGTCCAAGGAGGAGGTCCCTGCTGTGAATTTCAGCTGCCTTTGGCTTTTGGAGAGGAAGTGCTAATGTGATGCTTTGACTTTTCTGAGGGGTTTCCTTTCAACATGTTGTTCAAGCCCTCCTAAAATTTTATGGTGGTGGTTTCTCAAAAGGAATCTGCACGCTTCTTCTCATGCCTTGCAAGGAAGCAGTACTTCTGACATTATTGATTCAGTGCAGTGGGGCAGAGGGGACCCAGTGTTGGAAGATGGGCTTGCACATGTAATTACGTGCTAGGCTGGAGAATAAATCCAGGGAAATGAATCCAGTTTATGGGGTGTATGCTTAACACCCTTGGATAATTTTATATCTACAACTGATGTTAAAGGTAACTTCTACCAAGAAACTGGCCAAATGGCACCCCTAGGCTAATAATACTCACTTGCATATCCAGAAATATTTGTTATATATGTGTCCTTGATGCACCAATAAACTGTCTCTGTTCATGAGCAAAATATCCTCGTTTAAGGAATCTTCTATACTCAGATATACACACCCTTCACATTTGTGTTACTCTCTGATGCACTCCAGAACAGCAATCTCAAAACACCAGGAAACTGAAGCAATGTAGGTTGTCAATCAAAACATGTAATAACCATGAACCAGTTAAGTCAGCAACAGTATGAACAAACGTAACAGTCCAAATGGCAAGCATATAGCTGCAGGCCTTGAGTAACTACACACCCCCAACCAGTGGTGAGCTGGAGCCAGTTTGTACCGGTTTACGCAAACCGGTTGTTAAATTTTGAAGCAGTTTGAAAACCAGTTGTTAAAAATTGTTACAAAACAAATGTTATAAAATGATCTTAAAACCAAATAATCTTAATCTTATAAAATGGTGTAAAAATAATACAATGTACAAAATAAATTTCCAATGCAAAGGGACGCAAAATTCTAGCAGTTAAAGAGCTGCTTCTACAACAGATAGGTCAAGATTTATGTTGCTATGCACATGCGCTTCTAATGTCATCGCAGGCTGCGACTCGGTCGCATCCAAGTTCGTCCTGACACGACAGAAACGTCTATTTATAATTTTATTAACAGGGGTTGCCCTTGCCTCATTCATGCACTTGCTCAATTGTTTTCTATACAATTCAACATGACCAGTGAGTCATAGTTGGTCTGTTTGTTTCTAGTAAATTGCATGTGAGCTTTTGATGTGTAATACTAACTGGACTGTTATTCGAAGATTGAAGTTTTCTATTCAATATTATTTACCCTTCATAATGAAACACCAGAAAAGCATTAGTCATTGGTTTTCCAATAAAATGACAAAATCATTAGTCTGTAGTTCTAGTGTGAAAATAATTATTAAAATGCTGATGAGAATAATTTTGGTGATGAAAATATCTTAAATGTTGAATCATCTGAAAATGTGTCGACAGTGGAAGAAGATTTACATGATTGTGAAAATTTAGTACCTGATTGTTGGACTTCCGAGCAGGCACAATATTTTTTAAAGAAATATAATGGCATGATAATTAAAGGCAAAAAGCTTGACTGTTCCCACTGTGCAAATACGTTGCATTTGGTGGTCCTTGGAGGAAAATATTTACACATTTCTTCGGAATGGCAAAAGTGTACTATTAAAGCATCTGGAACTGATTAAAAAGTTCAGCAAGCTTCAGTAAGAAAAAAAAAGAAGGAACATTTTGAATCAAGCTCTCATTTGAGAGTTATAAATATTTTAAATGAATCTAAAAAAGAACTTTTCACTACAGTGATTGATAAACTTACTGAAAAAAATATTGCAATAACCAGCAAAATTTTCAACATAGTTTACAGCTTAGTTAAAAAAAACCGACCAATGTCAGATATGGAGGATGAAGTAGAGCTACAAATAAAGAATGAAACTGATTTAGGGAACTGCCTACATTCTCGATTTTCAGCCATCAGAATCGTAGAGCATATTGCTGAATTAATAAGAAAACAAATTTTTAGTAAAATCATCAAAAACAATTCAAAGATTTGTATTACTATTGATGAAGCTTCTACAATTTCAAGTAAAACTGTGCTTGTAATTCTTATAAAATGTGAATTACAAAATTCTTCAACAATTTTTCTCAATTTCGTGGAATTAGAATCAACAAAAGCAGAAAATATTTATAATACTTTGAGAAATACGCTAACCAAAACAGGATTTGACACAGAATATTTAGAGAAAAATTTAATCAGATTTTGTTCTGATGGCGTGAGCACCATGCTTGGACATAAATCTGGAGTTGCTACAAGACTGATTCAAGATTTTCCAAACATTATAATCTGGCATTGTTTGAATCATCGGCTACAATTGGCTTTAGATGATGCTCTATATGATATCAATGAAATAAGCCATATCAAGATTTTTTGGACAAGATTTATGCAATTTTTCATTAGTCAAATAAAAGTCAGTTTGAACTTAAACAAGTTTCTGAAGAACTATATATTGAAATCATCAAAATAGGCTGTGTTTTTGGTCCACGATGGGCTTCCTGTAGCCTTAGAGCTATCAAAGTGGTCTGAAGAGCTTATCCAGGCCTTTATATTTATTTTTCCAAAAATAATAAATTTTCTGGCATGGAAAGAAGATTGAAAATCAAAGAATTTTTAAAAGACTTGGCATTAATGATTGACATTTTGGATGAACTTGCATTATTATCAAATGCACTGCAAGCGAGACAATTGAGTTTAACAAAGGCAGATAAGGTAATCAAATGAACGACTGATTTTTTTCATACAATTGAAAGTTAGTTTTGGTATACACAACAATAAAATTAATGAAATGATCGAAATTGATGCTTTTAAATGCATAGAGTTTGAAGATAACGTAAGGTTTAAATCACTGCCATGAGACAAAGAAATAGAGTGTATTATTGAAAAAATGAAGGCAAGTTTATTAAACGAAAATCACATTAAATGTAAAGAAGATAATTTAGGTCGTTCTAGTAATACACCTAAAATATTTGAATTATTCGTGGATACCACTTCATGGAATATTGAAGAAGTCAGGTTACCTTGAAATCAGGAGAAGAAAAGTGCATGAATTAAATAAATTCATAAAATTTGTAGTCAATTTAAATGATTTTCATGACTATGTAGAGAATAACATTCAATCAGAAAATCTTCCTGACCCGGAAACAATGACGAAAGCAAAGCAAAATATGAACACAATTGCAATTAGTTCTGCAGAAGCAGAAAGAGCTTTTTCGTTGATGAATATTATTTGTAGTGATTAAAGGGCGAATTTAACAATTAAACATATCTCAAGCTTTATGACCATCAATTTGCTGGGAAAACCAGCCTGTTGTTAAGATTTTGGTAACTCATCACTGCTCCCAATGCTATGTGTGCACATGCACACAAATTGGAACACTGAGTTCAGGAAGCAGGAACCAAGAAACAAACAGGAACAGGAAGCAATAAGCAGGAAGGCAACACACGCACTAGTCATTGCAATTTACTTAACTGATAAGAACAATGTAGTCAAATGGTTTTACTTTGAGATGGGCTAGTCGGCTTTGTTAAAATAAGAACCGCCTGAAACCTTTGCCCTAAACTTGAATCAAACTTCTAAAGCTTATTTAAATAAAATAAATTAAATAAAAAATATTTCTCTTATTTTGAACAGGAAGGCTCTCTCCATGGTCCTTGCTTCATCTTTCTCACTGACCTTGGTATCTGCTGCCTGTCACACCAAGGCCATAATAATGTTAAAATTCTTCCCCATTGACTGGCAAAGTGGGTGAGGTAATATCTTTTATTGGACCAACTTCTGTTGGTGAGAGAAACTAGCTGGTCCAATAAAAAATATTACCTCACTCACCTTGTCTCTAATATCCTGGGACTGACATGGCTCCAACAACACTGCTTATCCCCATTGACTGAAATTTAGTCAGCAATGGAGGAACTCACTTCCACTTGGGGAATAAAAACTCACTGAGCCTGCACTACTGAAGTCAGTGGGAATTTTTCCACTGACATAATTGGGCATAGGATTGAGCCCCGAGTCCCTGGGCACAATTCTCCAGAATCTGAATGCCATACATGGTGATAAGATTGGTTAGGGTAGGCCTCCATTCCCTCTGGGAGAGGCAGCCTCTCCTTTTGCCTGGAAATGTATCAGCAGTGAGAGGGAGAAGAAATATAGATTCATGATTTTTTTTTGGTAGGTCAGAAAGGACCGTTACAATTGTCCAGTCTGAGCATCTGCACAACACAGGCCATACATATCACCTGTCAGTAATTTCTGCATTATACCCATAATCTTTGGTTGTGGAGTCCAAGAAGATCCTGTGGTCTTCATGGGTCAACAAATCAACATTGTGGACCATGCCCTCTGTTAGTCGAACGCTGTATATATACCATAAATATAACAAATCCACAGTTTATGCTAACAACATGGATCCTGTGCAGGCTTGTCGACAGAAATTCCGGGCCCCAGGGGCGATGGGGCCAAGGAAGGAAGTGACAAATTCATCACTTCTGGGACTGCACCCCCCTCCCCTTCCCTCCCCTGCCCTCGCCTCCCCTGTTGGCAGGCCTGATCCTGGTTCCATTTAGGATATTTTGTAGACAGTTTGTTTGGTCTATTGCCTTCTTATTTGACCTCATAAAAAATCCAAGGGGAAAAAACCTATACCAAATAAAAAATTACTTTTTAAAAATCTTAAAACAAGCCAGTAGCAAACTGCTGTTGTTGCTGTGGGTTTGACATTTCACACAGTTCTAAAGCAATAGATTCATATCTGTGCACCTTTAATTAACCTTGTAAAAGAGAAAGAGTGACTCTCAAGGTCAAAGATGTTGGAGCTAGATTAGAAAAGTTAAAAGCATTAGATAATTAGGCTGTGTATCATAGTTTTCTGTATAAAAAAACCCAATAAAGATTTAATTATTTTAAAAAAAATCCCTGAAATCTGAATTTCTCTTTGATTTTGGGCTTTGTGGCTTAGACACTTCTAAATCAATAGTTTCAGATGTTACTTCCCAAATGTGTTTTGTGAAACCCATATGCCAATTAAAAATTTTAATCTTTGATGTGGCATGTAATCTCCAGGAAGGCATCTAGATGGAAAGATAAGAAACCAGCTTTGGCAGGAATTTTCACAGAGAACTTTTACAAACATTTCAAAGAGAAATTTCAAAATGCAGTGGGTAATAGAAAAACAAAAGGACAAGCAAAAAGATACTCTAACTTATTCATAGATTTTATGACCAGAAGAACCATTGTGATTATCTTATTTGACTTCCCACATAACACTGGCCATAGATTGTACCAGAGCAAATAACTTGAACTAGAGCATGTCTTTTAGAAAGTATCGAAGATACTGATTTGAAGATTTCTAGTGATAGAGATTCCACCACATCCTTTGGCATATTGTTAAATGATTAATTTTATCTAAATGAAAACTATCATTCTGATCATTTATTTGCATTATTAAATATAGTTTTAGTTGCCTGTCCTATACTCTGGACACATATGCCATGTGTTAAACCACACAAAATCAGGGTCAATCGGGGGTGAATGGGCAGAGGGCCATTTGGCCTGGGCCTCAAGCTCAAAGTGGGCAGCAAATTTAGAACGTATTAATTTTTTGGCATTTGATAAGTTTCGCAACTTGTTTTTATACGCATCCCTATTGGACCAAAATGTTGTTATACCAATAGAATAAAAACCAGCAGGATCTTATTAAGAGGGTTAAGGCAAAGGAATCCATATTTATTGTAAATATAATAATAAAGCAAAAGATAAAAGTAAACAACATTGTTTGACTACTTATTCCTATCACTGCTTATTCCTTATACACACATATATATTCATTCAAACTCGACCAGAGAGGTCCTTTGGGGCCATCTGCCTGTCCCAAGTCAGGATAAAGGAGGAGGGTTGGGCATGGGGCTAGCAACTTCAGCTCATAAAAAATCAACCTGCTACAGAAACGCCAACAATAGAGACAACAGAGACTTTTACCCTGGAAAAAGAATGGTCTTCAACTCGAAGATGTATGATGCTGGATGGTAAAAGCCATGAGGAAGCCACTAAGCCGATTACCCTTCTTGCAACCAGGAGGATTACCATAGGCACATGGAACGTGAGGACCATGTACAAGTCAGGAAAGACGGCGCAGGTTGCAGCAGAGATGAGGAGCAACAACCTGACCCTATTAGGCATTAGCGAGACAAGATGGACGCAAGCGGGACAGAGACGACTGTTGACAGGAGAGCTGTTGCTGTATTCAGGACATGAAGATAGCGACGCACCCCACACACAGGGAGTAGGCTTCATGTTGTCCAAGCAGGCACAGAGAGCACTGATTGGTTGGGAGGCACATGGTCCCAGGATCATCACAGCATCTTTCAGAACTAAAATGAAGAGGATTAAGATGAATGTTGTTCAGTGCTATGCTCCAATTAATGACAGCGAAGAGGAGGACAAAGATTATTTTTACAACAGACTCCAGAAAATATTAGAGATTCTCCCAGACAAAGACATCATCATCCTTATGGGAGACTTTAATGCCAAAATTGGACCTGACAACACAGGATACGAACAAGTCATGGGGACCCACGCTCTGGGAGAGATGAGTGAGAATGGAGAGAGATTTGTGGATCTGTGTGCACTTAACAACCTGGTCATAACAACCTTTCCTCACAAGCGGATCCACAAGAGTACCTGGCTATCACCAGCAGGCATGACAGAAAATCAGATCGATCATGTCTGCATTAGCAAGAAGTTCAGAAGATCCTTGCAGGATGTTAGAGTTAGAAGAGGAGCAGACGCGGCGTCCAACCATCACTTAGTGGTGGCCAGATTGAAGCTGAAGCTGAAAAAGAACTGGATAGACGCGTCAGACAGAAGAGTGAAGTACAACGTCATCCTTCTGAAGGACCATAAGACCAAGGAAGATTTTGGACTGACGCTGAAGAATAAGTTTTCAGTATTACAGGATCGGTCTGAGGAAGAGGAAGACAGTGTACTAAACAGGTGGCAGAAAGTGAGAGAGACACTTAGGTCAGTATGTCAGGAAGTGCTTGGAATTAAGAAACACCAGCAGAAAGAGTGGATCACAGCAGAGACCTTGATCAAGATAGAAGACAGAAAGAAGAAGAAGGCAACAGTCAATAACAGCAGGACTAGAGCAGCAAAGGCCAAAGCTCAAAAAGAGTATGCTGAAGCCCATAGAGCAGTGAAGAGGAATATCAGGAAGGACAAGAGAGAGTATGTGGATGAACTGGCAGCAGAAGTGGAGCAGGCAGCATACAGCGGTAATATGAAACAGCTGTATGATACTACCAAGCGACTGTCTGGAAAGTTCAGCAAGCCAGAACATCCCGTTAAAGACAAGCAGGGAAAGTCTATAACAGGAATAGAACAACAGAGAAGACCTTCCCTGGCACTGACAGGAGTGTGATTCCTCTATAATTGGTACAGTTGCTAAGATCTCCTTTCTTGAGGATTCTGATGAGATATCCCTCTTTCCAGTCTACCGGAATCACTTCTTCTTCCCATATCTTCTCAACGAGGGGGTACAGCATTTCCACTGAAGCATCCAGGTCTGCTTTCAGGGCCTCTGCTGGGATGTCATCAGGTCCAGCCGCCTTCCTATTCTTCATCATGGTGATGGCTTTTCTGATCTCAACTCTGGTTGGTTTATCACAATTAATTGGGAGGTCCTCGTTGGCTGGGTTGATATCTGGTGGATTTGGTGGTGCTGGTCTGTTCAGGAGTTCCTCAAAGTGCTCCGCCCATCTGTTCCGAGTCCTCTTAGAGAGAATGAAGGATGCCGTTGATCCACAGCTACGAGATGAACAGGCAGGTTTCCGGCAGAATAGATCATGCACGGACCAGATAGCAACGCTTCGCATCATAGTCGAGCAGTCTATGGAGTGGAACTCCTTGTTGTACATCAACTTTGTTGATTATGAGAAAGCGTTCGATAGCGTGGATTGAGAGACCCTCTGGAAGCTCCTTCAGCACTACAGCATCCCAGCAAAGGTGGTCAACCTGATCAAGAACTCATATGACGGTATACACTGTAGAGTGATCCATGGAGGGCAGCTTACTAACAGCTTCCAGGTGCAAACTGGAGTCAGGCAAGGATGCTTGTTGTCACCACTTCTCTTTCTCCTTGTCATCGATTGGATTATGAAGACATCCACTTACGAGCATAGGAACGGAATCCAGTGGACGTTATGGACCCAGCTTGATGACCTGGACTTTGCTGACGACCTTGCACTCCTTTCGCACAGTAAACAGCAGGTGCAAGAGAAGACCAACGTAGTGGCAGCCACATCATCACAGGTTGGCCTCAACATTCACGAGGACAAGACCAAGATCCTTAGGATTAACTCCATCAGCAATGACCCAGTCACACTGAATGGAAGCCCCCTGGAAGAAGTGCAGTCCTTCACCTACCTAGGTAGCATCATCGACCAGCAGAGTGGCACAGACGCAGACATCAAAGTAAGGATTGGTAAGGCAAGAGCAGCCTTCTTACAGCTCAAGAACATCTGGAGCTCCAGAGAGCTGTCTTTGGCAATAAAAATTCAACTGTTCAACTCCAATGTGAAATCAGTCCTACTGTATGGAGCTGAAACCTGGAGGACAACCAAAACAACCATCAGGAAGATCCAGACCTTCATTAATAGCTGCCTCAGAAAGATTCTCCAGATCCGCTGGCCAGACACCATCAGTAACATCCACCTCTTGGAGAGGACCTGTCAACTCCCAGCAGAGGAAGAAATCAGAAGGAGAAGGTGGGGTTGGATAGGACATACACTACGTAAGCAGCCAACTAACATCACCAGACAGGCACTGCGGTGGAACCCCCAAGGCAAGCGGAAAAGAGGCCGTCCAAGAAACATTTGGCGATGCGACCTTCAGGCTGATAGCAAAAAAATGGGCTATACCTAGAACCAGCTAGAGTGAATGGCCCAGGATAGAGGACTCTGGAGATCTGTGGTTGGTGGCCCATACCCCGATTGGGGTGACGGGCATGAGTGAGTGAGTGATATTCATTCACATAATCATTCATTCAAGTTCTGTATAGGTGTTATAGTTACCAGCCTAGAAGTTGCTCATGCCAAGTTACTGGCCAGGTATCTTGGTCATGAGGATGGAACTGAGTCTGTGTCAGATGCACCTGATGGTCCTGGAGGTTGGCAGCAGAACCAGAGACTCAAAGTCTTCAGTCTTTAGAGTCCATTCTTATAGGATTTAATTCCTATGTTAGTCTATGGGAACTGTTTCATCCTGCTGTTGCTGATGCAATCAGCAGAGGGCACATTCCTTGTGGCTCCACACTGTTCAAAGTTTGTGTTTCTCATCCTTCCAGGTGATGGGGTGGATCCCAGTTTACCCTCCAGGAGTTGTCTGGTGGTCCACTTGACACATTCTTCGGCCGATGGATACTCCCTTTCTAGGCTGGCACCTCCCTAATCATTCATATACATCAAGCATTCATCAACATACATTCCATATCTTAACCACATTTTAATGTACTTTCTCCACCACTTTCGGAGTGTGTGCTAATTCATTTGAGACTCCCGGCCCTTTAATCACAGAGAGTGGGGGTCTGTTCCTATGAGCTGTTGCTGTTACAATGAAGTGAAAGTCACTTAATGGCTTATAGCATTTGTTTACATTGTATCAATTACAGCTTAAGGCTCACAGCAGGGGTGGTAGCATAGCGTTCACTTCAAGAACAAAGTCAAATAACTTGTTTGTAAGTTTTACATAGTAATAGAGATCTTTCACAGGACAGATACAATCAATGATTTGTACAGACAGTAGCTTACAAGTTTTAACAGAAGACACAAGAGATTTTTGTAGTTGGTGAAACTTTTGGATTTTTAAAGTGTGGGGGACAAATTGGGGGGGGCCACTGTCACCTGAGGGAATCACTGTTAGTACCTTCTTTAATATCCCTACAATGTGACGCACTCTCTCAGCTTAGAGCTGCAAATTTAAGCAAATGAGAGATGTGATTTGGTAAAAGACATAATTTTTTTGTTAACTGATATAGAGTTTGTCATATTAAAGAGTTAAAAATGTTTATAAATATTAATAAAAATATATCAGTTCTGATGGCGCAAGATTAGACCGGATGAACATGTCCTCTCAGATCAGCTGATTATATAAACAAATCACTACTAGTGGTTGGTGCTGGATCAAATGAGTGTTGAAAGGTAAAGAATTCTTACATTTTAGTGTCTTTATAGTTTTACATCTAGTTGACTAAGGAATTATTTATGTGTGAGAATGCCTCATTATTATCTTTATACGGTAGCTAAAAGAGGTGACTGGTTGTTTGGTTGAGCCCTGTCTTGGTAGCTTGGCCATCATCATGGGCTTTCATAGTCAATAGGCCCAGATTCAAGATGAAAATTTGTGAGGACAATCTTGTACAGTGAGTTTCATGAGGACACATGTTTGAAATTTTTGGACATTATATGCATCTGTCAGGATAGGTTAATCAATGGCTATTATCCAGGATGGTCAAGGACACAATCCCATGCTCTGGGTGTCCCTAAACCGCTGATTGCCAGAAGCTGGGACTAGACACCAGGGGCCGGATCACTTAATAATTGTTCATTCCCTCTGAAGCATCTGGCATTGGCCACTGTCAGTAGACAGGATACTTAGCTAGATGGACCATTGGTCTGACCCAGTATGATCTTCTTATGTTCTTATCTCTACATCTCCTGGTGTCCACTCCCAAGATACATAGTGATATCCAATATTGCATCCAATTCTAGGACACTATGCTAATTTAAGTGGGCCCTCAAGCCAATTAGCCAAGCTATCTCAGCTTCTCTCTGCAAGACCATGGCTGTTCATGGTGGCTGCACTCATCCATTTAGTTGAATGTTCTAGCTAGCTTTAGGCAGAGAAGAGAACTGACTTGTCAGTCATTTACTGCTAGTAAAGAGACTAAAATTACCATTACTATTTTTCTAAATGTGCAGTTTTCATGTGTATTGAGGTTTGGTGTTTGTTATTACACTAGTATTCAAAGAACATATTTATAAAGAATGTCCAAATTATTGTGCTGTAAGATCATAGATGCAAGTCCTAAACTTTATTACAGACCAATGGAAAACTGTCTTTTAAACATCTTTAGCATGACTTTCTACTGCTAATGTTCTAGATAAAGTTCAGGGCCATTCATGCATACATTCATCCATTCAGGCATACAAACAAATATTTATAATCCCCAAACAATATTAAAAGTAGGGCTGGTCAGGAAATTAGGACATTTTCCCTGGAAAATTTTCCCATAAACATTTTTTTCATTTTTGCTTGAAATTTTAATTTTTTCATTTTGGTTTCAATAGTTAAACTTGTTGTAAAAAAACAGAACAGCCACAAAATGAAAATTTTTGTTTGCCAAAAAAATTTTGTTTAGGAGTTTTGGTTGTCTGTTGTAAGACTGAAAAATTTCAAGGTAAGCAGATACTTTTTCTGAAAAATTTAATTTGATCAAAACCCAATAATTGGTCAAAAAATGTCAATAGAATTTTTTTACCAACAACATTTATTAGACTAAGTCCAAAGATACATTAGAAAAGAAGCATTTTTGATAAATAAAAACCAAGTTCTATTTATGTTTATTTGTTTTAACCAAGGAAATCTGTTTGTTGTATAGTCTAGCCTTGCAAAATTCTACTTGCAAGAGCTAGTAATTTTTATAAACTAGCAAGTAATTTTTTTGGTTTAATTTAACTCCATTATGTATTGTTGGGCAACCAGATTCTCTCTGGACTAGTAAATATTCAGGAAAACTGTGCAAGACTGCTTCAGCCCATTTCAGCCAATATTACATGGATTGTTCACAGCCTTGCACTCAGTATAGTCATTGTGATGGAATGCATCCCTGTATTCACATCCTACACACTATTATAATAATCTTTGTACATGGCATGCCTCGTGAGGTATCATTTCAAAACGTATAACTTGTGGATCAGTAATATCATGGTAAAATGCATGTAGCAATGTTAATGTGTAAAGATATGAAGTTGAACATAAGCTGAAATCATGACTAAAGTGTGGTTCCCAGAGAAGTCTGGAGAGCGGCTAAACCAGTTTCTCAAAGACAAAGGACAAGCTGATGCCCCATTCAGGGGTCAGCAAAGCTGATGGACCATCACCTGCGAAGTAGCCATTCTTTGGCAAAAGCAGCAAAGAATCCTGTGGCACCTTATAGACTAACAGACGTTTTGGAGCATGAGCTTTCGTGGGTGAATACCCACTTCCTCAGATGCATGTCTGGCAAGAAAGTGGGGGGCAGGGACAAAGAGATCTGCATCTTACCAAAGAAACAGTATGAGGTCTCCTTCCTCCAAAAGACCCCTATCTCTTGCTGCCCACCTGGAAATGCTTTTCAAAGAGGGACTGAAACTGTAAAAAAGAGGAGCAAACTCCCTAAGAGTCCCCTCTCTCTTCCTTCCCATCTCATGCTCCACTCCTGAGAAGACAAAGGAAACAGCCATTGGACTCTGGGGAAGGGGTCCTGACCTGAAAGTTTGGTCAGTAGTGCTGTTGGAAGCATGTGGTGAAAAACTTTCCTTTGAATCTAATATAGTTTGTTAAACTAGGCACTAGAAAGCATTTTTATCTTTATTTTCTTCTAACCATTTTTGCCTTTTATGCCTCATCACTTGTACTCACTTAAAATCTCTTTCTTTGTAGTTGATAAACTTGTTTTATTATTTTATCTAATCCAGTGTGTTTAACTTAAGTGTCTGGGTAATTCCATTTAAGGTGGTATTTTATTCCCTTCCAAGAATAACAGATTTAATGTATTTGGACTGTCTGGGAGACCGCGGAGCAGTACAAGGCATACATTTCTGGTGGGAAATCTGGGACTGGGAGTGTGTTGGGATTACCCTGCAGGATAACCAAGGCTGTTGAGATCCAGAGTGTGACTGGCAGGCTGCAGTTACACAAACACATTTGGAGGTGACCTGCATGCTGGCAAGCTGTTTGTGAGTGGTTCAGGTTGGGCACTACAATGGTAAGGCATTGCAAGACACCCCAGGCTGCCCAGCCTGGGTGACACAGCCCCCTCTGATCTACATTGCACCTTGTTATGTCAGTCATTTATCCCTGTGCAAAGTAGATGTAAATGAGACATAAAAGGCTACTATCAGGGTAAAACTGAGTTAGTGTCAGAGAAAGCTGGTATGGAACTGTTATGGCCAGGGCCGGCTCCAAGCCACAGCGCACCAAGTGCGTGCTTGGGGCAGCATGTGGCGGGGGGCGCTCTGCCGGTTGCCGGGAGGGCGGTAGGTGGCTCCAGTGGAGTTCCCACAGGCGTACCTGCGGAGGGTCCGCTGGTCCCACTGCTCCGGTGGAACATCCACAGGCACGCCTGCGGGAGGTCCACTGGAGCTGCGGGACCACCGGACCCCCCACAGGGAAGCCTGCGGGAGGTCCACTGGAGCTGCGGGACCACCGGACCCCCCACAGGGAAGCCTGCGGGAGGTCCACTGGAGCTGCGGGACCGGCGAGCGGCAGAGCACCCTCTGCGGAGTGCCGCCATGCTTGGGGCGGCAAAATTGCTAGAGCCGGCCCTGCTATGGCTGTAGTCACCTTGTCATTAGCATTAAGTGAGCTTGTTCTAAATTTGCTTGGTTCCCAAGCCTGTAATTTCTTTGCCCTTCTCTCTTTTCCTCTTTCTCATTTATATATCAAAAGATGCAGAAAGAATTTCTGTCCATATGTTTGTAAACTGCCATGTATGCTGTACTGCATAGTATTGAATTCAGAGCTTTGGACTGGAAAAACATTGCCCATAGGAACTGAGGCCTCTTTAATGTATGGTCTGATTACCATGTGATAATCAAGTACAAAATATAACTGCTTCCCAAACTTTAAAACAAACCATGGGCTAGCTGACAACGTACTGGCTTATTTTCAGACAGCTTTCATTTTATCTTGTTTATTGTACACAAGTCCTTTACTAAAAAGTATTAACCACCCCTCCTCCCAGAGTTCTTCAAGACTTTGTTTGAATTGGCACTCTCCTCTATAATCCAATTGTAAAGTGCCACCTAGTGGTTTATTATATTATATTATATTATATTATATTATATTATATTATATTATATTATATTATATTATTTATTCCTATCCAACCTAGTGTTTTATATTTTTAGGGGGATGGAATCATATATACCTAAATAATTTTCATTCAGAAAGATAGGAGACGAGATACCATGGTGATACATGTAGTCTCAGTACCTACACAAACAGAAAGATGAGAAATGCACTTTAGTTTACTGTGTCTTTCATGCTGAATGCATCACAATCATTGCAGTCCAACCATGCAAATAAGATGTGTATTATAGGCTAATGTAGGAAGGGAACAGCGATTCCATGGCCAAGTTTCGAAGCCTATTGAGCAAAGGGAAGCTGCTAGGTTGTGAGGGGTTGGAGTTGATTGTTTTTTTACATGGTGGGAGTCATAGGCCAGAAAGAAGAAAAGGTCCTTATGAGGAAACTTGAAAAGAGAATCAGTTAGGGTCAGGAAGCTCTCCCTGGAAGCTCTCCATGGAAGAAGGAGCTGTTCTCTGAGTGTGGTAGCTGTAGTGGGTGGAGGTAAAGGGAAGTATAGTATTTGAGATGTATGGGGAATGGCAGGGCCATGTCTACACTCACAGTTTTGCAGCGCTGGTAGTTACAGCTGTGTTCGTACAGCTGTGTAGGGCCAGCGCTGCAGTGTGGCCACACTGACAGCTACCAGCGCTGCAGTGTGGCCACAGCTGCAGCGCTTGCAGTGCTGTTGGGAGTGGTGCATTGTGGGCAGCTATCCCAGCATTCAAGTGGCTGCAACGTGCTTTTCAAAAGAGGGGGGTGGGGTGGAATGTGACAGGGAGCATGGAGGAGACAGACAGAATGGATTTTTGGAGTTGACACTGTTCTCAGCTCCCTGCCTTGCAAGTTCTAAGGACTGGAAGATACACAGTGCCTACCTTCAATCATTTTAAAAGTTCTAACTCCCTTCCCCCACTCCTCTCTCATTCACTAAATGCAAATTATGTACTGCTAAATACCCGTCAGACCAGATAAGCAACTGCTCAACACGGACTTCCCCCTCCCCCTCTGCCATGTGAGAGTGCTGTTTCTCTCTTCAAGCAAACAGCTGTGAACATTCCAAAGTAATTCCCCTGCCTGCCTCCGCTCGCTCAGCAAACAGGAGCTGTGTTTGTTTTTTAAATAAGCAGTTTGGCTGAACTCCGAGCTCTCCCTTTCTTCCGGTTTGTTGTGGACAGGAATTCTGGGATACCTCCTTATACCCCGGAGGTCAATAAAAGCGCTGGTGGGCGTCCACACTTGCTGACCAGCGCTGGATCACCAGCGCTGGAATCCCTACACCCGAGGCTCGATCGGGTGTACAGCCAGCGCTGCAACCAGGGAGTTGCAGCGCTGGCCGTGCTTTGCAAGTGTGGCCACATCCTAAGTTGCAGCACTGTAACCCCCTCACCAGCGCTGCAACTCTCTAGTGTAGCCATGGCCGGAGACAAGAAAGAGATAAGTCAGAGAAATAACACTACTGGCACAGTACACTCTGTGTATGTGTGTGTCAGGATGGGAAGGTACACAGCTAATAATCAAGACTTAAGAGTTTATTTGTACAGGATGCTAACATGGAGAGGAAATGCATAAATGAATCTAACATGGTGGGAATGTGCTCCCATTTCTGGGGCACCCAAGAAAAGATAAGCTGCTGTGTTTTAGACAAGCTGAAATGCAGAGAAATGAATATCAGTGTAAGCAGAGTCAGGATAAGCTCTACCCTGACATCTGGTGGAAAGAATTTCAGAGAGTGTATTTGCATAGGCACGCCTACCCCATCCCAGGCTGCCGAGCTGTGGGACTGCTTTGTGACAAATGACTCAACCTCAGTTGGGTGGTACTTGCTAGACAAGGGACATGGGTTCCAAAACCTAGTGAATTGAGAGAGGCTGGGGACAGGTATCTGTGTCTGGTGGGGCAGTCTCCTTGTGGAGCCAGAAGCACTAGTTCCACCCCCTCCTCTCTCCACTGTGGAATGGCAGAGTTGATTTTTTTATTCCCTTAAGAATCCAGATATAGGTTACTGAGCTGAACTCACTTTGGGCTAATGGTGCACTAGCACTGGGGCTCCCCTACTATGAGCTGAAATCACTAAAGAGCTGAGATTACTGAGCTGAGAGCACTAAGTACTGTGCTAACTAGTGGGGAAGCCTGAAGCTATACTGTGGAACAGAGCAGCTGGTGGAGTGGAGCAGTTTGTGGGGACAGCTGGAGCGGATCACGGGACAGCTGGTGGAGCAGAGCAGCTGGCAGAGTGGAGTAGCTGTGGGACAGGTGGAGCGGCCCACAGAGCGAGCGGAGCCGAGCAGTTTGCAAGGGCAACTGGAGCAGCTCACAGGACAGCTGGTGTAGCAGAGCAGCTGGTGGAGCAGAACAGTTTGTGAGGACAGCTGGAGGAGCAGAGTGGAGCGGCTGGTAAAGCGGAGCAGTTCATGGAGAAGGCGGAAGCAGAACCCACGGAGAGGCAGGGCAGTTGGCCCCGGACCACGTAATGTGCCCCTTTCTACCCAGGCTGGGGGGAAGGACCTCTGCAGATAGACTCTCAAACTTTGGGGCTGCACTGAGCCAGGACAGAGACTTTTGGATTGTGGGACTTTTGGGACTGTGGGTGATTTGGGGGTTGCTGGACTCAAGGGCCCAGGAAAACAGACACAGCCCAATTTCCTGGGGTGGGTCTTTGCTCACGGTTTGGTCTAGGAACTCTAGTTAAGGTGTTTTCCCAATTTAGTGTTTGTTGTTTATCTCATGTAATTAAACCTTTTCTGCTACACCGAGACTCTGTGCTTGCGAGAGGGGAAGCATTGCCTCTTTGAGGCGCCTAGGGGTATGTGTAAGATTTTCCCAGGTCTCTGGGTGGGGGCTCGAGCTGGTTTGGCATTGGGTTATTGAAACGGAACCCCTGGATACTGGACCCGGCCCTTGTTGCTGCCAGCTCAGAGGGGCAGAAGGGTTACATCAGGAATTGTGTAAAATAAGGGTTTGGAATTATTGAGATGAGAAAGCAAAAGCCTGAGTAACTCTCTTCCAAGAGGAATTGATGAGATGTGGTTGAATCTGAGCTCTGTTTGGGGATAGTAGGGAACAGAGAGATGGGGATGATGTGGTAAAGATTCCAGGGGAGATTGGGTGAATCTAGAATCTGAACATTTTTTTGGAAATTCCACAAAACATTCTTGTGGGAAAAGTCTTCCCACCATTGTGAGTATGACACTCACTGCATTGACGCCACCATCTACCATTTCTACCAGTCAGGGGTTTGACTTTCCTTAAAATATGGCAGCAAACATATGCTACTTAATATTAATATATTATAATAAATTTAGGTCTTGACCTTAGTTGCATTTTCATATTAAATTTTAAATTGGTTTATTTTTTAAAAGAAAACCTACATTAACCTTAAATTAAATCCTAACCTTAAATTAAAAAATCCAATTTGAATAAGAAAGTCTTATTTAAAAAATATTGATTTTTATCTACCCTGAGATTAACCAGTGTAAGTATAACACCTGAATTGCTGGCTGCATCCCACCCCTAAAAAATACTTAGATAATAAGAACATAAGAATGGCCGTACCAGGTCAAACCAAAGGTCCATCTAGCCCAGTATCCTGTCTACCGACAGTGGCCAATGCCAGGTGCCCCAGAGGGAGTGAAGCTAACAGGCAATGATCAGGTGATCTCTCTCCTGCCATCCATCTCCATCCTCTGACAAACAGAGGCTAGGGACACCATTCATTACCCATCCTGGCTAATAGCCATTTATGGACTTAGCCACTATGAATTTATCCAGTTCCCTTTTAAACACTGTTATAGTCCTAGCCCTCACAACCTCCTCAGGTAAGGAAAAAAGGAAAAATCCAGTAGGCTCAGAGGAGGAGACCACCGCTTTGTCAGCAAATAATATTGCTGTTGTTTCTTAATATTCCTGTGGCACTTTCTTGAGGCATTCAAAACCATAGATCATTGTGTTACCCGCCTGCTCTGCAAGAGAGAGACTTGCTGGTACTAGCCTGGATGATGGCTCCTAGTCACACCAGTCTGTTTGCTATCCCAGACAAACTTCTCAGATCTTACTTTGCCTTATAGATTAACGCTTGCTGTATCCCAGTTCTTGAACTTCCCAGAAGTGTTCCCCTATAGTGTCCAGTCCCTGTCACTGGGCACTCACAGTAATTACCAAGTCTGCTGCCTCGAGAGACCACAGTATACACACCAGCTTATTTGATTCAACTGAGAAGGCAAAGACTACTTAATGCCACAGCACTGAGATGACTTTATAGTAAAAAGAGAATAAGTTTATTAACAAAGAACAGAGATTCACAGATTCAAGTGAGTGTGGAGTAAGAATAATGGAAACAGTGAAGGTACAAATAAAACAGAAGTATAACAACAAGCTTCTAAGACACTAATCATAACTTTCAACAGGCTAAATCTTTGTCAAAGGTCAGTTTCTCACCTGAAGCAGTATCTCAACCGGGATCCGGGGTCCCCTAGTGGGCCTCGAGCAGGTTTCAAGGGGGCCTCCAAGCAGGGCCAGCATTAGACTCATTGGGGCCCGGGGTACAAAACCAAAGGCCCACCACATGGGCTAAAGCCCAGGTTCCCGTGCCCCGCCTGAGCAATGTAGCTTTGTGGGGGGGGCCCTGTGGCATGGGGCCCCAGGCAATTGCCCTGCTTGCTACCCCCTAATGATGGCCTTGGCTTTATATGCAGAAAACCAGTTATTGTGGCACAGGTGGGTCATGGAGTTTTTATAGCATGTTGGGAGAAGGGGCGACAAGGGGCTCAGATAGAAAAAGGTTGAGAACCTCTGACCTAAAGCAACCTCTCAGCACCAGGATCTAACTTTCATGGGTGCAAAGAACTAAAGGGGTTCTTTTCATGTCCTTTTATAGTCCAGCAAACCTTTGAAAGGTATAGTTTTGAAGAGGACCCCCAGTTAAGATCCTTTTTCCCTGCTGTCTATGCTCTAGTATGCTGACGCCATACTGCTTTCTCATCCTCTTGTTAACTTTTTCTTCCAGTTTATCTCAGGTGCAAATAAGTTTATATTTGGCTTATCCTGCTTAATTCACAACACAGATCTAGGCAGACCAGTAAATCAACATTCCTTTGTCTGGGAGCATTTTGTTTATCAACCGTGCCTGGTTACATAGTTTAAACATATTTTTAGTACATGCATATAACTTCTTGAATGAGAACCCTACATACATCTTGCAATGTTTCAGATGACCAGTATCATATAAGCTTTCATTTGACACTATGCATGATGTTCTTTATAGATAAATACTATGACAGCAATGTGTTAGATGTAGTAAGTTTGTCAGGTGTGATAGAAGTTGCTGTTACATGACAGTGAATGCTTTGCCAGTTGGCAGTGAGGATCTGTTAGAGTCACGACTCCTACAGTAAGTGAATAGCCTTATGAATATTCTGTGCGATGTCTGTAATATATGTACACCATTGGACATGGTAGGTCTTGTTAGGAAGATTAGTAGGACTGTTAAAAACAATCTATATTTTTTCGTGAAATTGTGCATGATTTTGTGAAAATTAATATTTGTCTAACTATCTCAAAGTTTTTGCCCTTGAAAATTGGGTAAAGAACAATAGTCACTCAGTAATTATCAGGACTTGGTTTGATTGAAATTGATTGAGATTTTTCAGACTTTTAACTACATTGGGAAAATGTTTCCAAATTAGAAGATGTCTATAACTCTTATTTCATAGTTTTCAAATTTTGTTGCAAATATTTGTTAGGTGAAGTTCTTTTCTAACAACAAAAATGTGTATGTGACTAAAATGTCACGTCACCAAAGGTACATAATAAAGAGGAGAAGAATTTGAGAGCCCAGAAAAGAATATATTTTTAGATTGTAGCACTTTCAGCAGCTCTCACAGTTTTCACTGACTCCAGCATTATAGTTTTTGGCACTCCAGCATTTTTCAGGAGCACCTACAGCCTTTCAGTGACTACACATGCCTCCATGACATTTCAGCAACTCTATCAGATTTCCATGGATCATAATAAATAAACCTAAAAATATACATAAATTAAACCTGAAAATCCATCATGGAATTCTGATCACAGACATTCAAACTTCATTCTCATGATTTTTCTTGCACTCAGGCTTGGCATTTTGATGGAATTGCATTTCTTATTATTACATCCATTGGATCTATGAATTAGAAAAGATACAGTCCCTTCATCTATGGTTGAGAGCTTGCAATGTCTGAAAAGCTCTCAGCAATAGGCATTGCATTTCACTGATAACTCTAGATAACAGTCATTAAAAAAAAAGGCCACTCCCCACCTCACTAGAGCAGGTTAAAAAATGCGGTGAGTGTGGAATTCTAAATTTCAAGGCTGATTCTGTTTTTCATTTCCATTTTTGTTCTTTTAAAAAAAATTTGTGAATTTTTAAAATCAGAAGGTTAATACAATTTTTTATCAAATGTGTTATCGAAACAGCTTTCATACTTCTTGTTCTAAACATCTCAGTCAGGTTTAACGCTCACAAACTACACCACAGGAAAAGACACATGCCTCTGGTAGTAAGACATACTATGTCTGCATTTGTGTTAATTCTGACTAGCCTTTTACAGTTTAGTGACCGAGTCTTGATTCCATTGACATCAGTAGCAAAATTCCCACTGACTTCAGTGTTTGGATCTGTGTGACTGTTTCTGTCAGACATTTTCTGCAAATAAAGTTTTGAATCTGAGATTTATTTTTTACACTGAAGATCCAGAATGATCCCTCAGTTCATGTTGTCTGAATCACTTTAAGTGCAGCCCAGACTACAGCCGCAATAACATCATGACATGTTTAAGAACTGAGACATTGTGAAGGCACCAAAAGAATTTGCAAATCATTGCAGTACATTCACGTTATACACACAGTATTTTGGGAAAAGGGTGTCCGGTTGTCTCACGTTGACAGATTCAAGGGTATAATTATATGGATTTGACTGAGTGTTCCGCTGGAAAAATCCTTGTAGCCATCAGCTCTTAGGAGGTGGGGGGGTTGGAGGTGGGGTGTACGCACACATTTTCATGACACATTTCAGCTCATTTTATTGGTCTTATCCACCCAGGGATGGAGCATGCTGGAAGGCTTTGCACCTTCCCCAGATGTGGAGTTCCTTAGGTGCAGCAAAACAAGGCTTCCCCCTGGCACCTTACAAAGTGTGCAGGAGTCCTGCCTCAAACTCTCTGCGCCTGTAATGGTGTAATGATTGGCAGTTCCAGCAGCTAAGTGTGGGTGTGATCAAGCTGCTTGCTTGTAAACAGGAGCGACTTTTCCCTGCACCTCTATCTATGCTCAGTATGGAGTTTGTAAACCCCATTACAGGTATAGAGAATTTGAGGCAGGACTCCTGCAGGAGTTACTCTGGAATTTAACAGTGTAACTGAGAGCAGAATTTGTCCCATAATTACCATGGGGTTATTTTACCTCCAACTTTCATTTTCCTCTCTAAACCCAATTCACTGCCTTAAATATTCATGATCATGAATATGGTAACTAACGTCTATATGGCATTCGGGTGCTTGTATATTATGGTTCTATTACAAATGGGTTTGGTGTATGTCATGTCCTAAAACTTTTTGAGCTCAGAAAACATGAATCCACAATTTTTCTAAGGGCTAGATTTTGCCAACGTTATTTACATTGAGTCGTACCTTTCTCCTTGTGTGGCCAGTTGAAATCAATGGCTAGTGAAGTGAGGTACTGCTTACAAAGTGAGGTACTGCTCAATGTGGTTAACAAGCTAGCTCAAGATTTATAGCACCTTGATGGTTTAATCTAAATATACAACTTCTAAAATATTAAAATATTACTTTTCCTACTTCAGTTTGCCAGATTTTGAAGGTAGAATCTCATAATACTGTTTCTGTTGTAGTCCATCTAATCAGTGAAACGTATAGAATTAACTTTGTTCTATTACTGTTTTCTACAGCACAGAAGAAAAAAACTGTAAAGTTTTCTGTCTGCAGTTATTCATAAAACATTCATTTCTTAGGCAGTCACATAGTATTACTCTCAGAACTCATATCCCTTAATAGTCAAACCAGTTTCTTGAATTTTAAAACACATCACTCCAGTTAATGTCAATGAGAGACACATATTTTATAATCCCCAACATTGTAGAGGAAATATTGTTTACTGACTAGATCTAGGGACTGAATGTCAGGACTTCTGTTTATATTCTGTGTTCTACCAGGAAGTCACCCTGTCTCTGATTGTTTTCTCCAACTGCCAATGAGCATGATAATACCTAGCTATTTCGCACGGGTGATGCCGAAGTCTCATTATTTTATTTATAAAATGCTTTGAGATCCTCTGTTTTAGTTAAAAGCCCTACATGTATTATGATAATGTATCCCCTACTACTGGGTTCAATATAAAATGAATATGAAACACAGCTTTCTTGCTCAAGGTGGACTAACCAGACAGCAGATCGCTTTAAGGAGCCACCAGCCCCACCAGCTCCTTTTACTTCTTTAAAGAAATGACAAGAAATCGCCTCAAAGCTCTTTTTTAATATAGCTCTTCCATTTTTTGTTATCAACCGTGCCACCCATCTTCCATTCGAGTGTTGGCTTGGCCTTACAATGTAAAGCAATGTAGGTTGGCTTTAGCAGAAGATTTTGGAATACATAGGTGCTGGAAGTAGGAGTGCTGTGGGTGCTGTTGCACCCCCTAGCTTGAAGTGGTTTCTATCATATCCAGGGTTTATAGTTTGGTTCAATGGCTCTCAGCACCCTGACTATGCAAATTATTTCCAACTCCCCTGTTGGAATGTATATTGTGGCATTTTGTACTGTAGATTTATCAAATAGAAAATTACTACATGTATCCTTTTGTACCACAAATCTGCTCACAATCTCTTCATTAAATAAAAAATAATCAATGTTGGAACACTGATGTTATCTTGTGTTGATGGTGTTATCGCTGAATGAGTAAAACTAGTGACAGGTAGCACAGCTGACATGTTTAACAAAAGATGGCTCTTAGCCTTTGATGTGTCATGGTGAAATGAAATCGATAAAATAATTATTTTCTACTCATCCAATTTTTCTTTTTGATATTTTTTCTAGAATTTAAAAAGTGTGACACCACTGACACACGTTAAATCTACAGTCTTTAAGTGTCTTTAAGACTATCAACATTTTAGCAGAGCAATCCTAAAATGTGAGCAGTTTCTGAATCAGCTTGACCTTTTATGCTCTCTGCTGAAAGGAACGAATTTTCCTTCATCTTTTACCAAAAGATGTAAAAAGTACTGAGTAAGATAGGTTGGTTTTTTTAACTCTCTCTCCATTACATTTACTGTACATTTAATTTGCAGGTAATCTGTTGTTTCTGCCAGTTGTTGACAACACGATATACATTTTTTTAAAATGTGTGATACAGCATGGCCAGAGGGCAGCAAGAGAGGGTTAGAAGGGAGCTTTATTCCCTGTAGAGGGAAGAAAGTTTGCTATAGATTAATTAGAGCACCTGAAGCCAATTAGAGCACCTGCAGTCAGTCATCTGATAAAAACCCCTGTTTCAATCAGACAGAGGAGCAGCTGGAGCAGAAAGCATTGGTGTTGGAGCAGAGAACAGTTTGGAGGAGTTGGAGCAGAAAGGATTGGTATTGGAGCAGAGAACAGTTTGAAGGGAAGCAGAGGAAAGTTTGGAAAAGTGCTGCAGTGAGCTAAGAAGTCCAAGACCCTACGTAAAGGGGCACCTGGCTTGTGCAGAGGGAGGGCAGGAAGCCCCCCCCCCCACAAGCTGAAGGGCAGAAGAGGGAAGTAGCCTAGGGGAAGGAACCGTCAGTTCAAATGGTTCACCACTATCCTCAGGCCCGGGGGCTGGGACCTGGAGTAGAGGGCGAGCCCAGGTCCCTCCTTCTCCACTCCCCTCCTCTAGGACATGAGTGGGGCAGTTAATATTCCAATTCAGGGGCAAGAAATGGAGCCTTGAATCCCCCTCAAAGAAGAGAAAGCGCGAGACCCATCATAATAGCGCCAGCAATTTGCCACAAATGTTTTATCGACGTGACTGCCTAGAATCTTGCACATACACCAATGGATGTTTTTATAAATCCTGATAAAAATAATGTTTAATTATTTCAGCTGTTTACTTGGGCTCTGATCTGCAAGAAATTATGTGCATGTTTAGCTCTATGCACTATGATTAGTTCCAGTGAATATTCACAGGGCTTGATCCAGTGCCCAATATGGTCATTGGAAGGACAAGGCATTGGATTGTGCCCACATTCCATAAAGTTCAGCACACCCATACATCTTTGCAGGATCAGGGCCTTGTACTTCATCTGTCGATCTGAAAGTTAGAATCAAATGCCCTGGAAATGCATCTGTGGGAGGAGGAGTTCTTTGCCTAAAACCCATTTTTTTCAGTAAGGAAAGTTAATTTTGTAACTCTTGAACATTGCTTTGAAAATACATTAATCAGAACAGACTCAAATAATTCATTATCCTGTTGCTTAGTGCAATGAACTCCTTTTTTGGATGTTGTGTGAATTGCTATAGAAGCACCAATCCTATTTAGCTTTAATTAAGCAAATGTTAATAGAATTCTAAAATTTAGTATTGCTACCAATACATATGAACCCTCAGAAATTACTCATTAATCTTTGTTATCTTCATTACATACAGATGATTCTTTCAAGATGATCACATCAAAATGACATTATTTGTGTGGTAGACTTCATAAATACATGCATTTCCAGAACAAGGGCAATGATTTGCAAAGTGACTGGTTAATCAGTGGATTCTTATTTTAAAATCTTTTACCATTCTCTTAGTAAATATTTTCTTAGCAATTTTCCTTAAAGGGCCAAATCCTCCTTTAATTACTCCTGCAAAACTTCCATTGGCTTAAGTAGGAATAAGATGACCAAGATTTATTTCCAGACGTTTATTTCACTTTGATGGATTCAGGTCTGCAACTTTCATTTTCATTTACAGGATGTGTTGGAGTTTGGGATAACATTACTTGCTGGCGCCCTGCTGAAATTGGAGAGACTGTCTCTGTCCCTTGTCCAAAAGTATTTAGCCACTTTTTCAGCAAACCAGGTATTTTGTTTTACGTTATTTTATGTAACTAGAGTTGCCTTATTTTTTTAAAAGAAAAACCTCACACACTGCAAGGTTCACCTGAAACCATTTAGTTGGGTGAAATCTATTCTGTGTCTATGGCAAATTTGTAAATTGTAAAAGCATGTATTTGGAGTTTAAGATATTTGTCTTATTTTTAGAGAGAAAAGAGTGAGCCTTCTCAATGGCGCCAGTAAGAAAGTAGGAGATGCCACCATGAAAGCACTAAATGAATTGTACCAATGACTCAAATGGCATTTATTGTTTCCAGAACTTCAGATTTCAGTCGATGTTCTCATACATTGACACTGATCAAGCCTGAGGGTCCTATTGCGTTTGACCTGATTACATCACTCATGATCGCCACACAGATGCAGCACTTTTAGAAGCTAGTCACTGCCTCAGTGCCTATGGGCAGTTCCCATTTGTTTGTGGGAAGAGCTCCCCTATCCTCTGGTGACGAGCACTTAAAAATGAATGCAACAATACTACATAAATTTAGATAAATTAACACTGGTGGGAATTACATGGGATTATAATCATCTTCGTGTTGTTTTTTACCACAACTGAAAGACCCAGCTTAATCTCCTAGCCAGGTTGCTAGGGGGCCTAGTTTAGCTGGTAATATCCAGTGTCATGTCTATCCAGGGTGCTTTAATTCTGCAGCACATCCGGTCAGTGCAATTATAATATTACACATTGCTTACATTTAGATTGTCACATGTAGATCTCAAAGTGCTTTACAAAGTGGGTAAGTATTATTTTCCCCATTTTTCTGGTAGGGAATCTGTGGCATAGAGAAGTTATATAACTGACCCAAGTTCTCACTATAAGTCACGGAACCAGGAATAGAACCCAGGTCCTAGTGTCTTAATTTGGTGCTCTATTCACTGGACCATATTAGCCAGTATTAGGCTTTAGAGACTGGCAGAATCAGCAAGGAAATAGGTCTGTCTCTCTTTGTAAAAGGAAAGAAAGTCAAAAAAGGGTCAGAAAACATATCTTCTCACAGTATTTCACTGTTGTAACCTCAGCTGTTGGTGGCTCATGGACATGTTACTTGGCAAGAAATATGAAAGTGGGTTGTAATCTACATGTGGGGAAAAGATTATTTTCATACAGCATATCCCTGTAACTATAAGCTTTTCTGTTGGATATCAAGAACTTATGAGAGGGTATCATTGTACCAAAATTCCACAACTAGTTTTTCAGCGGCTTCCGTTGTGGCTCTTCCAAGAAAACACTGGTAGTAAGAAAACCTAATCTTTCTGGCCCTTGTCCATGGGATTGAGGAGTAGAGATGGGTCATCAGTTGCACAAACTAAGTATAAATTAGAATAAGCATAAATTTAGAATTCCGAGGAGAAGGCAGTTTCTTCAAGCACAGCTACATTCATAGTGCTAAGCAACAGTTATATTGTTCCTTACCAAAACTCACAAAAGGAAACAAAGAGTTCTAGAATGTGTAAAATGTGATCAAGATCTTCTAGCTCAAATCTATCATTCAGACAAATCCAGTTGACGGGAAATGGGAAATCATTTGCTATACTGCATATATACAGTAATGCTTTTCTCCATCCGTGAAATGCACCCTCTTTTTTGAGTGACTATTGCTCAACAGCTCGCAGCAACACTATACAAAACAACACCGAGTAAAGAAAATAATGTATACAATTGAAACTAGAGGCTGAATTTAAGGGATCAGAATGTAATTTCTTAAACATGAATTTGGACAAGCCACTGTAACACCTCTACTTTTTCAAAAAGTGCCATGAGATCTTTAATCACTACAATTGCTCCAGACCTCTATTTTGAATTTTTTTCCCCAAAATATGGCACTTCCCATGACACAGGGCCTCCTAAAACTGATCGGAGTTTTAAAAGAAAGCCTGTCCTCCCAAAATTTCTGCCCAGTGTTACAGATTCAGAAGTTGAGATAAGGTCCCAAAAGCCTGTATGCTTATCTGAATCGGACTTCACCTCTCATGTCTGAACCTATGTAATGTATTGCATCATGAATAATGTGCATGCATTTTATATGAATAACTTTAACTTCTTAGTTGGTAAGTCTCCCCCAGGTGCTATTGACCATATTGCTTCAGAGTGTGGCTCCTAGTTTATCACAGATAAATCACTTTATAGTTGACAGAGGCCAGATGTCTTTCATGCTTAAATTCATAGTATCATAGAATCATAGAAGATTAGAGTTGGAAGAGACCTCAGGAGGTCATCTAGTCCAACCCCCTGCTCAAAGCAGAACCAATCCCCAACTAAATCGTCCCATCCAGGGCTTTGTCAAGCCAGGCCTTAAAAACCTGTAAGGATGGAGATTCCACCATCTCCAGAGGTAACCCATTCCAGTGCTTCACCACTCTCCTAGTGAAAAAGTTTTTCCTAATATCCAACCTAGACCTCCTCCACTGCAATTTGAGACCATTGCTCCTTGTTCTGTCATCTGCAACCACTGAGAACACCCGCGCTCCATCCTCTTTGGAACCCCGCTTCAGGTAGCTGAAGGCTGCTATAACCCCCCCCCCACACACACACACACACACACACTCTTCTCTTCTGCAGACGAAATAACCCCAGTTCCCTCAGCCCCTCATAAATCATTTACCCCAGCCCCCTGATAATTTTTGTTGCCCTCCGCTGGACTCTCTCCAATTTGTCCACATCCTTTCTGTAGTCGGGGGCCCAAAACTGGATGCAGTACTCCAGATGTGGCCTCACCAGTGCCAAACAGAGGGAATAATCACTTCTCTTGATCTGCTGTCAGTGCTTGTACTAATGCAGCCCAATATGGCATTTGCTTTCTTGGCAACAAGGGCACGCTGTTGATTCATAGTTAAAACAAAAGGATTTCCCTTGGTTCCCCCATTGAATTATGGGTGTGGAGGATAGATGGAGGTCCCTGAAGTTTGCCTGTATTGTGGTATTTTCCCTCCTCCCTGCCTCTATGCACATAATTTGAGAGGGCCTTTAAAATGCATTACATGCTAAATCAGAATTTGTTATAATCCAGATGCATGTTCATCTGTCTATGTAGACATTCACCACTGTCTACATCCAAGCACTTCAATAACTTTTCAGTAGAACACTTAATATCACCTGCTCAGAAGATCTTAAATAATAGTTTAGAGTAATCAAGGTTTGTGTAGAGCCATTTTCATTCAAATTACTTGTCCATCAAACCAGCTTAACTACAAATAATTATCTAAAAGTGGAAGATAATAAACTCCCTTAAAAGTAATTTTAACAAAACTACAAAATCTTTCAGGCTGTTTCTATGAAATGCTCCGTGATTGAAAGTAGGAGGCATGGCATTGCAATTTTGTATGTGTGTTTCTTTAGCATAGCAAAGATATTTGGTATGACTCAGAGCCAAGAATAAATGTAAAAACAATAAGTGAATGTGAATGGAGATATGTGGGATTGCTTAATGACAGTGCTGGGGCACAAAAGAAAGTTAATGGAGTGGTTTCACAAGAAGGCACAGTTTTTATGAAGCTTGACTTTAAGGCCTGTTGGTTAGGAAACTTTTAAATCTATGCGGAATAAATTTGTGAATTTTATTTTACAGGAAATATTAGCAAAAATTGTACAAGTGACGGATGGTCAGAGATATTTCCAGATTTCATAAGCGCTTGTGGTTATAATGACAATGATGAGGATAGTAAGGTAAGAAAAACAATTATTCTGTTCGTTCAGATGCAGATGTTCAAAAGAGCTTCATAGATTCCAAGGCCAGAAGGGACCATTGAGATCATCTAGTCTGATCTTCTATATAACACAGACCATAGAGCTTCCCCAAAATAATTCCTAGAGCAGATCTTTCAGAAAAACATCCCAATCTTGATTTTAAAATTGTCAGTGATGGAGAATCCAGCACAACCCTTGGTTAACTGTTCCAATGGTTAATTACATTCATTATTAAAAAATCTCATTCAACCATTGGATTGTGTTATACCTGTCTCTGCTTGAAACTATAGGGCCAAATTCTGCTCCCAAATACATTCATATTACTCTGAAATCTACAGGAATTGTGTGCACGTTTGAGAGCATAGACCATCTTTTATTTGATCTCATCTAAGCTAAAGGTATGTCTACACTTTGAGCTGGGGGTCTGATTCCCAGGATGAGAAAACATACTTGTATTATCTCAATGAAAAATAGAATGTAGCCGTGACTGCACAAGCTGTGGGAGAGGCTAGCCACCAGAGTACGTACCTGTATGAGACCCTAAGCATGTAGTCAGGGCCTGGCCCACCACTGTGACTACACTCAATTTTTAGCATGCTAGGTTGATGAGAGCTAGTGCAGGAATGTCTTCTTGAGCTGGGAATCACATCTCCAACTAGAAGTGTAGACATGCCCTAAGAGCAGAGGTGTAGGGTTCATAAACTAGAATGCTCAAAAACTAATGATTATTTTTATCATCATCATTATTATTTATTATTTGTATTACTGTAATGCCTAGTAGCCCCAGATGTGGATCAGGACCCATGATGATGCCATTATCAGTGACTATACTATAAAATTTCTGCTACTGTTGCATACTACTAATATTGTAAGCATTTTGTATATTTATAATACATACTAGTATTCCTTTAGTTTAATATGATTGTATACATTATTTAATCTGTACAGTATATTTAAATACAGTAAACAGGTAGAATGAACATTTAGCTCTGTTGTCTTCAGGGGAATTACTCCAGATTTACATCAATTTATAATGTACATCAGAGTGTGGACCAGAGACTGTCAGACATCGAACAAATGATCCTAGCAAGTGTAAAAATGTAATCCTTTCAGTTTGCCTCTACCATTTTTTGCCCTTATGTGTCTTTTGAGGAGAGCTATCAGGTCTTCCTGAATGATCTGCAGATTAGAACCGTTAGATAAATTCACATTTTTCAACAGGAAAAGTGAACACATTTTTCACAATCTTTGTTTATTTGTGAGAAATGTTCCTGTTTTTCTAGTAGTTCTGTAGTATCACACCAGAGCAAGACTTCACTTGCAAAAGCAAGGTTTCCACCATCAGTCAAATTCCTATTCGCACATGGAGAGATGGGCTCCTCCTATGTACCTCCCAGGCGATGATAAAGTTGATGCCTATTCTTCAAGAAGGAATATGTCCCACTTCTTCCAGCTGCTTAATGACTTTGGTGGTGGACAATAAAAGAAATCTGTAAGACAGATAGATACCCACCTTGACTCAGCTGTCACTGCCAGCAGTTTGCTCCTTCCTTCCAGGATTGCCAGCAACACATGCTGTCAACTGTAGGCATGTCTGATATGCATGTTATCACTCATTGCCCTGTCTGCCAGATCGGATAAAATCCAAGCTAAAGATGTCATAGTCAGTGTCTAAGTGGTGGAGCTAGTCAGGGTGAAATAGGTTGGAGGAGTCAATGAATAGCCTGATCCTCAAAAGAGTGCATGACATTTCCAGCTGACCTCTTTCAGGACCCTGTCCAGAGCAGCAGGCCTATTATCCCAGCCTATGCCCATTCCCTCCTCCCCATCGCGCACACACACACACGGAGAATGAATGCCAGAAACTCCCTCCTGATCTTTTTCCTGTCTTATTTCACGTGTTGTAAATATTAAAAACTTGTGTTTTCTTCAAAATAATATAGGGATTCTAGATTCTTTTTAGACACTAAAAGAAAGAAAACAATGCTACTCCGTATACATATGTGTGTTAACAGTAATCAATGTGCTCCATGAAAATACAATGTTTGGAAAACTATAATTAGTTCACTTCTGCTCTTTCTCAATTAGGACTCTGTCAAAACCCAGCGAGTACTTAACAGTTCCACATCTCACATATGCACATAGCTGCAATCTCTAGTCTCCACGTTCTTTTCCATTTTAAAGAACTTTTTTTTATTAGTTTATGTATATGAAGAGTTTTGCAAATATCATGAATTAGTGTGGCTTATTAATGCATTAAAAAGTGCAGACATGTAAATAACTAAAAAATAGTTGACAAAGAAATGGACTGGAACATTTTATTCTCCCATTTTGTATGCAAATGGTTATTCTGAGATATTGGAATCATCTGAATATTTGGAAATTTGAAAGTGCTTTACTGTTTTAGAGAACCATTTTTACAACCACCAAACTATCCTAGACCCAAACATTTTCACCTGAATTGAAAACCAACCAAAGGCCTATAAATAGAAAGGGATACATTGTAACATTCTTGATGGAAGATGAAGGAATTAGTATATGAATAGACCTGTTCGTATTTAACATTGTTGCTAATGATCTGGAGTGAAGAGAGTGAAACATAAATTAATTAAATTTGCAAATCATAGTCCAGAAGAAACTAGAGGGGCTGGAAATATGGGCAGAAGTAACCAAATGTGAATCAACCTGGAATAAAGTGAACAACAATAAAGCATCTAGGGTAAAATCCACAAGATAGAAGTAGAAAGGAGATACTTAGCAGCCCATTGTTACTACAAGATCTTTTGTGGTGTTACTGCTTTCTAGCGGGCTCTGAGCGGATAGTGTATTATGGAAACTGAAATAATGCAAGTTTGGGCTGCATTTCAGGTGCCTCTTTCCTTATAGCGCTGGCATGGCTGACCCTGAAATATTGAGTTCAGTTCTGGGCACTTCATTGCCAGAAAATAAATTGACCATGCCAATGTGACATGACAGAAAATTCCTTCCTGACAAGAAATTGAACAATCTGTTCAATGTTATTTAGTATCAAAAATAAAGTTAAATTTACTAGTTCTGAGTCAGTAGAAAGCAGCTGTTTCCTGTGCAAATAGACCATACATTCAAACAAGAATAGTTGGTTCTTTCAATTCTTAACATTTTATTTTATTTATAGTTTTAAAGTAGAGGAAGAAATATGAAAGTCTCTGTGCTGAGGCCTTGCTTAGAAATTTTGTGGTGATAGTGCCCACTTCAGAAAAACACATGCTCTGTTCATGAAAGCACTTAAATATGTACTTCAGTGTCATTGAAGTCAGTGAGACTTCGCTATATGTTTAAAGTGCTTTCCTGAATCGGGCTGTTTCCTTGAAATGAGGCCTCAGTACAGAGTTACAGTACTATCAAAGAGTCACATCCTTAGCTGGTTGAAATCAGCATAGTTTAGCTGGATCTGGTCCCGAGTTTTGGCAAAAAGTCCGAAGAGGACCTGTGATGGGGTGTAACAAAGCCTACACTGCAAAGGAAGGGGTTAAAGAACTCCTCGGGGCTCAAGTGGCACCACTCCACTGTACCTGCAAAGCCTGAACTGGCTGGAGGAGGAGCTTAAAAGGGGGAGCAGAGTAGCTCAGTATTAGGCAGACAGTGGGAGGAAGCTGACCTGCCCTCTGAGCTCCTGGGAAAGAGCACAGCAGGAGCACTTGCTGCTTGAGGCCTGACTATAGCGACCTGTCCAAGCCTACAAAGAAGGACCTGTGACTCTCTAAAGGTTAGAGCCTTTATCATTGTGTGTTAGTACTTTATCTTGTGGGGAGAGAGGAGACTGCTAGGCAGTGATCCAGGGAGGCAGCTGCATAGTACCCTGAACTGCAGGACTTAGCTGCCTGCCATTGAGCCCTGGACTGGAGCTTGCTGGAAAGGGTGGCCCTGGGCCTGGGCCCCCATATCAGTCACTAAAGAGGGACAGCTACAGAACTGGGTGAGGAATCCCTAGTTGGGGGAAGACACAAGAGTCTGGACCATGAGACCCCCAAACAAGGGGGAAGCCCTAAATCCCTTGCTTAATCCTGAAGACTTCCTTGTTATTGGACTCTTCTTATATAGCCTGAGAATGTGACCTGGCTCAGGGCTGAGTCACAGAAAGGGCACACCATTACAGGGCAGAATGGTAGGGAAGAAAGGGGAATGCCCAAGGGGAAGGCAGCTTGACCACTAGGCAGCACGGATGGTAAGTGTTCCCCTTCACAGGGCTCAGTGATGAAATCTTCACATTTCTTTTTCTTTGTACATCAGCAATGTGTAAAAAGAAAGGAACTGTGTTTGCACTGGGTGTCTATTAAGGGTGTACATGTTGGTGTAATAAGGTATTACCACTAGAATTATGGAAACAGGTGGTTTAATGTTTTGGACCAGATTCTGATACCCTCATTCATGTTGAATAGCCATTTCCTCTGCAACCTGTCCCCTTGAACATAGTGTTGTTCGGTATGTGCCAAGCTAGTGAAATCTGGTTCTTAATTTGTTGCCTACAGATATAGCAGTTTATCTTTGCTGCTGAATGAGTTTATCTCATAGATTCAGTTCATATCGAGTGAAGTTTCACAGGGATTGGTCCTGAGTATAGTTCTGTTCAATTTTTTCAATGGTTTAGATAATGGCATAGAGAGTATACTTACAAGGTTTGTGGATGATACCAAACAAGGTGGGGTTGCAAGTGCTTTGGAGGATAGGATTAAAATTCAAAATGATCTGGACAAACTGGTGAAATGGTATGAAGTAAATATGATAAAATTCAATAAAGACAAATGCAAAGTACTCTAGTTAGGATGGAACAATCAGTTGCATACATACAAAATGGGAAATGACTGCCTAGGAAGGAGTACTGTGGAACGGGATCTGTGGTTTATAGCTAAATATGAGTCAACACTGTTGCAAAAAAAAAAAAAAGCAAACTTCATTCTGGGATGTTGTAAGCAAGACACAAGAAGTAATTCTTCTGCTCTACTCCACGCTGATAAGGACGCAACTGAAGTATTGTGTCCAGTTCTGGGGCACCATATTTCAGGAAAGATGTGAACAAATTGGAGAAAGTCCAGAGGACATAAGAAAAAAATGATTAAAGGCCTAGAAAACATGACCTGTAAGGAAAGATTTGGAAAATTGCATTTTTTCACTCTGGAGAAGAGAAGACTGAGGAGGGGACATGATAAGTTGTCCAAATACATAAAAAGGTTGTTATAAGGAGGAGGGAGAAAAAATGTTCTTGTTAACCTCTCAGAATAGGACAAGAAGTAATGGGCTTAAATTGCAGCAAGGGAGGTTTAGGTTGGACATTAGGAAAAACTTCCTAACTGTCAGTGTAGTTAAGCAGTGGAACAAATTGCCTAAGGAAGTTGTGAACTCTCCATCACTGGAGGTTTGTAAGAACAGATGCATGTAAGCAATTTCATTCACTTCAGTTGCAGGTTTTTGGCATCTGAGGGCAGAACTTGGCCCTACATATGGAATTTTAAGTTTCAGTGTTCATTTAAAAATATATATATTAAATAACTAATTTAACAATTGCAGTTTATCTCACTTGTTTAGAATGTATGTAACTCAATAGCCATCAAGTTAGGCACATCTAAAAAATGTTCATTACCCACTATACAGAGTGCACATAGATGTGAAATAGAAGCTTTGGTGAGAATGTTTGCTAAAGTATAGTTCTCTCCTAACCTACCTGCAATAGTAGCTTTGAAGAAAATACTCTCAACTTGATTCTCCTCTCATTTACATTGGGTTTACACTGCTGTAACTCTGGAGTTCAGGGGAGTTACTCTTGATTGGCAGCTATGAGATAGGAGAATCAGGCCATCTATGTTGCTAAGTCAGAGCTTAATTTAAATCTTTATTACAGTATTTAGTCTCTCATCTCCATACAGTATATGAGCTATCAGCCTTCAAGAGTCTCAGAGATCTGGTTCCAGATGCCACCTCAGCCATCCAAGTTCTCATTCCTTTTTTTTCTCCTTTGGATATTTGTATTGTATATTTAGTAGGTAAAACAGCAATAGGAATAACTGGGCTTGTCAATACTTAAAAATGGGTCAAGGGTAGATTGGGATGTGTTAACTAATCTGAACCTTGTCACAACCTTTTTTGTAGTGTGGATGCATATCAGTATCTTTTATCTAGATTTAATAGGTCGAGGTGTACCCTAGGCTCCCTCTTAGGGTGTTTTACGTAGTGCCAAGACCCTGCCACAGGGCACAGCACAAGCTGGTCAGGGCAAGGTAAAAGGCTTTGAAATTCATCCGCATGAGTGAAAAAGTCAGTGAGCGACCATACCCTAACCTCAACCCATTTTTCTAGACTGGGCAAGTCAGCTGTGCCTACAGATATGTCTGCACTGCACACCACTGACCGTGGTGTGTAGGATATGTGTGGCTACACGCTGCAGTGAAAAGCAGGTTGCATCCACACTGTGGTGTGCAGCTACATGTGGCAGTAAAAGGCTCTGGCAGGGGGAGGCAGCGGAGACAGGCTCCGGCAGCAGGGAGCTGCCCTGAACCATTTCCCTATTGCCTCCTATGGCCAGAGCCTTTCCCCACTGCCAGTCTTTCACAGTAACGGGGAAAGCCTCTGGCAGCTCCCTGTGGTGGTGGAAAACTCCAGCAGTGGGGAGAGTGCGGGACACTGCACTGCCAGAAATAGCAGTGTGGATGGGGGAGGCCCTGCATGGGTGCCTAGAGAACTGGGTCAGATACATACCCTGAGGGTTCAGGCATCTCTTTACTCTTCTCACCTGAGCAGTGCCTCACCATCTATGCTGCTATTTATACCACTGCGGGGGGGCATGCTGTGTATGTACTTTACACACTGCTGTAAGGGGAGTGTGCAGTGTAGGTTGACCCTAAGATAAAACAGAACAGTACATATGAATTATGGGGAGTGGGGCTTGATATGTATTTGTAGGCCGTAAGCAGGTACCCACACATAGCTAGGAAATTAATGCAAGACATAATACACATTTGAAGTAATATGAATGTTTGGTACCACGGTAACTTATAATGTTATATTTCCATTTCTGATGCTCTTTGGTTATGACTAAGTTACATAAGCAGTAGAAAGACCTGACATAGCTGTTCTGAATTTTCAGAGAGGTTGAGCACCCACAGATCCTACTGAAGTAAGGAAATCAGGCCGAGCATGACTTGTTCAAATAGTTCCTTAATGTCACTAAGTGCATTCAGAACATATGTACAGCACTGTTATCTCTAAAATATATCATTGCTGTGGACTAATGGACTGTTTGTCTTGAGAGTCTAAATTGAACCCTTCCTCTTCAAGAAAATATAATACAGGACTCACTTCTACTGATGCTCTTTATGATATGACTCATCTGTGCGTCATACTGTATTTATTTACACCACGCTCTACATTTTTTTTTCATTACTTTTTCCATGAGAAGTGATTAAGGGCCTTCTCCTCTACTCATTAAAGTAAATCTAAAGACTCCCATTAAGGACTGGACCCTTAATAAAAACTCTTATTCTGTCTTGCAAAGTAGAAATCTAACTTACAAATTGCAAATTCTCCCACTCACCATAGAAAATAATTGAGTTTACTATACACACACATGCAATATATTACACACAAAAAACTACATTAAAAGAACATAAATTAGATTGCCAAGCCAACCACTCAAAGTTAAGAAATGCCAAAATTAAGGTTGTCTGAGCAACCTTAATTCAACCCCCTTGTGCATGTGCATTATAATACAATCTTTAATTATGTTATCACATATTATTTCCACAAGACTTCTGCCTCTTTCAGTGCACAGGATGGACCCAGTTCAGTTAATGACTCACTACTGAAAATTTTGTTTTCTCCTCATTGTTCACCTTAAATACTGCAAACTGTCCAAACCCTGCTTTGAAGACAGAATATCCTCCTGGCTTTCCTGTTGCACTCATCACTCTAGTACCCATATGCTTCACAAGCATTGATTCATTTATCTTCCCCACACCCTTGTAAGTGAGAGGGCATTATCATCCCAGTTTTAAATATGGGGAGCTGAGGCACAGAGGGATTAAGGTCAAAAGTATCCACTAATTTTGGGAGCCAATTTGAGATGCCTAAGAACTGTTTTTTCCAGAGAACTTATCATTATATATCATTTTTATACATTCAAGCAGAGCTGTCCTTAATTTCATTTGCAGTTGTGAATGCTCTGCACTTCAGCAAATTAGGCCCCAGTGAATCAACTTGGGAACCCAGAAAATAAGGAACACACAAGGAGAAGTAGGAATAGAGATGATAAAGCATAACAAAATCAATATATAAAGGATGGAAAAATGGGAATGTAAATGATAATGAATAGAAGTCACGAGTTAAAAAATGTAGGTGATTGTTATGGCTAAAGGAATCAATGGCCAATGGTGTTAAAGACAATAAGAAGACATTTTCTAAACCTATTAGGAATTTTAAAAATACCTACAGATGGAATAGGTCCATTGCTAGATGTGGATGGTAAATTGTAAAGTAAAGTGTTGGAAACTAAAAATATAATTCATGCCTATAAGCTTGGTTTCCTGGCAGCTAGCTCTTGTCAAACATACCTGTTGTCTTTTTTTGACAGGATTGCAAGTCTGGTTGATAAAGTTAACTGTGTTGATATAGTATACTTGGATTTCTCCAAGGCATTTGATCTAATACTACATGACATTCTGATTTTAAAATATGCATTGTATGCAGGGCCAGTGCAACCATTTAGGTGACCTAGGCGGTCGCCTAGGGCGCTAGCATTTGGGGGGCGCCATTTTCTTCGGCAGCGACCGCAGCAGCCGGATCTTCGGCTGTGCCGGTCGCCACTGGCATTTAGGCGGAGGGACCTGGGCAGGGGAGAGCGGGGAGGGCCGCCTGCAGCAAGTAAAGGGTGGGGGCGGCACACAGGGGAACTCCCTGCCCCAGCTCACCTCTGCCCCTCTTCCTCCCTGAGCACGCCGTGGCCGTTTCACTTCTCCCACCTCCCAGGCTTGCAGGGCCTAAGCTGATTGGTGCCGCAGCCTGGGAGGCGGGAGAAGTGAAGCAGCCACGGCGTGCTTGGGGAGGAGGCGGGGTTGGGGTTAGCTGCTTCACTGGTCCCACCTCCCAGGCTTGCGGCGCCAATCATCTTAGGTGCCGCAAGCCTGGGAGGCAGGAGAATGAAGCAGCAACGGCGTGCTCATGCGCGGAGCAGGGGTGAGCTGGGGTGGGGGGGGTGCCTCAGGGCAGAGGGTGGGGGTGGGGAGCTGCCGCAAGGGGGGTGCCTCAGAGCAGGGGGGATATGCCATGGGGGGGCGCCTCAGGGCGGAGCTGCCATTGGGAGGGGGTGCCTCAGGGCGGGGGCACGGTCGGGGGGGAGGGCGCAAGGTGGAAGTTTCGCCTAGAGTTCGAAACATCCTTGCACCGGCCCTGATTGTATGGAATTAATTAACTGGTGAGTGCTTAACTTTATGACCTTAGTAATATTAGTCTAACTTACTTTTTTGTGTAATTTCCTAGCTTTTTAGGAAAGCAAACTGAAAAAAACAAAAATTCAACTGTGTGGCATCATATTGACATCCACATGGTTTATCAGTGGAGTTGAAAACTTTAGATTCACCACATAGATTTCTTGAGATAACAGAATAACTGATAGCAATAGTAAACTGTCATCTTCTGTGAGGACAAGTACAAGAAGGGGATAAAACACAGTTTGCTAGAGGATAGCCACATATTTGCGGGCCTCAGAGGAATGGTGAAACTCAAGAACTTCGGGTCCATTCCATGCTCTGCCCATTTGCTCCCAAGCTTTATTCTTCTGTCTCATCCACTCCAACCTGTCTCAGTCCTGTCTCTTTCCCACCCTGGCTCCTGATTTCAGTCACATTCTCTTTCTCTGCCCAGTCCCAATCTCCTCTCGAGTTTCTCATTCCAGTCCCAGTTTCCTTCATAGCCAGGCGCAGTTCCCCATTCCCAGCTCCTTATCCAACTTGTTCCCAATCCTAGTCCCCTTCCCTGGGCTCCTCATCCAAATTCAGTCTTCCACACCACCCTCTCCCTTGTCCCCATCTCTCTGCCACACAGTCTCAGTTCTCCTCCCACACTTCAGCCTCCTGTCAGATGTGTCTATCCTCTCCCATATCCTTGTTCACCCACACTGGTTCCTAGTCCCAATCTCCTAGTCCCAATCTCCCTCCCTCCCCCATGTCATCATCTGAGGAGTCTCACCAACGAAACAGCTCCCAGTCATCCCTCACATTTCCCTCACTGGCTTCCGACCCAATTCTGCTTGCCCAGCCAGTTCCAGCATCTCTCCCTCCCCCACCCCCAGGATCCCAGTCCCAGCCTCAGCATTTGCCGCCATTCCCCTTGCTCCCTGTCCTAGTCTCCTTGCTCTATCAGTCCCAATCTCCTTACTCAGCCAGTCACAGTTTCTCTCTCTCTTTACATGCCAGTCTCACCAGCCCCAATCTACTTCTTCCCTCTCCAGCCCGGTCTGGCTTTTGTCCCTGCTGCATTTGAATCGATATCTTCCTCCTCCTCCACACTGCCTGAGAGCCAGAAGGGGGTCACTGAGAGCCCAAGAGATAAAGGCTCCTTGCTCTTGGCTCCAATGCCCAGCCCTGCCCCAGTCAAAAGGAGGTGGGAACAACTATTACAGGGAAAATCCATCTTGGCTAGTGTAGCCCTGCTGGGGTGAGCTTACTCAGAGTATGTCTACACTATGGGATTATTCCAATTTTACATAAACTGGTTTTGTAAAACAGATAGTATAAAGTCAAGTGCATGCGGCCACACTAAGCACATTAATTCGGCGGTGTGCATCCATGGTCCGAGGCTAGTGTCGATTTCTGGAGCGTTGCCCTGTGGGTAGCTATTCCGTAGCTATCCCATAGTTCCCGCAGTCTCCCCCGCCCCTTGGAATTCTGGGTTGAGATCTCAGTGCCTGATGGGGCAAAAATCATTGTTGTGGGTGGTTCTGGGTAAATGTCATCAGTCATTCCTTCCTCCGGGAAAGCAATGGCAGACAATCATTTCGTGCCCTTTTTCCCTGGATTGCCCTGGCAGACGCCATAGCACGGCAACCATGAAGCCCGTTCAGGTTTTTTTTACTGTCTCCGTATATCTACTGGATGTTGCTAACAGACGCGGTACTGCAGTGCTACACAGCAGCATTCATTTGCCTTTGCATGATAGCAGAGACAGTTATCAGTCGTTCTGTACCGTCTGCTGTGCCATTGTAAATTGGCAATGAGATGACTGTTATCTGTTGTTCTGTACCATCTGCTGCTGTCATGGGTGCCCCTGGCTGAGGTCGGCCAGGGGCGCAAAGTCAAAAATGGGGATGACTCCCGGAATCAATCCCTCCTTTATGGTATCTAAAAATAGAGTCAGTCCTGCCTAGAATATGGGGCAAGTGTACTAGAGAACCAGTGTACGAGAGAGCACAGCCACTCCGTGTCAGATCCTGCAGAAATGATGAGCTGCATGCCATTCTAGGGGGTGTCCCTGCAACAACCCCACCCGTTGCTTCCCTCCTCCCCCCAACCTTCCTGGGCTTCCGTGGCAGTGTCCCCCCCCCATTTGTGTGATGAAGTAATAAAGAATGGAGGAATAAGAAACACTGACTTGTTAGTGAGATAAAATGAGGGGGAGGCAGCCTCCAGCTGCTATCATAGTCCAGGCAGGACATTAAGCGGTGTGGGGGAGAGGAGCTCAGCATACCGCTGCTATGATAGTCCAGGCAGTACAGAATCTTTTCTTTACACATGAGAGGGCGGGGGCTGATGGAGCTCAGCCCCCAGTTGCTATGATGAGGACGGTTACCAGCCGTTCTGTACCATCTACTGGGAATGACCGGGAATCATTCCTATTTTTACTCAGGCGCCCCCGGCCGGCCTCACCTGAGGCCAGCCAGGAGCACTCATGGGCTCATGACAAGGACGGCTATCAGTCCTTCTGCACTGTACCGTCTGCCACCGGGAAGGGGTGGAGAGAGGATGCTACTGTTTACTGCTGCAGCACCGTGTCTACCAGAAGCATGCAGTATACATGGGGTGACATATAAAAAAGTCAAGAAATGATTTTTTCCCCTTTTCTATCACGGAGGGGGAGGGGGGGCAAATTGACGAGATAGACCTTGAACCACCCCGGACAATGTGTTTGACCCGACAGGCATTGGGAGCTCAGCCAAGAATGCAAATGATTTTTGGAGACTGCGGGGACTATGGGATAGCTGGAGTCCTCAGTATCCCCTCCCTCCCTCCATGAGCGTCCATTTGATTCTTTGGCTTTCCGTTACGCATGTCACGCAGCACTGTGCTGTGGACTCTATATCACAGCCTGGAGATTTTGTTTAAATGCTTTGTCATTTCATCTTCTGTAACGGAGCTCTGATAGAACAGATTGTCTCCCCATACAGTGGTCAGATCCAGTATCTCCCGTACAGTCCATGCTGGAGCTCTTTTTGGATTTGGGACTGCATCGCCACCTGTGCTGATCAGAGCTCCACGCTGGGCAAACAGGAAATTAAATTCAAAAGTTCTCGGGGCTTTTCCTGTCTACCTGGCCACTGCATCCAAGTTCAGATTGCTGTCCAGAGCGGTCACAGTGGAGCACTGTGGGAAAGGAGGCCAATACCATCGATTTGCGGCCACACTAACCCTAATCCGATATGGTAATACCAATTTTAGAGCTACTCTTCTCGTTGGGGAGGAGTACAGAAACCGATTTAAAAAGCCCTTTATATCGATATAAAGGGCCTCATTGTGTGGACAGGTACAGCGTTAAATCGGTTTAATGCTGCTAAAATCGGTTTAAACGTGTAGTGTAGACCAGGCCTCAGTTACTCTGGGGGTCAGTGCATGCACAGTCTGATCAGCACCAGAAGCTCTGAGAGGCTTGAGCATGCTCATGGAGGATGATCTGTTAAACTGTAGCAAGTCTGTACTGCGCATGTGCAAACTGCAGTTTTTCAAAGACGGATAACTAAGGCTAAGATTTAGTCATGGGAAGATCACGGGCAATAAAAATTGATGGCCCATGACCTGTCCTTGACTTGTACTATATACCCCTGACTAAATTTTTGGTGTTCTGTGGGGCTCCGAGGGTGCAGCTGCTGCTCTGGAGAGGGGCTCTGGGGCACTCACTGGTGCTGGGACTGGAGGGGACTCTGGGGTACTGCTAGTGCTGGGGGGGGAGGCAGCACAGGATCGCCGCCATCGCTGCTGGCAGGGGGCAGCACGGGACCTCACATCCTCTTCAGTGAAGATGGATGCAAATGGCCTTGTCTTCCTTAAGTGCACCTTTTAGCACCTGAACCGTCCAGTGGCCCCAGTTTGTTTGGCAAGCTTCCTGCTTTTGGTGTACTTAACACCATTTTTCCTGTTAGTTTTTGTGCTTTTTGCTAGATTCTCTTCAAATTCTTTTTTGGCCTGCCTAATTATACTTTTACACCCGACTTACCAGAATTTGTGCTCCTTTCTGTTTTCCTCACTCGGATTTGACTTCCTGTTTTTAAAGGATGCCTTTTTGTCTCTCATCACCTCTTTTGCTGTTTAGCCATGGTGGCACATTTTTGGTCCTCTTGCAGCAAGGCTGCCCAGAGGATTCAGGGGGCCTGGAGCAAAGCAGGGGAGCTGCGGCGCTTGTACTCATCTGGTGGCGGTCTGGTCTTCGGCGGCATTTCGGCAGTGGGGGGCCCTTCAGTTGCTCCACGTCTTCAGCAGCACTGAAGGCCTCCTGCCACTGAAATGCCGCTGAAGACCTGGACCACTGCAGGGTCAGGGCTCACGGGGCCCCTGCAGGGCCTGGGGCAAATTGCCCCACTTGACCCCCGCCCTCGAGGCGGCCCTGTCTTGAAATTTAGTTTATTTGGGATATATGTTTAGTATGAGCCTCAGTTATGGTGGGGGGGTTTTAATCTTCCATGCAGCTTTCAGGCATTTCACTCTTGTATCTGTTCCTTTTAATTTCCATTTAACTAGTTTTCTCAATGTTATGTAGTTTCCCTTTTTGAAGTTAAATGCTATTGTGGTGGGTTTCTTTGGTATTTTCTCGAATCTTAGAGTCATAGAAGATTAGGGTTGGAAGAGATCTCAGGAGAATCTAGTCTAACCCCCTGCTCAAAGCAGGACCAACCCCAACAAAATCATCCCAGCCAGGACTTTGTCAAGTCGAGCCTTAAAAACCTCTAAGAATGGAGATTCCACCACCACCCTAGGTAACCCATTCCAGTGTTTCACCACCCTCCTAATGAAACAGTTTTTCTTAATATCCAATCTAGACCTCCCCCACTGCAACTTGAGACCATTACTCCTTGTTCTGTAATCTGGTACCACTGAGAACAGTCTAGATCCATCCTCTTTGGAACCCCCTTTCAGGTAGTTGAAAGCAGCTATCAAATCCCCCCCTCATTCTTCTCTTCTGCATACTAAAGAAGCCCAGTTCCCTCAGCCTTTCCTCATAAGCCATGTGCCCCAGCTCTTATTTTCGTTGCCCTCATTTTTGTTGCCCTCTGCTGGTCTCTCACCAATTTGTCCACATCCTTTCTGTAGTGGGAGGCCCAAAACTGGACGCAATACTCCAGATGTGGCCTCATCAGTGCCAAATAGAGGGAATAATCACTTCCCTCGATCTGCTGGCAGTGCTCTTAGTAATGCTGCCCAATATGCCATTAGCCTTCCTGGCAACAAGGGCACACTGCTGACTCATATCCAGCCCCAGGTCCTTTTCTGCAGAACTTCCACTTAGCCAGTTGGTCCCCAGGCTGTAGCGGTGCATGTCCATCCAAAGTGCAGGAATCTGCACTTGTTCTTGTTGAACCTCATCAGATTTCCTTTGGCCCAATCCTCCAATTTGTCTAGGTCACTCTGGACCCTATCCCTACCCTCTAGCGTATCTACCTCTCCCCCCAGCTTAGTGTCATCCGCAAACTTGCTGAGGTTGCAATCCATCCCATCATCCTGATCATTAATGATGACCCCTGGAGCACTCCGCTTGATACCGGCTGCCAACTGGACATTGAGCTATTGATCACTATCCGTTGAGCCCAAAGATCTAGCCAGCTTTCTATCCACCTTGTAGTCCATTCATCCAAACGTTTCCCAGGATGTTAAATTTAATTACATTATGGTTGCTATTACTGAGCAGTTCAGCTATATCTACCTCTTGGACCAGATCCTGTGCTCCACTTACGACTAAATCATGAATTGCTTCTCCTCTTGCGGGTTGCAAGACTAGTTGCTCCAATAAGCCGTCATTTATTTTATCGAGAAATCTTATCTCTGCATTCCATCTTGAGGTGGATTAAGTTTAGAGAGAGAGTGTGAGCGCCAGGTACACTTAACAAACATTCTCTAAACTCCCTCGCAAAACTCCCCTTTTTATTGTTCTTTTTTGCTGGCTTCTCTGATTGCTTGGGAGCTGGCTTTTCAAAGCCCTGTTCTTCCTATCAAGGGAATCTATAGGGATTTGAGGTCAAAGGATGGGAGGCTAGAGCCTTGTTAGGAAGCTCTCAGCCTTTATTTTATCATTATTTTTGTCCATATTTTGCCCAGGATCTATGTCAGACTTATAGGTTTATATTTATCCAGGTCATCCTATTTACCCTTTTGAAGTATCGGCACAATATTAACTTTGACCAGTCTTCTAGAACTTCCCTGGTATTCCAAGACTTATTGAAAATCAACATTAAAGGTCCACTAAGCTCCTCAGCCAGCTCATTTAAAACTTCTGATTTTAAAATGTCTAACTTTAGTAGCTGCTATTTAGCATCCTCATGAATTACGATTGGAATGGAAACAGTGTGGTCATCATCATCAGATGATATGACTACATCATATGGCTTTTTTCCCAAATACAGAACAGAAATATTTATTGAACACTTCTGCATTTTTTGTACTGATAATTTTACTATTTACCTCTAGTAACAGACGAATACCATTGTTAGGATTCTCTTTGTTCTTAATGTACTTTAAAAACATAATGCTGCTGATCATTGTTTTCTCCTTGTGTTCCTTTGCTTTCCTTATAAATTTCTACAATTCCTAGCTTCAGATGTATATTTATGATTATCAACTGTCCCTTTTTTTACTTTTTTATAGCTGCCTTCACTTTCTGTCCAAGCCAGGTCATTTTTTTTAACCCATAGAACCTTCTTCCTAGACTCTGGAAATGTAGCTTTTGGGACATCTAGTAAAGTGTTCTTAAACAATTCCCAGTTACATTCACGTGTTTATAATTGAATTCTTCCTCCCAGCTGATTTATCTCATAATTGTTTTCAGCTGAGTGAAATTGGTCCCTTCAAAGCAACGTATATATACGTTTTTGGTCTTGCCTTTGTTCTATTTGCACATTATAACTGTGACAAAGTCATGATCACTTGTACCAAAGCTACTACTAATTTTTAGTTTTGTGATTGGTGGTTCTTTATCAAGACAACATCTCATCCCGCATGCTGGATGCAACACATCTTGAGTTAGAAAATTTTCATCTGTAATATTTAGTGTTTTGGTACTGGCAGCATGACACTTCCAGCATTCACTTAGATTGAAGTCCCCAATGGTCAGGATTCTGCCTCCCTCAGTTCCTTCTTACCACCGGTGATGGTGCTGGAATGTCTCCTTGCCTCGCCAAGCTTACCTTTCTCAACTGTACCTAGTTGCTAATGTCATGTAGATAGTTTATAGTAAGTTTGTATAGTTTTATTAGTTCCCTTAGTGCTAAATTAAAAATAGTTTGTTAGTCCTGTACGGGACTTAGCCTAGGCACGGGCATGCTCCAATCCCCGAGCTTCAAGCCTTGTGACTGCTGCAAAAAAACCTATGCCAGTCAGTGATCCCCAGCAACGCTGTCTGAAGTGCTTAGGGGAAACCCACGTGAGTGACAAGTGTGGCATTTGTAAAAGCTTCAAGCCACGAACCAAAAAGGAGCTGGACATTCGACTTAGAGTGCTCCTTATGGAGTCAGTAGTCGCATTGGCCTTGTAGCCAACTGGATCAGACTCCGCTCCAAGCACCGCAGCATCAGTACAGTGTGCCACAGGCACTTACCTCCAACTGGCATTCTCCTACATCCCATAAAGGGAAGGAGAGCGCCGGGGGAGAGCAAAGACCCACATGGAGTAGCTCCTCCTCCTCGGTGGTGTCGAGCCTCCTATGAGACCTGCCTGCCACCCTGGGAAGTGGCAGAGACACTTGACACCTGGCAGTGTCATCCATGCTAGAGGCCTTTCAGGCTGGTAAGGGCATATTGTCCCTTCTAGTGCTGCCCACGGCAGCCAGCGAGGTGCCCCATTCGACGGGTAAACCTGCCCTGGGGTCTTTTCAGCCATCCCCGTCTGTGTGGCACCACTCCCTGCTGCAGAGCATGCCCTGCCAGTGCTCACCTGAGCAATGCCAGCCCCCAGATACAGGTTGGCTTACCTGTCAGAGTTTCCAGCGTCACTCCCCGGACTTTAGACAGCTCTCCCCAGGATCCTGGCACCGATCGCCAGCTGTCTAGCGCAGACCTGTGGAGGCACATCACCAGTCCCCAGAGTCCTGGCATTGGTACCCGAAGTGTCCATGTCACTTTCCAATCTCGCGGCACCGCTCCAGAATAGAGATGCTGGTCCCCCGGAGTCTTGTCACTGTTATCCGGATTGCTGATATGGGTCTCCAGAGACATGCCAATGGTATCCCAAGCTGAGACATCGATCCTCTCACTCCCGCTCTCATTTCCAGTCAACAGAGTGACACCGCTGTCAAAGCATGAGGCCTTGGTCAATAGGTTACTGTCACTGATCCACCAAATGCTGCCACCGGGGATGTGGCACCAAGAGCTGTTATCCTGGTACAGGTCCTTAGTGGATACTTGGGGAGAAGGCTGATGGGAAAGGGGGTAGACAGATGACAGCAGTACCATTCTGGTCCCCCAGACAAGTGTCCTTCTCCTCAGGTTCTGAGAGTGAGGTCGAAGAACTGCCTATGGGATAAGGCCAACCATTGGGGGCATTGGCATTCCCCTCAGTGCCACCAGCAGACACATGCCCCTAGTGGCCAGTGGCCAGCTCTCTGGCAGCTATGGAACCCATGGGGGTTTCCTCAACCATCACAGGGGCACCAGTCAGTCTCAGGGGCATCTGGAAAACAGTCAGCGACAGTCTCCCAAACGTTCCCTGACTTGGAAACAGAGTTGGAGCAAGGTCCCTAGGAACAGGCTGCCTCAGTGGAAGCTCCCTGGCGGAGGGAATAGAGTTGACTGACCTGCCTATACCCATCTCCTCAACCTCTTTGCCCAATGAGGATAGCGGAACCTTCCCACGCTGTTCCTCAGGATGATGTAAAGGCCCACCAAGAGCTTCTAAAGAGAAGTCATTGAACCTGGGGCTGAAGGCCGAGGATTTGGCAGAATCCTCTGGCTCCCTAGTTGTATCAGCAGCCAATGAGCACAATAGACAGGGCCAACTGGGATCGACCCCTAAGAGCTTTGATCTCTTTGGCAGAAAAATTTATTCTATGGTTAGCCTCCAGTTAACATGGCCAGCCATCAGGCCCTACTCAGCCATTATGATCTTAACATTTGGCAATCCATGGCCAAGTTCGTGGACTCACTGCTGGAGGAGCCCAGGAAAAAGTTCCAGGCTCTCCTTGACGAGAGTAGGGCTGTGGCCAGGACAGCCCTCCAAGCGGCCTCAGATGCAATGGACTCCATGGCCCGGACCATGGCTTTGGCCATTTCCATGAGGCGTGCATCCTGGATACAGTTATCAGGCCTGTTGATGGAGGTTCAGCGGTCCATCCAGGACCTCCCATTCAATGGCTTGGCACTGTTCTCAGAACAGATGGACAGCAAGTTACATGGCCTGAAAGACTCTAGGGCTACCTTGCACTCTCTGGGCCTCTACACACCAGTGCCTGTGAGAAAGTGGTTTGACCCACAGCAGTCCCACAGGTTTGGGGGCCATTCCCAATCAGAGCCCTTCCAGAAGAAGGGCAAAGGCCACAAGCACCGGCAAGGCCAACAGCCGGCTTCCTCACCTTACTCGAACTCTATCCACAACCAACCGGGTAATAAGCAGGCATTTTGAAGATGCGCTTGAAGGCGACCTTCCAGCTTGTGTCTGGGATCCAGAACGCCTGTTATTTCCAACTGCTTGTTCCCCTTCCTTCCTGCCTGGGCCCTTAACATCAGACCAATGGGTCATCAGCACAGTAGCGGAGGGGTATACCCACCACCTTCCCTCCCCTTCCCTCTTCAGGGAGCCTTCTTGTGAGCATCTGCTCGCTCAGAAGGTGCAAAGCCTCTTGCAGGTGGGAGCCATGGAGAAAGTTCCTTTTCGCCTGAGGGGAAAAGGGTTTTACTCCCTCTATTTTTTGATTCCAAAAGCCAAGTGGGGGGTCTACGCCCCATTCTTGACCTGCAAACCCTCAACAGGTATCTCAAGAAGTTGAAGTTCCGCATGGGGTCTCTAGCCTCCGTCATTCCTTCCCTGAATCCAGGCTGCTGGTCTGAGGTTCCATGCACCAGCCCCTTCCAGCCGGGGTCCCAGCCGCCAGCTCCACTCAGCCTGCTGCCAATCTGGGTTTCCATCCTCCAGCCCCTGTAAATGAAAAATGTATTACTGGCATGTAAAACCTTAAATTACAATAAATAAATGAAGACTTGGCACACCACTGCTCACAGGTTGCTGACCCCTGCTCTAGATATCAGGCATGCCCTGGCTTTCTACTTGGAGCGCACCAAACCCTTCCACAGATCAACTCAACTCTTTCTTTTGATAGCTGACAGGATGAAAGGCCTGCCAGTGTCTTCTCAGAGGATTTCGACATGGATCACCAACTGCATCTGTACTTGTTATGAGATAGCGCGGGCTGTGCCTCTACCGATAGCGAAGGCTCATTCAACAAGGGCTCAGGTATTTTCGGCTGCCTTCCTGGTACACACATTCTTTGGTACACACAGTCACGATGCATTATGCCATCACCCAGCAGATCAGAGATGACACTGGCTTTGGCAGAGTTGTGTTGCAATCAACATGTCCATGAACTCCTACCTGCCTCTGGAAGTACTGCTTGGGAGTCACCTCCAATGGAATGGACATGAGCAAGCACTCGAAGAAGAAAAAACTGTTACTAACCTTTCATAACTGTTGTTCTTTGAGATGTGTTGCCTATGACCATTCCATGACCCACCCTCCTTCCCCTCTGTCAAAGTTCCAACAAGAAGGAACTTAGAGAGGGGGGGCTGGTGGTGCCCTTTATACCGGCGCATCCGCACGCCACTCCAGAAGGCACCAGAGCGGGTCGCCTACAGATACCACTGAGGGGAAAACTTCCAGCACCGATGCATGCGGTGAGCACACACACCTACAATGGAATGGACATGAGCAACACATCTTGAAGAGCAACAGTGATGAAAGGTTAGTAACTGTTTTTTTCTGTACAAATAGATATATGCTTACAGAGCCACTCATCCTGTTCCCTACTGTCATTCTGGTGGTCTGTAGCAGACACCAGCTAATATCTCATCTTGTGATTTGTCTGTTAGGACATTGATCCATAAGCATGCAAGATCACTGTCTTCCAAATTCTCTGTGACTCAAACACATAATGTCCCCTTTTACCTACTCAATATTTCATAGGTGAGTTATAACCATTGAGTTTTATATTCCAATGTTGTTAATCATCCCACTAGGTTTCAGTAATACCAACTAAATCAAATTAATGTTAATAAATTAACCAAGGCTAGTAGCACTGGTGTAGAGCCAATAAAAAATTTTCTTCTGTTTGTGGCCTTTGATTCCTTTGATTAATTTTGTTCTCAATGTCTCGATTTTGTGCTGAGTGTTCATATCGTGCCTCTTTCTACCCTCCCCTTTGTTATTAGTTTAACACACACACCCCGATTATGCCAGCCAGCCTGACTCCAAGGAAGTTGGTTCCCATTCTATTTAGATGGAGGTCATCCAAACTGTACAGTCTCCTCTCATCATAACAGGTGGACCAATGTTCCACAAAAATAAAAAGGGCCCATGTCGTCTTAATAGCAATATTCCCATGGATATCCATGGAAGCAAGACCATCTCCTAAACTTTTATCAAAGCCTGGATCCTTACAGTCAGTCTCAGCTGAACGACCAAGGATCAAACTACCCTCTCCCCCAGAGGTCTTTCCAAGCCAAGGTTGAAGTTGAAAGAACAACCAGGTTTTGCACTGCTACTTTCTGTACTGTGTCTATTCTGTGGATATACAGAAGACTTCAGACTTCTGAACTTTGTAAAGACAGCACTAAATTCACTTAAAATATTAGCCCAAAATATAGTACCTTTTTAAAAAATAAATTACAATTCTGCATAAGAAAAGCCCTTACAGAGAAGTATTCTAGCAAATGCGAATTACATAACCACATTCTATTACATTTTATTTTTACATGCAGTTTCCTTTATATCCTTTATCCTCTTAAAACCTGTTAAATCAGGCAACCATACTAGAAATAAAATGTCGTAGGATAAGTTTTGAAACTTTTAGTATAAATTCATCATAATATAAACATTTCCATGACAATTACTCTGAAAACTGAACAGCTGACCCTGCAGGGCCCTCCCCACCTGCTGGATTATATTTAGTGGCTATGCATGGCAAATTTTCCTCAGTAAATACAGTAATGAATAAAACTTTGTCATCTCTTTTTAAAGTTTACCTCTCAGAAGCAATGTTTCCAAAATGTAAGACAATATGAACTTTCTTGAGGCCAAGCGTTCTATTCATGCCTTTATTATCACAAATATGAACTACACCTCTACCCCAATATAACTCTGTCCTCGGGAGCCAAAAAATCTTACCACATTATAGGTGAAACTGTGTTATATCGAACTTGCTTTGATCCGTCGGAGTGCACAGCCCTCCCCTCCCCCCCCCCCAAGCACTGCTTTACCGCGTTATATCCAAATTCATGTTATATCGAGTTGCTTTATTTCGGGGTATAGGTGTATTGTAATGTTCTATAATTACTTGTTAATAGTAGGTTCATAAAACTTTGGTTGATGGAATTGCAGCCGTTTATGTCCTGAATAGAACTAGAAAATCTAGGAGAGCTTCAGTTTCACTATGTCCGTGTTAAGATCCGTTTTAAAAATGTTTTCATTGTTTTAAAAATTAGTTTGGGGCAACTAGTCTGCTATCCTCAGTTTACTCATGACAGCTTCCATTCAATGAACTAATTATTGCAAATCTTCTGGGTGAAACTAAAAACTCACAGGGACAAGGACTTCAGCAATTGTGGCTCAGTATGGAACTCTTCCAAATCGCATTAAAGAGTTAGTGTGCCAACATTTTTAAGGCTTGATGAAAGCTTTCCTCTTTAACGTTGCTTTTCACAGTTGCCTGCATTATTGCTGGCTGCGATGCCCTGTTTGTTTTTGTTTATGTGTATTTGTTTTATCCTTATGTAGTATAAAGTCCGCTTTATGAATGGTATTATCTATGATAAAAATTAATGGTAAAATATTATCTTCTTTGCAGTGCTGGCCTTGAGCCAACTCTACTCTTCCCTGATTTGATATAAGTCTGAAGCAGCTCCATTCAGTGACATTTAAACCAGTTGAGCAGAATTTGGGCCCTGACCATTTCTGTTTGAATGTTTTATAAGGAGGTAGTTTTAAAGCTTCAGAGAAGACCATTCCTCGTGTTGTTGTTTTAATTTGAGCTACTGAGAGTTAAGATCACACATGAAATTTAGCAAGTATTGTGGGTGCATCTTCTCTTAGCAGACATATGTCCACATAAGAAAATGAGATCTTTTAAAGTAGTCACATTGAAAATGTTGGCACCTAAATTTAATAGGTCATAACCTGCATTTATAAGCTAGAAAATGCAATTGGAGATATAGTTCAAAGTGATTTTCTTATCCCTTTGAAGACAATCTGTTATATTGAATTTGCTATCTTTTGAGAAGCATGATTGATTCTCAGTGGAAAACTACTAGACTCTATGCTCTGTGTTGGTTATAATGGAGGGAAAATAAAATAAAATCATACAAGAGCTAAGGAAAGAAAGGTGGTCATATTTTAAAAGGTGGACTAGAGACTCATTTAAAAAACTTGCATACAGTGGTGTGTGTGTAGTAAGAGAAACTAATTTAATCCCAGTAAGAGTAATGACTGCTAGTTTTCTTACAAACTCAAGTCCCTGGTTTGAACTACGAGATCATGGTTAAGGTTACACTTCATCAGAGTACTATAGGCTGACTAATGAAATATGGCTTGAAATATTGGGGAGGGATAGCTCAGTGCTTTGAGTATTGGCCTGCTAAGTCCAGAGTTTTGAATTCAATCCTTGAGGGGGTCATTTAGGGAGCTGGGGCAAAAATCTGTCTGGGGATTGGTTCTGCTTTGAGCAGGAGGTTGAACTAGATGACCTTCTAACCCTAATATTCTATGATTCAACATTTGTCTTCAAGTCATGTCCCTAAGGGTGCTCCACTTCAGGTGAGCATGAGCCTCTCAAACCCTTGATAAGAGATTTCTAGCTAGCAGTGTCATTCAGCCTGCACATGCACCTCTTCATTTAAAACATTTTGTTGACGAGGCCATGGAAGTTTACAGTGGTGCTGAGATATTAAGTAATGTGTTTTGCTGGAGGAAGACGTCCCACCTGTATTCCTTCTAGTGACTAGAAGTAACAGGAATTGTTTCATATCCAGGCTCCCTGCCAGTCATTGTCAAGCTTAGAGTATGTAGCCAAAGGCTAAATTGGGGTCACGGCTGCTTCAACATGACTGGACAACTAATCCTTTGTTAGAAATTTCACTTCTGGGTTTTATTTATTCAGTTAGTTTCTAGATGGAAATATTTTCATTGCATTCTGAAAACATATATATGTTGTGTACAACCCAGAGCAAGCACTTTTTGGAAAGATTCAAACTAAGATTAATTTTGGTGTGGTTTTTTTTTTATTTGAGGGTGTAAATAAAATACCCTCAGATACCACAAGGAACTTTTTAAAAAAAAATAAAATAAAAATCTAAAGATAGTGGCGGGGGGTGAGTGGTGTTCAGGATGGTGCAGAATGAGAGAGATTTTTTTTTTCTCTTTTCTTGCTTCCTTGTTGAGTCTGGCTCACTCAGTCAGATGTTGGTTTGACCAATTCTGCTTTCTTGATGGCATATTGTACGTAATTCTGTTTAACTGCCATCCTAAACCTCAAGGATTTTAAAATTATTTTAAGTAATATTTACAGAAAACATTTCTGTTCCACTGACACCTACCATGCTACTTGGTTTTCATACTGAGGAAATAATTTGGTATTTTTCATAAAATCTAGAGAAAACACCCCCCAAATCTATAACTTGTTATTATAGCAACTAAAATATGCTAGGCACTTCCCAGACAAACAAGGAGATGAATTCCTGTCTAAGGACCTGACCCTGAAAACACTTAGGCTATGTCTACACTTAAACTGCTACTGCTGCAGCACCTCAATGTAGACCGAAGGCGGCACACGAGCTGATTTTCAGTCGCATTCAGACTGCCCGGGTTCCAGCCACTGGTCCAGGGGGCTCTGCATTTTAATTTAATTTTAAATAAAGCTTCTTAAATATTTTAAAAACCTTATTTACTTTACATACAACAGTAGTTTAGTATCAGAGGGTAGCCGTGTTAGTCTGGATCTGTAAAAGCAGCAAAGAATCCTGTGGCACCTTATAGACTAACAGACGTTTTGGAGCATGAGCTTTCGTGGGTGAAAGCTTAGGCTCTCACCCACGAAAGCTCATGCTCCAAAACGTCTGTTAGTCTATAAGGTGCCACAGGATTCTTTGCTGCTTTAACAGTAGTTTAGTTCTATATTACAGACTTATAGAGAGAGACCTTCTAAAAACGTTAATATGTATTCCTGGCACGCGAAAGCTTAAATTAGAGTGAATAAATGAAGACTCAGCACACCACTTCTGAAAGGTTGCTGACCACTGATGTAGACACTCACTGCAGCAGCGGGAGGAGTTCTCTCATTGCTACAGTTAATCCACCAAACTGAGAGGCAGTAAGTAGGTCAATGGAAGAATTCTTCCATCAGTCTAGCACTGTCTACACCAGGAGTTAGGTTGGTTTGACTAAGTTGCTCGGGTTTGGATTTTTCACGCCCCTGAGTGACATAGCTGAGTTGACCTAACTTTTTAGTATAGACCCGGCCTTAGGCACATGCTTAACTGGTCTCATCTGGTCATTGCATTGACTACTCACATGGGTAAAGTTAAGCACATGTAACTGTTTAAGGGATCAAACCCAAAGACCGGATTATGCAAATACTTATTATCAAGGATAGTACCATAAGAAGCCCATTGTCTTCAATGCTTGAGTGAGGACAAGTCTTCAGTGGCTCTGCTCAAATGAGTGTATGGTGTTCACAGAGAAGCTCTAGGCCCACTGTGCAGATAAGGGTTAGAGGCTAGATGGCACGATAGAGAAGCAGTATGATTGTTCAGTGAAATTTAGCCTGTGTCCTGAACTTTTGCTATTCTTATATCAAATTGTTTGTAAACATTTTCTATTGCTAATGTTGGTAACATTTCAATGTGGGGACAGTTAGGAACTGAAGTTTAATATTTAAATTACTCAATCCTTCCTTACAAGATTAGTCTCTGTAAAAACAAAATTTTAGGCCATGTCTACACTTACAGTTTTGCAGCGCTGGTAGTTACAGCTGTGTTCGTACAGCTGTGTAGGGCCAGCGCTGCAGTGTGGCCACACTGACAGCTACCAGCGCTGCAATGTGGCCACATTTGCAGCACTTGCAGCGCTGTTGGGAGTGGTGCATTGTGGGCAGCTATCCCAGCATTCAAGTGGCTGCAACGTGCTTTTCAAAAGAGGGGGGTGGGGTGGAATGTGACAGGGAGCATGGAGGAGACAGAGAGAATGGATTTTTGGAGTTGACACTGTTCTCAGCTCCTTGCCTTGCAAGTTCTAAGGACTGGAAGACCCACAGTGCCTACCTTCAATCATTTTAAAAGTTCTAACTCCCTTCCCCCACTCCTCTCTCATTCACTAAATGCAAATTATGTACTTCTAAATACCCGTCAGACCAGATCAGCAACTGCTCAACACGGACTTCCCCCTCCCACCTGCCGTGTGAGAGTGCTGTTTCTCTCTTCAAGCAAACAGCTGTGAACATTCCAAAATAATTCCCCTGCCTGCCTCCGCTCGCTCAGCAAACAGGAGCTGTGTTTGTTTTTTAAATAAGCAGTTTGGCTGAACTCCGAGCTCTCCCTTTCTTCCGGTTTGTTGTGGACAGGAATTCTGGGATACCTCCTTATACCCCGGAGGTCAATAAAAGCGCTGGTGGGCGTCCACACTTGCTGACCAGCGCTGGATCACCAGCGCTGGAATCCCTACACCCAAGGCTCGACTGGGTGTACAACCAGCGCTGCAACCAGGGAGTTGCAGCGCTGGCCGTGCTTTGCAAGTGTGGCCACATCCTAAGTTGCAGCGCTGTAACCCCCTCACCAGCGCTGCAACTCTCTAGTGTAGCCATGGCCTTAGTTACAAAAACTGTTTTTTTCATGATTTGTAAAGACTGCCTGAGTGCTAGCAGGTTTGTAATGTAAACACTTTAACAGGACAGTTAAATCCTGTACTGTAGGAGTTAGATCCAATCGGGTCCATAAAATGGCCATTTATATTCAAGTCCCAGCCTGAGCATCCAGATGTAGGAATGACTTTTTTTTAGACATCTCTATTTGATAATTGGGCCTTATAATCTGTTCAGAAATTGATAATGACCGACTCTGACAGTATCCAGCTCTGTATTCACAGTCCCCTCCACTTCCACAGATGGAAGATACCCAGTATCTGTTGAGTGTGGCCCTTAGGGGAGTAGAAGTGCCGGTTTCATTGCATGCTCCCCTTTTCCTGCTGATGCTATGGAAGCTGCTTGTCAGATGCTTTGTATGAATTGGGTTCCTCTCGACTGCATGTTAGGAACTGGCAGACCAGAACAGAATGGAGGAGAGGATGTCCCTGGCAGGCATCATCAGCATCCTTCAGGGGAGTTCTGGTCCAACCACCATTTTCTTTTGCAGATGATCTATCGCACTGTGGGTCTGGAACATTAGCGGTGAGACTCTTCAAAAAACATGCTCTGAATTGTTGCTAACTAGTTTCACTGTGTGCTCTGCTGACACTGTCTGTTTGTAAATCCATTTCAGCTTGTTTACTTCACTTTGAATGATCCTGAACTTTATTTTTAAATGCATGTCTAACTCCTTTCATTGTTTGTTTGGAACATCAGTGCTTTTTTGCTTTCATCTTTTAATCTGACGCCATTGCAAACTTCTAGCTTTTGAAACTAAGTAATTGGGCAACATAAATGGCAGATCATAATCTTGGACAGCTCACTGAAGATTCCTGATCTGTGTGCAGTGTACAAAATAGCAATTAAGATATTAGGCTGCATTAATGAGATGGAAATAATACAGAAAATATGTAATTCAATGGTCTTGTTCTACCGCATTCAGTTTTGGTCAGCATTTCAGAAAAGGCAGAGTGCAGAACATAAAAAAGTAAAGAAGATGAGTAAGAGGAGATGTGGTTTATGGGATTGAATATAAAATAAAGAATAGTTTAGGGAAGGATTGAGTGTTCTTACAATATTTATTCTACCTTTTCCTATGGGGGAAAGAACAAAGGAGGGTACTCAAAAGTTAAACATTTGAAACGGAGAGCATGATTTTTAATGTAATATAGAATTAACCTGCATCACTTGCTATATTGAAGAAAATAGCATAGTACATTTTAAACAAGGATTAGACATTTATTTAAATTAGGAATAACATTTGCAGTTACAGCAGCTAGAATACAATTATGACCCTGAGATTTCAGGGCTGGTCAGCTGCAAGTGAGTTAGGAAATCATGTCTTACCATATAATATTATGTAATTACATATATTAGGGGTTGGTTCACACTTTCCTCTGAAGCATCTGGCATTGAGAAAGAGGACACTGAACAAAGTGGACCACTGGCGCAGTGCTCCCACATAGTGTTTCTTAGGGAACTAAGGACTCTTACACCACCTTTTGCCATATTGGGTGTTATTGATTCCTGTTAAGGTGTTTTATATTTTCTCTAATTCTGTCAAGATTTGGGGAGCAAGCTAGACCTGACTGGTGCTGTTCTTGCCTGTTTGATTTAGCACTTTCTTCTGTGACTCTCATGGTGGAAAATACATAAATTACTTTCTTCATTAGAAGAATGCAAGAAATGTCTAAGGACTGATTCTCACTGTCTTGCACCTTGTGTAGTCAGTTCTTCCTGTGCAAAGTGGGTGCAAATGTTATCAGTTCAGAATTGCAGCATCATGCAAACACATTCACTTTCAACAGATGTAAATTACAATAAAAGAAGCAAGGTAGAGGAGAATCAGGCTCTTAGGCCCAGTCTACACAGAAAGTTGCACCAGTTTAACGGAAGTTGTGTATTTAAATTGACTTAAACTGGTATATGACCATACTGAAAACATAAGAACTGACATAGTGGATTAGCCCAATATTCCATCTAGACCATTATCCTGACTCCAAATGCCACTAGTTCCAAAGCTTTAGAAAGAGTGTACAGCACAGGGCAATTTTGGAGAGATCCACTGTCTTTGGCTCCTGACTTGTGGCAGTCAGAGGTTCAGGGTCACCGCTGATAGACCTATCCTCCATGAACTTATCTAATTCTTTTTTTTAACCCAGTTATACTTTTGGCCATAACAACATCCCATGGCAAAGAGTTCCACAGATAAATTGTGCACTGTATAAAAATATTTCCTCTTGTTTATATTAAACCTACTGCCTATTAATTTCATCAGGTAACCCCTAGTTTTTGTATTGTGGGAAAAGCTAAATAACATTTCTCTATTCACTTTTTTCCATACCATTCATGATTTTACAGCCCTCCATCACATTCCCCCTTAATTGTCTTTTTTCTAAGCTGAACAGTCCCAGTCTTTTTAGTCTGTCCTCATATAGAAGCCATTACATATCCTTGATCCAATGGTGGAACTGGTGTGGCCATGGAGGCCATGCCCCCCACTTTTTAACATAGGGATAGTTTGGGGGATGGGGGCACAAAACACCTTTTTTGAACGTTCTTAATTTGATTTAAACTTGGCGTACATAAATCAGTTCCTTACTGACTTAAATGTACATGCACTGTAAGGCCCCTTTATACTGCAGTAATGGTACAAAGGAGCTTTAACGTAAATTCAGATGTGTAAGCTTTATCAATTGACATGCAAAAAAACTCCAAACCCAAACACAACTGAGCTGTAGTACAACTAAACCAACTTGAAAATAGCAGTCCAAGCCACTGCCCCTTTGCATTTCTGTATGTCAAACAGTGTTTTCTCTCCAACAGATATTATTAACTTTATGCAATATGCATATGGAGTTGAATGTTAGCTTTAGTACAGTAAGCAGCCTAAGTATTAGTAGGATGAATGTTATTGTACTGAGAAATTACATAACGGAGATTGTCTTTTAGATGAGTAAGTATGAAACATTGTAGAATTATGTCACTAGAAGTTAATAACCTAATTAATAACAGCAAAGAGTCCTGTGGCGCCTTATAGACTAACAGATGTATTGGAGCATGAGCTTTCGTGGATGAATACCCACTTCATTGGACACATGCATCCGACAAAGTGGGTATTCACCCACGAAAGCTCATGCTCCAATACCTCTGTTAGTCTATAAGGTGCCACAGGATTCTTTGCTGCTTTTACAGGTCCAGACTAACACGGCTCCCGGGGACGGGCAGAGAGCCCCCGAATTCCTGTCGAAACCGTATCCAGGCCTGATCACCTTGGACGCTCTCTCGGCTCACGCGTTTCCTGAAGCCTAACCGGTTGCCGGCCGTAATGAAACTTTCGTGGTTTGTATGTGTAAGTATAATTAGCTGTTAAGTATTCTGTACTGATAGATAAGAGGCAAAGACTGATTCTAGCCGCCCTGAGACTCCTGCTAGGGGAAACCCGTTGACCAGGAAATCTCAAAAGCAAGGGGGATCAGTTGAGCCTCACAATTTGTTTAGGGAAATTAGTTGCTGCACTTATGATTACTAATAGCACCAATATTACTCCTACTAACCCCTGGAATTATTTAGATAACTATTGGGATTTAGAAAAATACCAGGGCCAGTTTTTATTTGTAATTGCAGTATTTGTATTATTTGCTTTGGTAGTGTGTTGTAAGCCCCAGATGTAACTGATCGTGTTTTCCCTTATCATTATCTGTGATTCATTTCCCTCTGATAATTAATAACACATTCACTAGTAATAGCTGGATGTGTTACAATAATTTGTCTAAGAAACTTTTGGACATTGTGTAATATTTATTAGGGCATATGGCCCTGCCATTGCAATTTATCAGCACACGTCTTGCAACACAGTTTATTTAGAATTTAAAAAGTCAGTTAAAGGGACAGGGGAGAAAAGACATTTGATATAGTGAATTGGCACAGCTCTAATTCCACTTCAGCTCCAGTATGCATATGTCATGGTATAATTCCCCACTCTGAACCTTAGCGTCCAAAAGATGGGGTACCAGCATGAATTCCTCTAAGCCCAATTACCAGCTTAGTACTTGTAGCGCTGCCACCAACCAGGAATTTCAGTGCCTGGTACACTCTGGTCCCCCCCAAACCCTTGCCCGGGGAACCCCAAGACCCAGACCCTCTGGATCTTAACACAAGGAAAGTAAACCCTTTCCCTCACCGTTGCCTCTCCCAGGCTTCCCCTCCCTAGGTTACCCTGGAAGATCACTGTGATTCAAACTCCTTGAATCTTAAAACAGAGAAGAAAATGCACCTTCCCCTCTCCTTCTCTCTTCCCCTCCCAGATTCTCCCTGAGAGAGACAGTAATCCTAACACAGAGAGAAATTAGCCTCTCTCTCCCCCTTCCCTCCTTTCTCCCCACCAATTCCCTGGTGAATCCAGACCCAGTCCCCTGGGGTCTCACACCAGAATAAAAAAACAATCAGGTTCTTAAACAAGAAAAGCTTTTAATTAAAGAAAGAAAAAACAATAAAAATTACCTTTGTAAATTTAAGATGGAATATGTACAGGGTCTTTCAGCTATAGACACTGGGAATACCCTCCCAGCCTAAATATTCAAGTACAAATGAAAATCCTTTCAGCAAAATATAAATTTGAACTCCTTCCAACCAAATGCACATTTGAACTCCTTCCAACCAAATACACATTTGCAAATAAAGAAAACAAACATAAACCTAACTCGCTTTATCTACCTAGTACTCACTATTCTGAACTTATAAGAGCCTGTATCGGAGAGATTGGAGAGAAACCTGGTTGCACGTCTGGTCCCTCTGAGCCCCCAGAGAGAACAACCACCAAAATCTAACAGCACACACAAAAACTTCCCTCCCTCAATATTTGAAAGTATCCTATCCCCTGATTGGTCCTCTGGTCAGGTGACAGCCTCACTGATCTTGTTAACCCTTTACAGGCAAAAGAGAGATGAAGTACTTCTGTTCTATTAACTCTTACTTATCTGTTTATGACAGCATAGAACCTAATCTCACACTGATTTTGAAACTCATGGACTAGAGGAAAAAAAATGTAAGTTACAGAACTAACAAAAATGAAAAAGCTAGGAGAGAAGAAATGAAATCCTAGTATATGGAGCAGATCCTAGTATATGGAGTAATGGAAATGGTAGGGTCTATTTTGAACAGAAAGGATGAAGCTGGCACACAAAACCTGTAATCCCATTAACCTGTCAAACGACAGAGCCCTATTCACATTGTTGAAACTGCAGTTGTCATTCAAACAATTTCAATATACTCATCTTGAATTTTTTACTTCCACAATAACATTGCAAAGACAACAGTCATTTAGCAACTGATTCCGGTGAGATTTGGGCACCCAACTCTCTTAGACTCCTTTGAAAATCCCATACAAAATGTCTTTTGCAGCAGTTTGAAGGAGAGCAGGCATATTTAATCATCAAACATCATCACTGGCACAAGAAAAGCTAAAAACAAAAAGAGCAAATGCCAGTGTCTGTCTTTTAAATAATGAAGATGACTGGGGAGGAAAAAAATCTTGATAATGATTAAAAATAAAGTCATGTAGTGCATGTAGGGCCCAGTCTAAAGCCCATTGAAGTCAATGGACAGACTCCAATGATTTCAATGGCTGTTAGATCAGGCTCTTATTTACAGCCCTGCACTTTATTCTAATTTACTAGGAGTAGGCAAAACATTAAATTCAACCTACAGAGTCTTGGCCTTGGAAGACTGAGAGAAAGTGCTCATCAGAAGATAATATCTATACAGAACTTTGGAGAATTCTTCTCTAGGAAATAAAAAATTAAAAAATCCCACATATTTTAGAATAGTCCATAGCATTAAGTAATACAAATAAATCTCGTAGTGTCACTCATCGAAATGTAGTGTTGTAGGGTGCTAAAAAAAGGAGAATAAGAGAAATCTTAAGTCCCATCAGTTCTTGACATGAAGTCATACAGATGGTGTCTGCTGTAACCACGCTCTCTCATAGGAAGGCCAGACTGGTCTGACAGTGAATTTCCCTATAATGACTTGTAGTCATTCTCTCTCATACAAGCCCCCAATGCACATATTCTGACTAATCATGGTTCATGAGCCTCTGAATTTCAGAAATCAGTTTCTACTTAGTTTTAAGTTTATAAAAGTACAACTGATGCTGTGCCTGGATGATGGGGGAAGGCAAAGAATGTAGAATCAGTGCAATTTATTCTGAAATGAGAATATGCAAACATGGAAGAAAGTTAGGGTAAGCAATACAGACTAAACATGACATAAATTTGATATACTTGGCACCAACCATTTACATTATTCCTAAACAAATACCTCCCTGTCAAGACCAAAACTAAAAAGAATGTATATAATCTCTCTTGATCGGATGGTGCATCTCAAAGGGTCACTAACGTTTTAGGAAATACAAGAATTGCATGATAACTCAAGTGGTGGTCATGAAGGGCACCAAATGAGCCTGATTATCTTTCATCAACCAGGAAGGGCAGTGGTCAGATTCACAAGCGGGGGAAAGTGAGGCACAGAAGTGAAGTGACATGCCCAAGGTCACTTATCAGGCTAGTGACAGAGTGGGGAACGGAACCTTAAACATTAGTTTGATATCTAAATGGCCAATAATGCAGTCACATGACCACAACACAACATTTTGAGTGAATGTAGTTCTTACCAATCTAAGGCTTTTGAGTGTACAAAAGTCTCATCTGATCTTGTTCAGAGACTTTCAGTAGCCCAGTATACTAAACAGAAAAACTTTAAAATGTTACCAGATACAGAGTTTAAAAGGTGCAGTGGTTTGTTTGGTTTTTGTGCTGGCAATAAGAATGAGTTTAGCTGCTCACTGAAGAAGGTGTATGGATCACTACTTTAATGGTTAGTGAGGATATTCATTAATTTATTAATTGTATTATTTGTAGCATACAAGAGCAGATATTTTAGTAACAGAGAAACTTTTGGTAAAGGACCACTATAATGACTGTAACATCCTGGTTTTCTTTTCTTTACTTTCTGGTACCATCTTTTTCCATTCTCACTTGTACTTTCAATATAACGCAATTTACTTCCCTGGTATTCCCAACCTTGGAGCTTTCATTTTCTTGTGCCAAGAATGTAACATGCACACATCCTCTTTGAATTGCATAATACACATGACAGGAGCATTTAGCCCTTAATATTATTTCTATTTTAATAACCATCTATACGGATGGTAGTAACAGAGGTAAGGATTTAAAAAAAATATGCAATATAAAATATAGCTTTGAATTTATTAACTTTTACGTCCCTTTTTAATTTGTTTGAATTTATTTCCAAGAAAATGGAGGACTAATAATACTTGCTTGAGCCAGTTTCCTCCTCTGTATAAAATAATTTACACAACGGTGCAATCCTGAGATCCCATGATCTTAATAAACCAAGACATAAAGATGTGCTACAGCATATTATGACTATATCACAACAGAGTTCACAGCTTCTTACTTTTTAACAGAGAAACATTATATTTCCTGTAAGAGCAGAGTAATAGGTCTGCGTTGTTAAAAGACCAGAGATAATCTGCATAGTTTTCTGGTCTATAGGAAGTTTATACTCAACTGACAGTTCACTGAAGTCACTATTTCTTAAAAGCGTGGTGTTAATGTATCTTAAATGAATGTTATCTAGAATACAGGACATGACAATAACTCTAGGTGTACATGTAATAAAACCCGACTTAGTCACTGAAAACATTAAGGAAATACACACTTATTACAACAATTGAGACCCATCCATTAGCAGTAAATACTGGACCAATTTGGTGAATTAAAAAGACAGGATTTTATGATTTCTCACTGATAAATTAATGCTGTATTCAGCAAAGAGTCCTGTAGCACCTTATAGACTAACAGATGTACTGGAGCATAAGCTTTTGTGGGTGAATACATCCGACGAAGTAGGTATTCACCTATGAAAGCTCATGCTCCAATACATCTGTTTGTCTATAAGGTGCCACAGGATTCTTTGCTGCTTTTACAGATCCAGACTAACACGGCTACCCCCTGATACTTGCTATATTCAGTTTCATCTTGAAGCCAACCACTTGAGTAATAAGTTCTCAGAGGTGACAAACATATTTCTTTTAAGAATAACTACTTTTCATTTGTTTGAAAGAAAATGTCCAAATTCAAGATCTAATCCTTGCTGAAACTGCTGGATCGCTCTTAAAAATATGGGCTAGGTAGTCACCATAACAACAGGAATACATTTCATAAAATTGCTAGTGTTTTTAGTACAGACTAAATATTATTGTAGGAATTTAAATATTTTTATAGCATGGGCCTGATTGTGCTGGTTGCACAGTACTCTGAATCATAAGGAAAGTTGCCCTAGAACCTCCTGCTGGCTGTTACTTATAGAGCACCATCTGTGCACAGGGTGTTTTACAAGAAGTGTAGAAAACAAGGTTCTTGGCCTGAGCTGCTTACAGTTGAACTCAGCGGAACAGGAAACACCCAACAAACTTCCCCTGTAAGGCCTGATAACATTGTCTGTGATAAGATCAGCGTGGGAGAGTTTGTGAAAGAAGTGGATTTCAAAAGGGAGGAGAGAGGTCTCCAAGCAGGATTCTCAAACTAGAGAGAGATATACCTATTTGTCAACTGGGCCCAATCCTGTAGGCATGCTCTAAGCAGGTCTAAGATCTGATACCTGTGAGATCCCACACTGGAGGACAGGATACAGGCTGCCAATGGAGGTGGAGGGGAGAGCAGTACTGCACCCACATCAAAGACAGCCAGGGGCACAGGGAAACATAGGGCAACAGTGATGGTTTCAGCTCCTTGAGCATGGGCTAGCTGAGCATCTGATCTGGCTTAGGGGGGCCTAACTCGAGGAAGAGTTTTGCAGCAGAGAATCCTGAGTGGAAGGAGGTGCCTATCTCTGCCCAGTCGACCAGGTGTACTAGCTCAGCTCTCTTAGGTTGGCGTTTCATTCCTGGCTAGTTTAGTTAGCTCCCTGCTCAGCTTCCCCTTCTTTTAGGCACATGACTCTCCCTAGGAGCCTGGGCACCTTGCTTGGGGCTAGCGGTTCTACTAGGAGACTGGCCATCGGGGATTAGGTGCTGCAAAGCTAAGTGGAGCAACACCTACATACCTTTGTAGATCTGGGCTCCTGTGCCCACAGAATCCCACTGAGTCAGTGGGACTCCACAGAAGTGTAAGGGTGTTATGCAAAAGGGTGTGTATTTGTAGGACTGGGGCCCTATGAAGTACAATAAAAGGAATAATCTATTTTATACCATTGAAAGTCCAGGATTTCAGTTTAAAATGAAAGTTTATCATCAGTCCTTGGTCCTTTAATTGGGGAAGCTTCCTAAGATCATTCCTGTTCCACTGGGACCTTTACTAATTTCCATGGCCATGTTTTCTCTGGTGCCTCGGTGGGGGAGGGGTTGGGACCCCTCTGCATCTCCACTGGTTCCCGATTCAAGTTTTCTATAATGTGCTTCCCGTGTTCGTAACTCATGAGGGGTTCTCTACACCAAACAAACAAGCAAAACTACTTTGTGAGAGAGGATGATCAGAGTAAAGGAAGAGAACGGCTCAGGTGGCCTGTCTCTTAGGCAGGCTTTCTGGGGCCAGCCCTTTGGGACTTGGTTATCAGCTGGCTGACTGTCTTTAATTAGGCTCTACTTGCACCCCCTTCTCTTGGGGCATCCTGCTTTACAGCTAGTTTATGATGTTTCAGGAGCAGTAAGGTCTGTGAGCATCTCTTTCTTGGCAGATCACTCTCTGAGGTGTAGTGGTCTGCTTTCTGTTCACCACAACCCAACCCACCCTTGGCGGGTTTTATCTCTTTAAGATTCCCTCCCCTTCTCTTTCCAGTTAGAGCAAACCTAACAGGTGCACCTCATTGGCGCTGAAGGAGCTCAGAAAAGCTTACTAGTCTCCTCTCCCACAAAGTGAGAGTGTACCCCTTCACACACTCCAATGTTTTACTGCTACTTTAAAAACAAACTAACTCAATACTAAAATGTCAGGAGTTCTACAAAAGTGTCAAGACAGTCCACTTCTATGCACTGTCTAGTACAAAAATAAAAGTAGGCATCTATTTCCGTTGTAGTATCTATTGTACCATTTGGAAATTAGGAGAATGGTGGTGTTTGATTAGTTGTTGAAGTAGTGTGTTGGAATTGGGCCATGCTCTTTAGATAACTAGCCAATGTTCCCTCATACAGCTGCTAACAGGGACTGATGCCATTTGCTTGGAATGTCCTTAAGATCTATTTGCTAAATGTAGGTAATTTGTTTCCCTCAATTTTTAACTTCAAGAATATCTATTATACCACATTTGCAAGATACTTCATTTCATTTAACATTTAATTTAGATTTGCCCAAATGCATGCTGTGCTTGCAAAATGATTTAGACGTTGTTCTGCTAATTTTGACATAAACCAGGATCACTAAAATTACCTCTTTTTAATGCTGTTCTTCTGGAAAAATTACACCTTCCTAATGTTATTCCCTCATCACTGTGTTCTAGCAATTTTTAAATGGTGTAAAACAACAATTTTTCTACCAGATGAGTTTTTGCAATATTTCTGTTTAACTCTGTATAATTTTCAACAAGTGCTGAATCCAAATGAAGAATCTTGTACAAATGGAAGTTTAGACACATACAAAATGTTGTAAGCGGCGTACTTTTACTTTTTGAAATATGAGGTCAGAATCTCAACTGGCATAGATGAATTGAAATAAATGGAGCTAGGCTAACTTACAGTGGCAGAGAGTCTATCCTAGTATCTTAAATATGATATTCTTAAAATATTGTGAATTTGTGCACCTTAGTAACACAGGCCCCAGAATGTGTATGCACATAAATGCATGTGCCTAACTTTGAAAATTAGTTCCATAAGATACAACATCCTGCACTGATGTTAAAAAACGACCAGTTAATTCCATCTGATAACAAGAAATGGTTTATTAATTTGTTTCTCATAAATCACATCTGCAGTATTAATACCTTATAGTGCGTTAGTGGAAAATAATTTGAGACAAATACAATTTCATTGTAGGCATCAAAAGAAGTAGCAGATTAATTCTGACATTTTGGCATTACTCTTATGAATTTTTTATTTCTGATAGCATTGCATGTATTAATCTTTAGACGGTAAATTAAGGGACAATGATGATTGGTCAGTGGTGCATCCCCTTTGTGCTGCTTTTGATTTGTAGAAGTGGCTTTTAGGCTTTTAAGGAGGAATTTGAAAAGAGAGAGGAAGAGCTGTTGGGCCCCAGTTTACCAAAGCATTTAAACATGTGCACTTGGAGTCAGTGGGACTTAAGCGCTTTCTTTTGTCTGTTGCTGAGCAAGGCTGGACTACTGAATCAGGACTATGGAGCAGAAGTTGCGGAAGACTGTTCCAAGTCTAACCCATGCTTACAAAATGTGGCTCTCACTTTCTCTTGTGGCTGAACCACATTGAGGCTTACGAACCTACAAATGGAGCAGGGTTATTTGGTTGAGGAAGTTGATGTTTGAAGATCAAGAAGTTCCACATTTGATTTCCCCATTAGAGACGACTTCTTTAGGGGTGTTGTATTACATGAGTGTAAGGGAATAAGCATGTTTAACATTTGCACAGGAATTCTGTAGCTGGTAGCCAGACTAAAAATTGTTAGAAAATTATGCAGTTTTTATTCTTTTAACTATTTAAAGCGATGCCACATTATTACACATTTGTTTGCACATATCACTAGTGGTTTATGAATATATATTTTTCTTCATAGATTAATTTCTACGTACTAGTGAGGACAATCTACACCCTTGGACATAGTGCATCTCTGATTGCTCTAACGACAGGAAGTATAATTCTTTGCCTTTTCAGGTAAGTATCTCACATGAACAAAAATAAGCAAGAAAATAGGAAGATTTTTAAATTTTTAAATCCTTGTCTGTTTTATGATTATTCAGATGTTTATAAAATTGATGATTTTTAAACTTTGAAGAATTGAATAACAAATAATAGTTGCATTGGTAACCTGAATTTATGTTTGCACCACTCATATCAGATGATTCCAAAGAACTTTAGACATTCATACATAGTACAACCTACATGCACAAGATTAGATGAAATCTAAACCATTTAAGGTTTTATTGATCAAAATCAACACCTTGAATTGTACCTGAAAATAAATAGAAAGCAGTCAGCACCAACCAAGTGGGCAGCCATGTTCTGGTGAAGCTTCTGGATGGTCTCCAAGTGTGTTCTAATATAGAGTATCTTCAATAATCATTCCTGAAAGTCACAAAGGTGGTGAGATATTGAAGAGAAATGCCATAGTAACAACGCTTTCGTTAAATGGCCATTGACACTACTAGAGATTCTGGAAGTAACCCGCAATTCAGATTGGTTCACAGAATAAAGAGGGGCAGGAATATATTATGGGGACAGATAGTTTCAAATGCCTGCCTAAGAGTTTCACCTCCTCCTGCCTACTAGCATCACCTTTATCTTCTTCAAACTAAGCTTCAATCAACTTTCTTTCATCCATGCCCCAGTCTCCACCAGGTACTGAAACCTAAGAAAAGGCATCATCCAGCTTCAGCAAAAAAGAGACTTTGAGCTGCATGTTATCTGCAGCATGGTGGTGCCATATCCCCAACCCTGTCACAATCTACCACAAGAACAACATCTTTTGGGGTCTTTCTGCAAAGAACAAACAGAGCAATTTCAGGAGTAATCTCCTCTATCCTAGTTAAGGTCTGCAAGCAAATCAACACCACCTTGTAATCAGCACTGTCAAGGGCTATTAATGCATGTGAAGGACTCTAGCATAGACTTCTGACTTACGTCCATCACTAGAAGGTAGAAAATAAGGAATCCAGAGGACATCAGTGCAAGCCTTATCACAGACTTCTCAAAACTGTCACCCAAAAAAGGCAGGTCAAAGAGAGGGTGATAGTTTCCCATGCAGGGAACAAATAAATGCTTATTTGAGGAAAGCTAGTCCCCTGGGAGACAGTGTCTGTCACCAGCAATGGAAATGGGCACAAACTTCTATGTGTGTGTGTGTGCATGCAGGCACTCTTCATTCACACAGTATTGACAAAATGGGGCATTGTATACATTGGGATCGTTCTTTGGGAAGTGGGGATATTTTTAGAATTTCAATCCCTCTCCCTTCTACCAAATTAATGCATCCTCAATGATAAATCACACTTGGGAATATTGGTTTGAGAATCTGTAAATGACCCAAATCCCTTTAAAAACCTATATCTTGTGAGGGAGTGATCCAAGGATAGGTAGTGAACGGCTCCATTTCCCATTCTCCAGGATCAGAATAGCTGAAAACACCTTTGTTAGCTATTTATATTTATATTGAAGAGGCAGTTGTTGTCTGGAAGGATCCCAAGGTGCTTTACAGAAAGTACCAATGTACTGTATATAAAGATCCACGGAAATACATCCATCTTTGGGGTGGAGCCATCCAGCCTATACAATAGTATTTAAGAGGAGGAGTAAAGAATAACTTCTTCAAATGAAATTCCTGGGAGGAATTTCAGGCAATTACACTAGTGAGTTAAAAATTAAAAGTTACTAAAGCAACCAAAAAAACAAAATTCTAACTTCATCCAACAGGATTAAAATTTGAATTTTTGATGTTAGTAATACATACGATTTTTTTTAAACTGTGCATTGATGCACACAACTGTATCAATGGAATTGGATGTGCTCTCCTCAAAATATACAGCATTTATCCATGTACACCATTATTTTATGAAACAAAGTTCTGGGGTGGAAGGAGTTCAATTTAACTGTTGATGCTTTATGTACATTTGACAAATATATAAAATCTCTCATTTAGTTGGCTCTGTTTGCTTTCACTTTCTAGTCTTGCACATATTGAGGAATTATGAATAGCAGTACTGACACAACTTCAGTGCTTTCTGGTCTTTATTTAATGTCCTGGCCACTATTCATGACTAGTCATGCTAAAATTAGGGCAATTAGATAAGAGAAGGAAATTTTGCTTCACACAGTTGCAAGGTTCTCTTGTACACTTTTTATTAAAATTGAAACTTCTTTCATGTACTCGCAGAGTTGGGAATAAATTTGACCCTTGTTTTCAGTCAGCGCAGAGACCTAATCTGGATTCTGACTACTTTTTTCCCACTAAAGGGCAGATTCTGAAGTATTTTACAGGGAAGGAATTATGACCCTGGCATATCTCTTTGATAGATGTTTTTTAATCCTAAATTGCCAGCCAGAGACACTGAGCTTCCTAAACCCTCTTGCTATTCAAAATTGTCACCGTTTTTCAAATGTCAAGACTTTTTCATCCCAGGTGACACTTTGTATGAACATTATGATTAGAATTGGTTGAACATTTTCTGACAGTGTTTTTCATCAGAAAATGCTGATTTGTCAAAATAAAAATGCTCCACAGGAATATTTCAATTTTGATGAGAGAAAATATCAAAATGACCTTATTGGAACAAAACATTTCAACTTTTCATTTCAAAACTACTTTTCATTTTGAAATAATAATAATACCTCATTCTGATGCAGCATTTTTCAGCAATTGATTTCAAAGCACTTTACAATTGAGATTAATATCATTGCCCCATTTTACAGATGTGGAAACTGAGGCACAGGGAAGCGAAAAGACACAAGGTTGCCCAGCAGACCGGTGTCAGAGGTGAGAATAGAATCTACATCCCCCAGTCCAATGCTCTGCCCGTTATGCCACACTGCCTCTTACACAATTTTTAAACAGTTAAAATCAAAATGAAACATTTCAACTGACCCAAAACAAAATGTTTTTAAAAATTTCATTTTGTGGTAATATCAACATTTGCTATTTCTGCTATGTATAAAACTTTTTGTATGTCTGACTTTGCTTCTATTTGCATATAAGCAGATTTCTACACATGCAAAAATCTAGCAACTATCACTATAGTAAGGGCCCTGAGCGCCTATCATTTTCACTGAGCTGCAAGAGTACTGCATCTCTCAGGAGCACCTAGCTCCTGGCAGGATTAGACTTTTATTCTTTCAAATCCAGCATGAGAGAGAAACATGTTGTTCCTATTAAATTATCCAAGGAAAATAAATAGATGTCCATTCTTCCCTGGAATGTGCCCTTGGGTTTCATAGGAATGTATTAAGCTGTGTACCGTAATAGCGATGGACCCTCAGCTGCTTTTGGATGTCTCAGGCCCTGCATCAACAAAGCTCTTAGGCATATGTACAGCCATTGAAGTCAATGGAAATTGAGCAAGTGTTTAAAGTTAATCATGGGATTATGTCCTTTGCTAAATAGACCAAAAATTCATTTTGCATCTCTGCCACGCTAGAAGGTTGTGACTTCTTCTCTCAGATGCAGAGCTGACCACAATTACCCATGCTTTTGTCACCTCCTGAATGGGTTATTTGATGCTCTTTGCAGAAGTCTGTGCCGGAAGACCACTCAGAAGCTGCAGGCAGCACAGAATGCAGTAACCTGCCATAAAATTCTACTCTGTCTGCATTCCTTCAGTAACAGCCATATTCTCTGAGCTGTACTAGTTTCCAGCTGCAGTTCAAGGTGTTGCTTTTTACTTGACATTGGCCTGCTAAACCCAGGGTTGTGAGTTCAATCCTTGGGGGGCCATTTAGGGAACTGGGGTAAAAATCTGTCTGAGGATTGGTTCTGCTTTGAGCATGGGGTTGGACTAGATGACCTCCTGAGGGCCCTTCCAATCCTGATATTCTATGATACTGTAGCTCTATGATACTGATAAAATCCTGAGTGGTTTGGTTCCTGTCTACCTTATAGATTCCCTCTCTCCTCTGCTGTTTAATGAGATCAGCTAGGATAAACATTGCATTAAAAGACAATGTGTTGGAGGAAGGGTGTTTCAGGTGATAGGTTCTTGCCTCCGGAATCTACTTCCCACTAGAGTTTGTTGATTTTCCTGGCACACTGAAAACCTCATCTGTTTCCCAAGCTTTCACAGAGCAAGTGGATTAAAGCGTAGAGGTTTTAAGTCCTGATGGACTGGAGGGAAGGGCAGTCCAATTTATATTTTTGTAGGTACACTATTTCTAAATTGTTTGTACATGCACCTGCATCCCATGATTGCACACTTTATGAATCAAAATACTGGAATTAAAGATAGAAAAACTCAACAAGAATACATTAGGAAGAGGTATTTCAGAAACTTAGCCAGAAGAACTAGGCTTTTAACTGGTAATCTAGAAGACAAAGGCTAGAGCACCCAAAAATAGAAAATGAAAATCACCTTTATTATATACTCTTCATGGTAATATGTGGAGAAAATGGCAGCAGGGCCTTTTAATCTGTGACATTGAAAAGGTGTCAAAGTTGCCTTAATTGTATTCACTGGTCAGAATTTTTTTTTTAAACCTTGAAAGGGTCATACCTAGGGGTCACACACAAAGAAAGGGCAGGTACTCACTACAGGTTCATTTCACTAAGAAACAGTTGAAAACTAATCAAAAGACTGTCTGACAGCCTTTCCATCCTAGAAACTTAAATGCTTTTTTTTTTAAATCTCTTCTTTAATGTAGAAAACTTCACTGCACACGGAACTACATCCATCTGAACTTGTTCCTGTCTTTCATTCTAAGAGCAATCTCTGTTTTAGTCAAGGATGATATTCTTTATTCCAATTCCAACACAGCTCACTGTTCAGAGGATCAGTCGTCATGGGTAATGAAGCTCTTTTTGCCTTTTAACCCTCTCCACCTCTGCATCCCTTATGAATTTTTGGGAACACTAAGTTATCAGTGGAGGGAACTGTGAGAGAACTAGTGGCAGATAGAATTGGGATGCAACTGCAGGAGAAGAAAGGGAGTGGAAGAGCTGGGAGTTGACCTAATGCAGCTTTGCATATTCAGGCAGGTAGCAGAAGAATTTCAGCTATCAAAAAACAGAAGCAGCCGTGGCCCGGGATAAATATGACAGTGAGGAGGTGGGGTAAGTCAGGGTAGAGGTTAGAAGTGGAAGATACATCAGCTGGGAAATGGGGAAGGTTAGATGTTCTGAGAACATCGGAGTTGGAGGAGGAGCATTAAGGAAGGGAGAGCAATGAGAGACTGAGTGGGTATTTGTAGGAGAGAAAGAGGGCTTTAGCAACCGAACCATGTGCCCAGTAGGTGATGAAGGGCTGTCATCTGCATTCTTGGCAAACCATATGGCACAGTAGGGATAAGCCATTAACACAGTATGCGGGGTTGCAAAATCTCAGAGGTTGAGAAGGTTGAACCGTTAAATGGTACACCTTTACCCTGATATAACGCGACCTGATATAACATGAATTCGCATATAACGCAGTAATGCAGTGCTTGTGGGGGGGGGCTGCGCACTCCAGCGGATCAAAGCAAGTTCAATATAACGCAGTTTCACCTATAATACGGTAAGATTTACCGTGAGGACAGCGTTATATCGAGGTAGATGTGTATATCACATACCATTGTACAGAGCAGTGGCTTTCAAAGGTCAGGTCACGACCCAGTATTGGGTCACAGAATGCAAGGCACTGGGTCACCTTGCTCAGCACCCAGAGACCCTGGGGGCCGGCCAGTAAAAACAAGTAGTCCCTACCTGTTCTGACACCATGCTGCACCCCGGAAGCAGCCAGCAGCAGGTCCAGCTCATAGGCAGGGGGACCATGGGGCATGACCAATGAGAGCTGGACGGGGCGGTGCCTGCAAGCGAGAGCCACATGCAGCTGCTTGCACGCTTCTGCCTGGGAGCCAGATCCGCTGTTCGCTGCTTCTGGGGCGCAGCACAGTCCGCAGTGCCAGGACAGGCAGGAAGCCTGCCTCTGCACCCCAACTGCGTCGCTGACTGGAAGCCACCAGAGGTAAGTCCGTGCCCCAACCTCACACCCCAATCCCCCTTCCCCAGCCCTGAGCCATCCCAAACCCAGATCCCATTCCTGCACCCCAACCCTCTCATCTCCAGCCCCACCCCAAGCCCAGAACCCTGACCTCGTCCCATACCCAACCCATCTCCAGCCCCACCTCAAGCCCCAGCCCAGAGCCCCCTCCCACACACTGAACCCCTCATTCCTGGCCCTACCTCGCAGTCCTCACCCCCGCACTCCAACCCTCTGCCCCAGCTCCATTGTGTCGTGAGCATCAACAATTTTCTTTAACTGGGTCACCAGAAAAAAAAAGTTTGTAAGCCACCGGTATAGAGTATCCCCATCTCCTTGGTTTGGAGCAGAACTGCTGCAAAATAAATCTGCAGACACTGCTGAAGACCCCTGAGAATTTAATTTACAATGCTTTTCCCCTGCCCATTGTGGCTAAATTTAGAGTATAGAAAAAAACTGAAGAAAAATGCAGTGCAATATTTTTGTATTGATAAAGGTACATTCTTCCATGGTGCAAAGCTTTTCCAAGTGACTCTTAAGCTATATGTACACGATCTGTCAACCGAAACACTCTCACTAAAGAAATACTTAATACTGGCACTGTAAAATCATTGTAAACAGGTCACTTGAATTGACATCTCAGGGAGTCAAGAGTGCTCAAAACCTTGCAGAAATAGGCTCTTGGCCCAGATCATGCCTGTAGGCACCCAAGTTGTTTCTGTTTTTGTCCTGCAGTGACTCTTGGTTGCAGCTGGATATTCTTGCAGTTGGACTGGTCCAGATCAATGTGCTGTTCCCTAATTTCTGTTGCATTTTTGTTGAGATGATCTGATGTTGCTTGGAATAGCTGCTGCTTCTTACACTATTTGAACCCTGGTTTAGTTACGTAACGGCTTGGAGAGTTTGACTCTCAGATCGTGTTTATGCATTCCACAGAGCTGTTTGTGCTCTTGGCACAGCTCTTTTAAAATGAACCGTTTATAAAGAATTGGAAGAAGTTCTAAAACTGAATAACTTTTTTACACAATTTGGCTGGCTGGTGGCATCTTTTCATTGGCTGGGAGCTGCCTCAGCTACAGACCTAACTTCAAGAGGGAGGGTAAAAGAGGCCGAAGAGGAGTAAACGAACAGAAAGTGTATCATGACTTTGAGTCAAGATAAACTCTTCTGACCCGAATGCCATGCTGAGCATTAAGCATCAAACCACATTTTAATTTACATTTTAAAAAGTTACATTTTCTCCTGTGTGAAATCTTCTGTATGCTTCCTTGTACCATCAGATATCTCTTAGAACGGTATATTCTGAAAAACACCACACCGACTATAAGTTACAGAGATCATAATGGAGTGATGCATTCTGGTTGTCTTTAACAAGTCGGGAACACTGGAGAATTTCACAGTGGGGGGGCGGAATTTTGATGGTACAGTCACATTTTTATTTTCTAAATACCCTTACATCTTGACCAGTGGGACTGCATTCAGTACCTAATTCTGGATTTTTCACTTTGACCTTTGAAAATTCATGCAGCCAATTTTTTGTTATTTTTCTAACAAATTAAAACCTCTAGGAAACTTAGGAAAACTTATAAAGTTATATGTGTTTATTATCTTAATTGATGGTCTTTCATATCTGCCTTTTTTAATGTTCATGTCATGATGATTTCAAGGTTTCTGAGTAAATTGGCTGCAAGGAAGCTATAGAAATAAAGTTTTGGCTAACTACATTCCTTTGTATAAGCATTCTTTATACTTTAAATGCATCACCTTATTTCTAGGGGCCATTGAAAAAGAAATTTTCTATATATTGTACGTGAGCAATTGACATAAAAGAGAGATAAGGGAACATAATATGTAGAGAGCTTGGGTCTGTAGAAGAATGTTTGTAACAAAATATTACTGCATTTTCTTTGCAAGAAGTTTAATCTTTGTTTGTTTGTAACACTTCAGGTTGGCTGCAAGGCTAGTTTGGTATTTTTCCAATATTGTGTTATGGCAAACTTTTACTGGCTCTTAGTTGAAGGACTTTACCTCCACATCCTCCTTGTGGTAATATTCTCTCCTAACAGACATTTCACAGCCTATCTTCTGATTGGCTGGGGTGAGTACTTAAATATATACATATTTTATTCTTATTTTCAGCTATGGATGGGTCAGGCTCAGTGTTTCCCACTGAGATAACATTATCTCCTATTAGACAGCTACCATCCCTGGGCCTGATTCCACAGGCTAAGACAGCCCCTTTATTCTGTTCCACAATGCAGATCTAGCCACCAAGAAATTGTTCTGCCATAAAAGGATGTAGAGCTGGCGCAAAGGCTCCATGCCACTCCCTCACAGGCCACTGCACAGTGACTATGTAGAGGGCTTGGCCAGGAAAAAGTGGATATGTGCAGAACACTTCTGTTTTCTCAAATATTCCCACAGACCTGAATGCCCCCTGGAAACTATCGGCAACTGGGCACAAGTTAAGGCAGCCTTGAGGTTATCCTAATCAGTATCAGTGGCTGGTTGACCTCAGAATAAGAGAAGTGCAGAGCCACCATTTTCCTTCCCTCTCACATGCCCAGTTCCTGTGTCTGAAAGGAGCTCGGATTCAGTGATGAATCAGGCCCCACATGTTCATTGTATTGTTTAAAAGTCAGGAGTGACTTTAATGCCTTCAGTGCGAATGCGGGGTTAGACGCACTTACTTATGCTTCATTATACAGGAAGACACTATGAACGCTATCCTTCGCATTGCTGCCAATTCACCTTAGACACTTGCCAGAGAAATGGCTCTGTCTTTGCTGGGCATCTCTGGAACTGCAAAGAGTGCCAAACACTGTGATGATGTGATGTGTGTGGGTACGATATAAGATGAGGCCGCTAAATTCATTTTCACAGTTATGTAAAATGGGATTTGAATTCAACTCTCCGACAGTGAAAGTTGGACCCAGTAACTCTTTGTGCCAGCCAGTCCCTTATTCTGTATCTTTAATATACTTTCCAACATATTATAAATATTATTGTTCATTTTTACACGCTAATTCCTTCCATACCCAAGAGCCAAAGGGAGGTTTTATAGATGTGAAGCCATTAGAAAGTGATCATAACAATATACTTGGGTGTAGCTGGGAAATGGGAGTGAACCAATGTATGTGAATGCCTATTTATAAAATGATTTGCATGTCAAATTTCACTTCTAATATTTATCTTCATTTAGACCAGGGATGTGTAACATTTATATCCCCAAGGGTCACACTCAGGAGGTTGAGGAGTGCACACCCTTTGTGTGTTCTGTAAGAAATAAATGCACTCACCTGTAATCATTCCTTTTGCTTGTCTTCACTGGAAGATGGATAGGAATTGTTTGCACTCTGCTGCTGGTCCCCCCCCTGCAGCTACAGCTACACTTTATTATTCCATGTGCTGCATTTTGCCTCATGCCAGACCTTGTATATTCTAGTAGTAGACAGTTACAAGAGGGGTAAGGGGTTTCAGTTCATAGATTTTTACAATCATTTGCTATAACAAACTATAATTTCTTAGGAATTCCTACAGTATTCATCATCTTGTGGACAGTGACAAGGATCTTTTTAGAGGACACTGGGTAAGTAGCTAGGAGGATGTAAACTTTATGCTTCAAACTTGAACTACAGCAGGTCTTCCCCTGGGATTGCATGGCTTGCACAGGGATAATTTGCTGTTTTGAAGGAGGTAAATAGCAGAGGACTGCAGTATCTCAGAGGTGCCAGTCGAGTGACAGGTGTTCAGAAGTTATTCAACATGCAGTTTTATAGATGCATCCAATCTGAAAGTTCTGACTGGGATGAAGTTAAATAGTTTATAGCCAAATACTGCCCTCTGTGGTGCATATATAGTTCCTGTTGATTTCAGTGAGAGCTGTCTGCATCCAAAGCCAGTATTTGACTTTTAGAGAAGCAGATGGCACCACTAATGGTGCCATCTTGCAAAGTACTAAGCACTCTCGACTCCTACTAGTATCCCTAGTAGTGGTGGGTGCAGAGCACCTCATAGGATTAGGCTCTAGATGACATAGAAACTCTTGTCTGTGGCATCTGCAATAGTTGGTACAGATGATGGGTTATTCCTCACTTCTCAGGGAACCTATCTGTAATACCTCTAAAAAAATAAACTGAAAGTGATGCCGTTCTTAAACTGATACCTTGCTATAGTCATCACAGTTGGAAACATACAAACTATTAAATCTTTCTCCTATTTAAGGTTTATCACTTGGAGCTTCTATTTTCTCAGAAGTTTTAAGCTCTGCTTCTTCAGACGTGCTGAATACATACTAAAGTCAATAGGAGCTGTGGGCACTGAGAATGACTGACTGTAAAGTCAGATGGTCAGTGAAGGGTAAAATGGCTTGGGGTAGAAAGCTGTGAACAAATTATTTAAAGGGGAAAATAAAAGTCCAATTTTTCAGATGAAGTTCCAGGCTTATTCTTCATATTTCCCAAACCAGTTCCACTCATCTGTAACCCAAATAGTCCAGCAGTAAATTATATCCTTTTAATTGTATCCATCAGTTATGTCAGATCATTCTGCTGCCCCAGATACTGTAGCTCTTATTGGAAAAGTGTCATGACATAAAGAGTGAAATTAAACTTGAGAGCCCCTCTGGGGTATCTGCCTGGGTTTCTTCTAACACTGTTCTGTTTTAATTGATTTGAATGTGCACATTAAAACCCAGTGAAAATAAAAATAAAAGCAGGAGAATATCAAATTCTATTGCTTAGAATTCACAAGACCAGGCTATTTTTGTTTTGACATGTAAATCCAAAACACTTGTCTTCACATACCTCGCTTGCCAAATAAAATTAGTATTAACATAATTTTCCCTTTTACTCTCTTTATAGCTGCTGGGATACAAATGATCACAGTGGTCCTTGGTGGGTTATACGATTACCAATTTTAATTTCTATTATAGTAAGTAAACTACATTTTGCAATATGAATTATATATCAGTTTGCAGCCTTGTGCAGTGAATATACACATTATTCTTTACAACTAGCTAGAGACAGGCAAAAACTCCATTTTAATTAAATAAATTACTTTATAGGAGAGATTTTAAACAGATACCCAGGTCATTTAAACTCATTGCCTTTAAAATTTAGCTGCCTCCTGTTAAATGACTGGTTGATTTTGTTTGGTTGTTTTGTTTTGTTTTAAACTCTCACCAGCTCAAGAACATTGGGGGAAGAAAACATCAAGTTAAACCTTTTACGTGGATTATAGATTTACTTTAGTTTATAAATATTAATACAGCAGGAAAGAATGACAGCTGTGTATATCTTTCCTAAACTAGCAGCCTAGAATTACATACATTAGACATGAAACATTTACACAGAAGGACATTTTTAGCATGCTACACAGGGATTGTGCTCCATAGAGTTCATTAGTGTTAACTGAAGACGTGCAGTTAAATTCTTGTTCGTTGTGTTGAAGATGTACCCATTAGTATGCATAACAATAGCTATACCTCCAATGCTAAATACAAACACTACTGCAAACATGCATTTTGTACAAATTAGCTGTAGCCTTCAGTGTCTCATTTGGTGATATTTTGCGGCTTCTGAATTATAGTGTTCATTAAGGGTCTAATTCAGCAAAGCACTTAAGAATGTCCTTAACTTTAAGTGCATGCCTAAGTGAGGTGCTAAATCAGGGCCTAAACAGGCAGTCTACTCACTGAATGATCTATGTGTCAATCCAAAGGACCTTATTCCTCCTTCATCAGAGTGAGTTCTACATTGTTTAAACAAGACAGGGCAAAAGGAGGTTCTTGGGTGAATTTGCATGAAATGAGGATTCACTAACATGAATGTTTTGCTACATAATGGGATGGACACTCAGCAGATGTACAGCATGAAGGGAAGCAAAAGTCCCAAAGGAGTTGGAGAAGTAAGGAGAATACACTGGATGATAAAACAAAATAAACCATACAAAATATTTCAAAAGTGCAAATTAAAGCTCCTACTGACTTTTCATTTAAACAACTATTCTGTATGCAGCTAGGGTTGCCCACTTTCTAATCACATGAAACCAAACACCCCTGCCTCAACCCTTCTCCAAGGCCCCACCCCCCACTCACTCCATCCCCCCTCGCTGCTGGGGCAGAGGGTTGAGGTGGAGAGGTTCAGTGACACTTACCACAGCTCCCAGGAAGCGGCCGCTGGATCCTGAAGTCCCTAGGAGACCTCGCTGTGCACTGACCGGAGCTGCCAGGATCCCTTTTGGACCAGGCGTTCCCATCGAAAACTGGACACCTGGCAACCCTATATGCAGCTGAGCTTTCATGGGTCACTGGTGTCCCAGAAAATAATGCTTCAAGCTGATCTTTGAAAAGTCCTAGAACTTGCAATATCTGAAGACAGCAGTTATCCGAGTGCATATTGACAGACTTGTTGGTGCTCTAGAAGGAGTCCTGGAAAGGCTGGGGAGCCTACTTGATGGAGGAAAGGATGCTTAATTAAACTCTTATGAATCTTAAGCTGACCAAATCTTAATTTGATTCTAGAGTTACACCGAGGTACAAAACAGCCCTCTGTTTTTCTACATCAGTTATTGAATTGATATAGTAATAAAGTATGGAAATGTCCATGTACATGGACTGTATGGGCTCAGGTCGTGCACTCATTTGGGATTGGCTGTCTTTTTCCAGATCTGTTTTCTCTCATGAGCAGCATGCTTTCAGGGGTGAGAACAACAAAACAGAGCCTAGTGCTTCTGCTACTTAAGCTGTAAATAAAATCACACTCCTGTCGGATTAAGTGATCCCCCACCTGTTAATTCTGAATCACAGTTTTGTATCTGTGGTGTTAATTTGTGAAAACAGTTCACAGTGGATTTGAGCCATTTGCAGAGAACTGAACTGCACTGCTGAAAGACGTAGGAATGGACATTCAATCCCCCAGTGCTACAGATGAGTTAAGGTGCGATAGTCACTTTGGTCTAGATTGTCTTTGCACCTAATGTTTGATAAGAGGCAGAGCCTACCTGTGCCAGTACAGGAAGAGCCCTGGGTAGCTGTCGGAGTTTCAAATCCTGTCCTGTTTTCCCCTTCCTTTCTCAAAGGGGGAAGTTAATTGTTATAGGCCTTTACATGATTCAACTTGTTCAGCTCTGTGGGGCCAGATCAAGGCTCTATCTCCTCTCCACTGCACCCACCTGTCATTAGGGGAATAGCAGCTCTGTGCAGCCTTCTCTGCTCCCTGTGCTGGATTCTTAATCCAGGTAAGCTCTGTGTGACTTTATGTACCCTGTGCAGTTATATAAGAGCAGGTTAAAATCTGGCCATTTATTATTAGTTAGGTAACACTGCAAGTACACCTCTACTCCAATATAACACGGTCCTCGGGAGCCAAAAATCTCACCGCCTTATAGGTGAGACCATGTTATATCGGGTTTGATCTGGTACTGCATACTGGCAAGAGCCGGTACACTGTGCCGGACTGGACCAGCTTCCTCTACAGCTTCCCCTGCGGTGATTTAAAGGGCTCAGGGCTCCAGTCGCTGCGGGGAGCCCCGGGCCCTTTAAATCACCGTCAGCACTCTGGCTGTGGGGCTCAGGTGAGGATTTAAAGGGCCCGTGGCTCCCCACAGTGACTGGAGCCTCTGGCCCTTTAAATCCAGGCTCGGGCAGGGATTTAAAGGGCCCAGGGCTCCACACAAATTCAGATATAATGCTGTAAAGCAGCAGGGCTCAGGTGATGCTTTAAAGGTCCCAGGGCTCCCTGCTGCTTTGCCGCGTTATATCCGAATTCCTGTTATATCGGGTCGCGCTATCGGCGTAGAGGTGTATACACATACCCTAATTTTCAAACTCAGGTGCCTGATGTTAAGCACCCAGAAGAACTGGCCACAGTATCCACAATTCCCAATGAAATCTAAAGGTGATGCCTGTGTTCAGCACCTGTTAAAGTGAGGCCATGTTTCTCTAGATGCCTAAATATAACTTCCGGCAAACAAGTTTGAAGTTTGAAACTTGTTTTCCAGAATTGAAGTCGCAGAAGCACTAGGCTCTGCTTGTTGTCACCTCTTAAAGCATGCTGCTCATGGAGCTTTGCAAAACATGCTGTATAAGAAAACAAAGTCCTGCTGCCCCAAAGAGCGTGCAGTCTGCCTCAAATACATGTGATACATGAGACAACCGTGAGAACCAAGACATTATGGACAAGTTGTCAGTAAGGAGATTAAGGTAGGAAGTCTGTGAAATAAGTTGTTTTTGAGGAAGGCTTTCCTGGAGCAAAAGGAAAGCAAGTGGAATATTTGAAAAGGGAAGCTGTTCTGTATTCACCATATGAAATAGCATGTACGTGGGCCCAAAGTGGAGTGTGAGAGGTGGAGCAAGAAGGGGTTTTTGATGAAGTGGGAGCAGAGACAGAGGCAAAATGAGAGTTGTGTGACGATCTAAATGGGAAGATAAGAGTATAAATGTATTTTGAAAGGAAAGGCAAATCAAGTGAAGCGACTCAAGCAAGGATTTACCTCTAATAGGTATAACAAACCAACCTTCGCTCAGTATTCCCCTTTTTGGCATTAGTTTCTATGTTACTTCCAATTATTTTATCTGGTTTAGGGGATTGCTCTAAAATAGCATTCTCAAACTGAATTCTTCAGGGTCAGTCCTCACAGTCAATTCAGCATGTCAGAGGCCTTCCTCTGGTCTTTCCTCTGAACATTTTTGGCCTGAGAAATGTTCCTTGGCAGCCTTCCATGCATCATGCTGTGCACATTTCAGAGCCTCTCTGATTTCTTTAATTGGAGATGTACTATACCAAACAGTTCATTTGGAGTACCACCCATGTTCTCCATTTGGCAAATGCCACCACAGTGATCCTTTTCCTTCCCCTCTCCCATACATACTGCTCTCATTTGTGTGTCTTTTCAGGTGGACACAAGTCTGAATTAATAGGCTTTCAAAAACCAGAAGTAGTCATGTATCATATCAAAATAAGAGAGTTGTGTCCCTCGTGTTGTGACATGTTAAAACTTCTGTAAAGGATTAAATAACAAGAAGGAGGTAACAAAAAGACATTTTAAGTGATACATGTACTCACAATGTAATTGGCTCAAAAGTTACTGTCAATTTAAGGCAGCCAAAATGATAAGATCACTGATCTGGTGTCATTCCACTACCTTCCTATCTTCCTACTTTGTCATTTACCTCCCCTGCTGTACCCATCCCTGACACTGCCCTACATTTATATTATTGACTTAATTTGCTATCCTTAGCAGTTCATTCAACATTGTGTATCATCTGCTTTCTGTATAAAGAAATTCCACCACAAAGAATATTATAGAACTAAATCTACAATACTAAACAAAAAATCTCCTCAAGTGTGAACGTACACTGTCATTTGCTTCTAATCTTGTTATCTAAACATATTGAAACTATATGAGACTTTAAACTAAATATATATTTTTAAGATTAATTCGGATAAATTGGAGTCTTTAACAACTGTCCTAAGTGATCATTTGAATTATAATCTCATATGCTACCTAAAGTATTTCTAGGATACATAGCACAATGATATCTAAATGCCTGATCTCTTTTGGCTGGATTTAATGCTCCAGTAGGTCTATCTTTTGAAGTGATACTCACATCATGCAAACAAAGATACTTGGTTAACGTTAGCCATACACAATGCTTATAAAATATCACTAAAGACCAACAGAAAAAATTGACTAGCCTCAAAAGAGATCTAGATACAAACACTTGAAAATATAGTTCACCCAAATATAGTGCTCCAGGATATGCCCTTTGGCTCAGAAAGCCAATTATTTTATTTGATTTTAAAAAAAGGACCACAGTTTTTAATGTTTTTTGATTGATAATAGTTTGTATTACAAGAGAAATTAGGGACCTCAGCTGAGACCAGGGCCCCATTTTGACAGGGCACTGTACAAATACACAGCAAGAAACAGTCCCTGTACCAATTATCTAAATAAACACAGGCAAAAGGAGAGGGGAAACAGAGATGAAGTGATTTGCCTATGGTCACCCAGGAGGTCAGTAGAAAAGCCAGGAATAGAATCTCTCTGCCACCACAGTGTCTTAACCATTAGACCATATTGACTTTAACATACATACTTATAAAATGTATATCCCTGACCTTTGTACTGTGCTTCATTACACAAACCTGTGGACCCAATGGCAACAGTGAGAAGGCCTCATTCTGCTGAACTAACAGTGACTTCACTGGGAATTCTGCATATGGACAGGCTGCATATTTATCCTCTTTGTTTCTTTTACTTCCGTGAGGTCCCCTTCTAATTTACTCTTTTACAAAAAAATTTAGACCTAATTTTCCTGACTTTTTTTTTATATAATTGGGATCCTGTGTCCTGTCACTTTCTTCCACCATCCCTTCTTTAGCCCTAGCATTTCCTTTAACAGTAAAAGGCACAGAATGACATGCAATTATTATAATCATTTATTATTTATTTGCACTTAAAAATGATACTGAGCATTTCATAGAAGACACCAAAAGTCATGGTGCCTCAAAGAGCTTTCAGTCAAAATGTTAGACTGAACAACCAGGGGCAGAGCTAGGGTGGGGAGAGACTAGGGCTACATCCATGCCAAGATGCAGGTTCTGTTTAGATGTGTGCACAGATTGGTGATTATGTTGATTATTTTGTTTGTTTTTTAAATATGAAAAATAAGATATTGGTCCCTGGCTCAATACCAGAATGTTTTCCTCTTGTATTTAATGCTTCTGCATCCGTGATCTGAGTTAGCTCACTTTACTGCTGTTAAGCACTAAGAAAAAGGTTATATGGATGTAGGATGTTATACCTCACCTAACATTTACATGTCACTGTTCATGTTCGAAGTATTTTATAGACCATGTTACACAATCCAACACCATCTTACATGCCTGGCACTAAGGCATCTGTTCTGTAGATTGGGAACTGAGGCAGAGGGGTTGAGGACTTGCCAAAGACCACAGAAGATGTTATGGGAGATGGGATTCAGATGCAGCAATTTCTGATTTCCAGACCTGAGTTCAAGCCCACCCCTGGGTCAGATTATGCTTCTTTCTATCCAATTACTTCAGTTCCCCATCTGTAAAATGTGGATAATAGCACTTGCCTCTGTCACAGGGGAGTCGTGAGGGTAAATACATTAAAGATTGTGAGGTTTACACTTACTATGGTAATGCAGGGGCCATATCAGTACCTTAGATAGATATGAAAAGGCCCTTTTCATCATTGATTTATGAATACGTCACCTCTACAACAGCTTCCCTTCCATGACTCCAGACAGGGGAGTTAAGGGCCAAGTGTGGGAAAGAGTTATAAATAGGGTGTGCATTATCCCTTCAGCATCCAGTGGTAAATCCAGCAAAGGGTTTAATATAACGTTAGGCTGTACTGAGACTTGACCAAAGCCCCATGCTTGAGAACATTCCCTTTAATGGGATTGCTGGTGGAAAGGGATTTTGTCAGCTTTTAAGTATCTCAGAGGATGATTCCATAGTGGTATTTACAGTCATGCAGAGGTCTGTTGGATGTGACAAACTGTCAGTGAGGCAGGAAAGTGGCAGTAGATCTGAGAGAGGGCAAGTTAACATGTTCTGGCAGCAAGCACTCCAGGCTCACTAATGAACTGACTAGTCTGGCTTGTTTACCTCTTACCAGCACACTGCATACTAAAGTGAGGAGCTTGAAGTCACTTACGTATATAATTTCTTTTGCAGGTGAATTTTATACTTTTCATTAGTATTATAAGAATTTTACTGCAAAAGTTAAGATCACCCGATGTCGGAGGCAATGATCAGTCACAATACAAGTGAGTAATGTGTTTTAGAAACTTCATACAATATGTGAAAGTAATCTATTTAAAGATTTCATCTGTTGGAGCAGACTGCCAGCAACCATCCAGTGTTGTGATGCTATGATAACTATTCGATACAATGGGACCCATTTTCAAATGGATGGATAGCTGGGGATAGAACCCTGATTCAGCAAAGCTTGTAAACACATTGAAATCAACAATGTTATGAGATTTAAGCATATGCTGAAAGTTAAGCATGGGTTTAAGTGTTTTGCTGAACAAAGGTCTTTAACAAGGTTAGTATTTATTATTGCTACTACTACTATTAATTATAATTTATTAGTGCTATAGGCTCCAATACAGAATCAGGGCCCCATTGTTCTAAGCTCTATACATATAATAAAAAGACAGACTCTGCCAAAAAAAGCCCAGATCCCAATGTAGATGCTCACTTGAGAACAAAAAATGGCATGTTGATGCCTAAGTCTAATTTGAGCTCTGAAAACCCCAAGCATCTAGTCACACACAATAAGCCTTTTAATAGGGCTCCTTGTTAATTACCTGTACACTTCACCAAAACAAGCTGTTGCTGTACATATTTAAAAAGCGAAAGAAACTTTCTGACAATGCCAAAATGAAAAATACCCAATAAAACCTGTGTATATTTTCTGTAACCAGAGTGACATGTTTGGCACCTTACTGTTGCATCATAATTCTTTTAAAAATATGGAAATGTGCATTGTAAAAATTCTCCTGTAGTTTCCACAAGTCATTTAAGAATCCAGCCATATTCTACAAAAATTTTCAACAAACCTCCTAGGGTTCATCCCTTAAGTCACATGAGGGGATGGATGTGCGCTTTTCACCTGATGTTGTTTGAACTGTCTTTAGTTTGTGGGAACTATATACCAGCCTGTCCATTTAAGCCTCACACTTGGTTTTACTTGCTCTGTACTGATTTCAATAGGATGTGACAAGTCTCACAAAAATAATGTAGTGAATAAGATATTGTAATGTCTAGGCATTCTGGAGTATTAGGCTTGTGGTGTAGTGCTTATTTTTACACCCCGACCCAGGGGCAGCTATACTGTTCAGCAGAGTATAGGGGGAGGGATAGCTCAGTGGTTTGAGCATTGGCCTGCTAAAGCCAGGCTTGTGAGTTCAGTCCTCAAGGGGCCCATTTAGGGAAGTGGGGTAGAAATCTGTCTGGGGATTGGTCCTGCTTTGAGCAGTAGATTGGACTAGATGACTGAGGTCCCTTTCAACCATGATATTTTGGGGCAGAGGAGGGGCTTTAGGATAGCAGTTTAAACATGCTGCCACATCTGTGCTGGGTGTTCCATTGAAGTGATCTGCTTTTCCTCCTTGCTCCCATTGTAGCCCCTAATGTAGCTGGCTTCAGGAGCAACTCACTTATGGATCCATATATATGATGATACCTTGCTTCCCTGTTTTGGTAATTGAGTGGTTAGGGATTGTGATGTCTCAAGACAAAGAAACCCGCCAGTAGAGATTGTAGCAGGTTGGGCTGGGGATACCTGAGCTTTCTGTGAAGGTGGCATGTTTGCTGTCTCAGCCAGTGGACCACAGGGCCACCCAGAGGGGGGGGCAAGTGGGGCAATTTGCCCCAGGCCCCACAGGGGCCCCCACAAGAATTTTTCAGGGCCCCTGTTGTGGGGTCCTTCACTAGTTCTGGGGACCCTGGAAAACTCTTGCAGGGCCCGGGCCCCCAGAGCTTCTTCCGCTCCAGGTCTTCAGCGGTAATTCGGCAGTGGGGGGGTCCTTCCGCACTGGGACCTGCCACCGAAGTGCCCCAAAGACCCGCAGCAGGGGGTCCTTCAGCCCTAGGACCCACCGCCGAAGAGCTGGGTCTTCGGCAGTAATTCGATGGCGGGGGGGCCCCGCTTCAGGTCTTCGGGGCACTTCGGCACCAGGTCCTGGAGCGGAAAGACCCCCCACCACCGAATTACCGCCGAAGCAGGGGCTCCACGCCACCAAGGACCCCAGGCCTCCTGAATCCTTTGAGCTGCCCTGGTGGACCATGCTGAATGGCCAGCTCAATCCATGGACCACCCGACTTGAGATTTTGGGGTCTCCTATTTATCATTCAGAAAACTGAACAGACTGTGGGCAGGACATCTGTGCAGTCACCTCTTCTTGCAAGAGCTATTCTTCCCTCCCGCCCCATCTTCATTTTTATACTTCTGTTCAGTCCCATGTGCTCTGTTTTGCTCCAAGTATCCTCCATAGGGCATCTCAGTGTCTTACAGTGTAGGCTGCTTACTAGAAGCAGACTTGTTTTTCACTGTTCGTCAGTGTGAACTCTGCTCTTAGAGTCTGGTTGCCTGGTTTTTAATTTTGGTTTGGATGGTGTTTTGCTGTTCTGTAGACACCCATGAGAGTGGTAGATCAAGCTCACTGAGAAATATTGATTCTGAAGAGCAATTTAAAGGTCCAGAAGCCTCATTTATGTACATTCAAATGCAATTTCTAAAATGCAGAGGGGCATGAGGCTATTTTTGTATGGATGTTTCCTCCATAAAAGTGTCAGTGTCATATAGAGTTAGCTCAGCAATCAGTCAAAGATTATTAAAGCAAAAATGCTAATGTGAAAGTTGAGAAACAATGAAAGTGAAGCATGAGATCACAAGGTACAGAGTTTGTGTAAATGTCCTGGAATTTGATAACTTGTGTGGTTTGCAAAAGTCAGGTTCATCATGGAGGCTTTGACTTTAAATGAACTGAAATTTTTGGTGTGGATATAGGGAGGTTTTTTGTTAAATTAGGACTTGATTGTCTAACCCTCTTTCATACTGGTAAGCACTTACTAATATCCTTAGCTCCACTGATTTCAGAGAGGCTGCTTAGCAACATGAGTGAGTATTCCATAGCCCATTAATTAGTTCTGGAGACATATGACAAGATAAAGTGCTTGCACGACATATCATTATGCATTCTGGAAAGAGTCGCACCAGGCTCTGCCAGGAAAAGTAGATATTGCATTACATTTTCAAAAGTGCCGAAGTGATACTGAAAGTCAGTGAGACTTGGACTCCTACGGACCAGATCCTCAAAGGTATTCAGGCTTCTAACTTCCACTGAAATTAGTGGGAGTTAGAAGTCTAAATATCTTTTGAGGATCTGGACTTAAGTCACTTTTGAAAATGGGACTTTAGCTTTTAGATAATTTAGGCACTTTTGAAAAAGTTAATGTTTCTCTACAACATCAGTAGCATGCCTCCATCCATGGAATGAAATTCATCCCATTGTAGGAGGCCCTGCCAGGTCCTACACTACTCATAATCCCTTAATGTAAGTTTTAAGTAAGGTGTAGGATCATGAGTACATTTTCTGCCCTGAGATTGATTTGATACCCACAAACAGAAATCAAAGATAAATTTTCATAACATTCATATTATTCTAGTTAAAGTCTTCACGATTATGTGAGATGGGTTAATGTAAGCTATATGGCCATAGATAATGAAAAAGATTGCCAATATTTATTAGAAATTTTAATCTAAATTCAGATATAATTGTAAAAATTGGGACCACTGACTCCTAAATGACTACAAGGAAACATTAAATTTTAAAAAGTCATACAAGAGAACAGTTTAGACCATAGCTGACCAAGCCATGACCATTGGGTTTTACCCAGCCAGTCATTTTATATATATATGGAAGTAAATTAAATTTTACTTCTATCCATTTGTCAAGATTCTTATTTCCTTTCTAACTCCCCCACAAGCCAAATAGGGGCAGATGTTGATTCACTAATTTGTTCTGATTAATTATTTTGGTTTTATTATTCTTTATTTTTTGCCCTTCCCAATTCACTCCTCTTCTCTGTTTTTCCTCTTCCCCACTTGCTCCCTTTCTCTCTTCTCTCTTTCATCTGCTTTACTGCTGGTTTGATTTTGGTGGTCAGAAAGCTATATTGAAGGCATGAAGGCTGGAAGCAGTGAGATTGTGAATTTCAAAGCTAGGACATTTTGCTGAGGAAGCCCTGTCTTCCACTGTCATTGGTTTCACCTTCAGGTCCAGACATATTGTGATTCCTGAGGACCTTTGCTGTCCAGAAGGTCATTGTCACTTAGACAGAGGCAGCTTCTAAAATATTTTGAGCATGATCCGTGGAGGGCTTTGAGGACTGGCACAGTCACTTTCAAATAGAAGGATTTTCAAATGCCTAGTCTCCTAAATAGACAGTTTGGGTGTAAGATGGTTGTTTCAAGACAGCCTATCTGTTTCATTGCTGAGTCTAGTTATGGTCAAGACAGCGATGACTCACTGGACTCTCCATGTTAACTTTTTGCATTTTATCTAAGATCAGGCATCCATATAATATGTAAAGTTTATGTTATTAAAATGAAATGAGTGACAGCTAAAGGATAATTAGCTTCCCACCTTTTCAAGGGTTTACTGTCAATTTGACAAAATCATGCTGCTTAATAAATTAAAATTCTATCTCTAGATACTTATATAATTTTCTCTTGTACCTCAATAATTATTGTTACGTAACTCATGGAATTTTAAGTAATGAAGGGTAAATGCTTCATATCATCAGTATAATTATGAGGTTTTAGGACTCTGGGATCAGTGTATAACTGCTCATGAAATCCCATGGTTGAAGGATTGCTCTGGGATCACATTCTCTAGGCACTGTTTACATGTTGTACATTTTAAATGTATTTTAATTTTCAAATTAAAGAAAATGAAGATGTCTGTATAACTCTCCAGTATTCCCTACTGTTTGGGTCAGATCTTCTGCTATGCTCTGACACTTCATGCAATCTAAAAAGAGCCAGGGCAGCATAAGTCACCCTAAGAGTGGGTGATGATTGCCTGGACGAAAGCACTGTGGAAGGCAGCCATAAGGCTGTTGTCCAAGGATCTCCTCACAAACCTGGACATAGGGGCCACATTGTGGACAAGATGAGTATGTCAGGGATGGAGCTACAGCACGCCATACTGTGGAGATTCTGGAACCTGGTACAGTCCGTAGGACAGCCCAAGGAGGTTTCTGAATTTAGACAGCCCTCACATGGCTGTCTGAGTTATGCTGGGGGCTTCTCTAGCCCCTGAAACAGCCCCAAAATCAGGAGGGTGCAAAGATAGTTTAAAGCCACTATAGCTCTTTGAACCAAGCACAGAATCTCACCCGGTGACTATAAGGCTAGTGTGGGGCTTACTATAGCAAAGATGTGAGAGAAAATATAGTTTTCAGTAGGTATGAGTGGCCCTTATGAAGAATATTAATTTACAGATCATACTGTTTGAGGGCTTACAGGATTGCTCTAAAAAACAAACAATAGTGCACTAAATATATATGTTACTGAAACAAGACTTTGCTGGGATACTCCATTAAGCTCCAATTCTTCTGCTCTGATTATTTAGGAGACTTGCAAAATCAACATTGCTGCTTATTCCGTTATTTGGAGTTCACTACATGGTGTTTGCTGTATTTCCTATACGCATTTCCAGTCACTATCAGATCATTTTTGAGTTATGTCTGGGATCTTTTCAGGTAAATTCTAAACCTTTACAAATTTTAAATCTTTTACTGATTGAGTTCAGAGCTGTGTACTAACTGATACACATTGTCTGTTTACAGGGGCTGGTTGTTGCAGTCCTGTACTGCTTTTTGAACAGTGAAGTAAGTTTCCCTTTTCTCCCCAGTGATATTGAACAATGTTTTCAATTTAGTAGCAATAAGTGTAGTAGCAGCCTTAGTTTTCTAGTATATAAATCATAAAAGGTATCAGTGGGTTATTATTGTACAGAATATGGTGATTTCTATATGAAAGGGGATTATATTAGATATAAAAAACACCATACTAAGGCATAATTGTGGGGGGGAAGGGAGGTTAAACTCTGTCTGAGCCCTAACACCAGGAAGTGTTATTAAATTCTACCCTTACTGTTTATTAATCTAAGAAAATCCCAAAGGTGAAGTCCTGACCCTATTGCAGTCAATGGGAGGTTGTTGTTTTTTATTGGATTCAGAGGGCCTAAGGTTTCATTACAAAACTTTCAAAGGTTAATTTTGGAAATTCTCTGGGACGCATTTCACCCTGCACAACTAGGACCAGGCTTTCAAAAATCCTCAGCACCCAACAGCTCCCATTGTTCTTGAAGTGCACCGGTGATGCTGATGATTTATGTTGTTCTCAGTGGGAGTTGCAGGGTGCAGAGTGCTTCTGAAAATCTGACCACTTCATTCAGATGCCTGCATAGGAGCCTGTGCTCTTTCAAAAATCTGAGAACTTGCTTAGGTCCCTAAATGGGAGCTTCTGGATGCTCAGCTCGTACTACAATTTAGCCCTTATTGTACGACTTGGCACATGTAGTCCCTCCTTCACAGTGCTGTCATCCGACTTCAGATGATGACCAATAGACTCGAGGACATATCTGCTGAGTAAGAAGATGCCATTTTTGCACAGTCACTTTTCAGAGTAGAAACACGCTTTAAATAATATAGAGTATATCACAGACAGAGTGTGTGCAATTGCTAGAGTGAAGGATTAGGAGCCAGATCTCCTGAGTTTTCCTGGCTCTGACATTGATGTGCTGCATTATCTTGGGCTAGTCACTGAATTATTTATGCCTTGGCTTACTCATCTGTAAAAACTTATCATAAATAGTTACCCACCATTTTTACAAACCCTTTTTATTGTTCTCTTCTCATTCTTCAGACAAGTCAATACACTTTAAATTCTGGAGCTAGCAAATGTATTAGTCAACTGCTCTTGGTAATAGAGTTCTGAGTTGTTCTTATTATTAATAATAATAGTTAGCCGCTGCCACTTGAGGATTTTGGAGCTATATCCTAGAGAGGCAGTTGTGGTAAATATTACACCCAGGTTAAAGTTGGGGAGATAAAGAGATGTGATGCGACTTTCTTTGGATCACACAAGAAATCCATAGTAAAGCTAGACTTAGACTCCAGGTTCTCATGCTTGTGCTTTAATCTCAAGATTGTGCTGCCAGTCTGAATTTAGAAGACTTGTGTTTACTTTTATTTTTCTTCCTACTTCTCAGGAGACCAAAGGGTTATGGCGCATTTTCAGGTCCTGGGATGGAAGGCACTATATGAGTTCAAAGTATTATTAATAACTCTTCTGAGACTCTTTGACTCAATTTTGTTTTCAAGTAAAATAGAGATTTTAGTAGTTTGCATGTGACACTAATGAAAGCACAAATGTTTCCCATGTAAAGTGCTTTTTTAGCTCACATGCATTTTTTAAATATAGGTCCAAGGTGAGCTGAAAAGGAAATGGCGGAGTTTGTGTTTGAGCCAGACAGTGGGCCGTGACTACAGACTCCATAGCTGTTCTGTTTCTCAAAATGGCTCAGAAAGTGTCTCCCAGCTCCATCGGAATTCAGAGGCGCAGTCTTTTATGCAGACAGAGACCACAGTGATATAAACCATGTAGCTCAAACTAAAGACTATGGGATCTATCACTATATGGCGCTCAATGTAATATTTTCTAAAATGAACCATTTATGCTTTGCTTTTCTACATATTGCTATCTGGAGAATGGCCTGGCACAGCAAATCAGGTAACAGATGGGCAGGCGGCTTTGCAGACATTTTGGCCTAGCTCCCCAAAGGCATTTAGCTGCCTAACACCCATTGATTTGAAAGCAGCAGTAGTTAGGCCCTAAATACTTTTGGAGATCTGAGCCTTTGTGCTTTTATTTAGTCTTGTTCACATTACATCCTGTCATTTGTACTAGAAGTAACTATTCTAAATATAATTTATTTTAATGCTCTATTTCTATTTATATATCTCTCTAATATGTAATGTATGCTGAACCCCGCTCAATGTATGTTGCTTTGGTCCATGTGTAAGGAGGTAGGATGGGAAGTGAGAGAGAATATCGTATATACCATCTATATTTAATAGAATGTTTCTTTCACAGAGACGCTAGACCCTACTATAGCAAACAAAATTGAAATAGATATATTTAGGGCCATATGTATGTTCTTGATCCCCATATGGAAATCCAGTTAATGGCAGTGGGAATTTAGCATACAGGTGAAGGGCATTATAAGTCCATATTTTGCACAGAGGAAAATGTTAGTCCTTCTTAGCTCCTTACATAAATCCTAATTCAATTCAGAGCTACCTCACTGCAATATTTGATCCTAAGGGCTTGATCCTGCTTTCCTGCACGAATGCCCATTTCTGCATATCTTAATGCAGAATGTGGGGCTAGCCCTGCAGTCCTTACAGAAAAGCCCAATGCACAGTAGTGGTCATCATTAAACAGTCAGCATTTGCCAATAGTGGTATCTGAGATTACTAGAGTTTTACCCCAATCTAAAAATCAAAGATATCTCTGGTAACTGTGTGGTAACGTTTGGCAAATGTTAATGTTTTTAATGACGTCTACTCCATCTGATTTTTTTCTACCTACCTGACAGTACATGTGTGTTTCAGAAAGGCAGGGCTGAACCTTTATACCCTAGCCATCAGGTTCTATGAGTTCTCAAAAATGGTATTCTCTTTGCTTTGCTTCAAAAGAAAAATATATTTTGGTTACATTTATGATAGATGTCCATCATATAAGATAAACAGACAGAAAGGAACCCACACTGACATTAGAAAAGAGTTAGGAACACATAGAAGACAAACTGGGCGTCTCAATCTCTTATTACCTAACTTTCTAAAGAGGTATTTTCCTAATAGAACAGCCTAGTGAAGGCTAAACAGAAATGGACATCCCACTCACCCACTGAAAACATGTTTTTATACATAATGATTTTATTAAAATATATCTTTAGAACTTCACATTTGGCAGCTAAAATTAAGTGTATCAAATTATAAATACTACTGGAGTTTAATGAACTATGTAAATACTTTCAACATAATGCCATTTTATATCTGTGAGGTGATTGAAAATGCAATCCTGACCAGCAAGGCCAGAAAAAAAAACAGACACAATCCCTTTCAAATGACCATAAAAGGCATAAATTGAAAGCATTTTTGGTAACCTCAAGCCCCTTATGTAGCCACAGTGAAATGAAAGACACAGAGCTGACAAGTGCTTATAAATACACACACGACTTCTGCAATCTTACAAGACATAAGCACTGTTATGTTTACCTCTCGTGTCACAACTGACCATGTCCTCTCTCAATAACAAATGTGAATACTGTGCATTTGCATGAATATTTTGCCTTATAAACTGAAGTGTTACCACAATATTTCAAACAGGAAATTGTACATTACGTGACAGTTGCCATGATTTAAATAATAATCACTTAATTCATATCTTCTAATTAGTATTACCAATAAACACCCTGTATTGTAGTTCATTTTAAGTAACAATAAGTAATAGAAATAATATTGTTTTGTGTAACAATCTATTTATTGCCATATTCACAAACAGTAGCCTTGGTTCAAAAGGTAAATAGTTACTGTTGCACAACTAAGGCTTTTCCTGTTTTACAAAAATAATCTGACAATCAAGGGACTTTCATACCAGCCTTTTCTACCTTAAGCCACTCAGAATATTTTGTAGAGACAGTCACTTGTCAAGCTAACTTAAAAAGTTTTTAAAATTTGACTGTTCAGTGATACTTGTAGGTTAACGTTGGTCAAAATATTCAGATATTTGGAACAAATTGGTAAACTAAACAGTAATAAGTCACCAGGACCAGATGGTATTCACCCAAGTTTTCTGAAGGAACTCAAATGTGAAATTGTAGGACTACTAACTGTAGTCAGCTTCTGTACCAAATGACTAAAGGATAGCTAACGTGATGCCAATTTTTTAAAAGGGCTCCAGAGGTGACCCTGGCAATTACAGGCCAGTAAGCCTGACTTCAGTGCCAAGCAAAGTGCTTGAAACTATAGTAAAGAACAGAATTCTCAAACACAGAGATGAACATAATTTGTTGGAGAATTGTCAACATGGTTTTTGTAAAGAGAAATCATGCCTCACCAATCTACTAGAATTCTTTGAGAGGGTCAACAAGCATGTGGGCAAGGGGGATCCAATGGATATAGTGTACTTAGATTTTCAGAAAGTCTTTGACAAGGTCCCTCACCAAGGGCTCTTAAGCAAAGTAAGCAGTCATGGGATAAGAGGGATGGTCCTCCCGTGGATTGGTAACTGCTTAAGAGATAGGAAACAAAGGGTAGGAATAAATGGTCAGTTTTCAGAATGGAGAGAGGTAAATAGTGGTGTCCCCAAGGGGTCTGTACTGGGATGAGTCCTATTCAACATATTCATAAATGATCTGGAAAAAGGGGTAAACAGTGAGGTGACAAAAGTTGCAGATGACACAAAACTACTCAAGATAGTTGAGTTCCAGGCAGACTGTGAAGAGCTCCAAAAGGATCTCTCAGAACTGGGCGACTGGGCAACAAAATGGCAGATGAAATTCAGTGTTGATAAGTGCAAAGTAATGAACATTGGAAAACATAATCCCAACTATACATATGAAATGATGGGGTCTAAATTAGCTGTTACCACTCAAGAAAGAGATCTTGGAGTCATTAGCAGAACCTGAAACCTGGTGATTTTGCATGATTTTCAGTTTCATTATACCTCTTACATCTAATATACACTGGGACAGGTTGTGGCTGATCCTGTGTCTAAGGCATGGGGAGAAGGCCAGATTGTGTTTCTCTTACTTATTCTGAATAACACTGCACATCACAAATAGCTCCTCTGACATCAATACATTGTCCTCTTCATCTGGACAGAGTGGAGATTGGGGGATGGGGCACAGGTAACTGTTTGTGGCTCCCTGATCTGGAGCTACCCTATGTTAGCACAAGCTGGAGCTGCTCTGGAACAACTCTAATTTATGCCACTGCTGTAAGGCTCCACAAAGACCCTACTCCAGTAGTGGATAAGGAGTATGCCTGCTCAACTCTGTCGCACCCTTCTCCCTACCCTAGGGCACTCTGGGAATGCCCTCTCCCTTCTCCGACACTGGGGACGGGAAGGCATTTGGCACAAAAGTGAAGTACAAAGTGGCCTTAGCAGACCAGAGAAAGGCTCTTCTCAGTGTAGTACCACAATCTGGCCCTTCACAACTTTCGGGGATGAGATGTGTAAACTGCCATCCCCCAAACTTATCTCCCCACCTCATCCAAATTACACCCAGGGAAAGTGACAATGTGTAAATGACAAAAGCCAAAATTCTCCTTCTCCACTTTATGTGCAGAATTTGTAACACATCCCTAATGATAATCTAATACTAAACTATTCTGGCAACATCAAGTAGAACTGACAAGTAATGTGCAGAAAGAACTACTCTGTATTTATAGGTTATCATTCCGTAATCTTAGACTACAATCCTGTATCTGCAGTGATGCAGCAAGCTGTGTCATTTACCAACAAAAGACTACTTTTAAATTACCATCTGTGCCTATATACACCTTGATAATCTCTGGGTAGTGAATACTGCACTGCCATTACCAAACTGCATGATTTAGTACACTGTGCTATTTTTGTGATTTAAATAAAACATCAAGATAAATACTTTTTCTGATAAGTATGTTATGAGGACTACATCACCATAACATTGAACACAGAAAATTCCAGAGTCTGCTTTAGTAAGCTAGTACAAAAATGTATTTTGCCAGTGATACATCTTATACTAAAGTGTAATTAAACATAATCCAGGTACATCTACTTTGTAAGCTACTTTATACTAGGCTACTATGTATAAAACTGCTTCATTTCTATATGTACTGTAATAAGATTATTTACATCCTGCAACTTTTTCCTAGTGCATTCGCATAAGAAACTGTTTAACACATTCTCTTTGGTCCTCTGTATTGATAATGGTTTTTATGTATCAAGTACAGTAAACCTTAAACATGATGTAAATGAATGGTATTTTTTACAAAATGTACAGATTATGATGATGTATAGATAAATGTGTGTAAATAGATTTGCTTTTCATACTTGTAATACAGCATCTGAGGTCTCTGTTATCCTACTGATTTATAATGTCATAATGCTTACAGATTTCTCTGGGGTTTATTCCATGCAACATCTGTGAAAAAGCAGATGTTCACATGCTTTATTCTAACAACAGGAATGCAGTTTACTCAGTTTTGTAGCACACTTTAGCCATAATAGACTGAAAATAGTGTCAGAAAATAGTATTTGTGGATGGTTTGGTTCAACACCTGCACTGCTTAAACCTCCCAACTGGTCACGTGATCCATGTGCTCATTGATATGTCAGGCCAAAGGTATTCCAAGAGATGTGTCTATAGTTAATGCTTTGCTTTTTAGTAAACAACTTTAATCCTTGCATGTAAAAAAGTAACCCTGAGATTTTTCTTTGAGAAGTAGGTAATCTTTATTCAACTCCAGTGAATTTGTGTTGGTATTAAAATATTCTCTCGGTTGCATCCAGACATATGCGCACACATATACACGGTCGATCCAAATGAATCAGTATTTTCCCTATGTCAGGGCATGCATTTTGATCTCTGTTTCTCAGTCTTTGCCTCTCTTGCTTAATACATTTGCCCAGATATTCCCAGTGTCTGTGATACAGCAGTCACCAGAGCTGCAACAGACCTAATTTACAGGAGTGGGCTCATACATTCTAATCAAAGATCTTGTGTATCTCCCTAGCATAATAGAGCAAGTTAGCTCTACTTGTGTCTTGATTAACTTGACAAGTTCATTGTGTCTAGGAGCCAGTTTACCAAAACAAAGGAGCATAACTTTTTTTAAAAATTTCATCCGACCTTGAGTTTAAATTGCAGGCATTCTTTCCATCGATAATGCAATGTTTCTATGTCCTAATACAGGGCCTGATTCTGCCAGTGTTATTCACTGGGAGTACTAACTATCATTCATTCATTCTTATTACTGTGGTCCCCATTACCATAGAATCTGTGTACCTCACAGTCTGGATTGCCCAGCACCTCTGCAAGATAGGGACATAATATCCCCATTTTACAAAGGGGGATCTGAGGGGAAGGGCTGGCTCCAGCTTTTTTGATGCCCCAAGCAGCGAAGCAGAAATAAATAAATAAAGCCAGTCGGTGGCACTTCAGCAGCAGCTCAGTCGTGCCGCTCCAGTCTTCAGCGGCAATTCGGCAGTGAGTCCTTCACTCCCTCTCTTCCTCTTTGGCGGCACTTTGACAGCAGCTCAAAGAGGAAGAGAGGTACTGAGGGACCCACCGCCGAATTGCAGCGGAAGACCTGGACATGCTGCCCCTTTCCATTGGCTGCCCCAAGCACCTATTTCCTTTGGCTCATAATAGTCTAATTTCTTGTGGGCTGTGGTCTAATTTTGGTGGTTGGCTTTAAGGTGCAGGTGTTTGTGGCCTGTGATATACAGGATGTCAGACTAGATGGTGGGCCCTTCTAGCCTTAAATTTTGTGATTTATATGGCCCCAGGCTGAATTGTAGTTAAATCAATGCTGCCCAGTGTTAGGAGACATCCAAGAGTTATCTTGGGGCAGGGATTGACCAGTTTCTTGGCCAGCATTAAGGTCCCCATGTCCCATGAAGCTTCATTCCCTATGGCCCTCCCACTGCGAGGGATCCACACTCGCAGCACTTATTAATTTTGGCCCTCTTCTTCTTTCAGTCGCGGATCCGCTTCCATTTCACCTCTCAGCAACACTTGGGTGCTCATCCCCTATTCCAGATCCTCAGCATTTCACTTGCTGAAGTCACTGGTGTATTCCTCTCCTGCATGTTGTCTATTTCACCATTCATGACTCGTTACTCATGTAATGACATTCGATCTTATTGGGTCCATTTCAGAAGTGAGGTGTAAAGTGATATGTGATGATAATGTGATATAGTGTAACTTACACCTTAATGTGGCCCCTTAGAGTGTAAGATTACTCTTTCTTTTTATGCCCTTATGGTAGCTGCTTTTCCTACTCCCTCTGTCCTACACCCCCATGGCTGTTTAACATGTGCGTTACACCACTGTAGTCTCTTTTAAATTTAACTAGATTTACATGCACTTTGTGGTGTGTGGCCTACACCTTCCTCCTGAATTTGTCCCAATATGCCTATGTAAGTACAGCTGGGCTCAATAGTGACTAAGAGAAGCAGATTTACTGGGCACAAATACTCAAAGGGTGTAAATATCAAGAATGAAGAGGCAGGTGTTTAGGATTTAACACCTGTAACGAGGAGTAAGAGGGAGGAATCACAATCACATGAGCTGGATAACTAAATAAGTCTTTCATGAGAAATGCTATGATCATGGGTATTGTATTTATTTTCAATGTTTTACATTCACCACTATCTCCGCTGAAATGCCTTGCACTGCTTCAGAATACTGACAAAAATTAAGTAAATGCCCCCAAACTTTGTTAAGGGTTTTGCCCAGTGATGTCTCATGCCCTTCCAGAATGTGGACAGCAGCTACACTTAAACCTCTCAGAACCAGGAAATACAACGTTATGGTACACATCACCCCCCACCACCACAGTGCAACCTTAACTCTGCCCCCGTGGAGCTGGCAGTAACCATTGGCAATGATTCATTAAGTGCAGTGCAAAGGGAGATGGTAGATTCTCCATCTCTTGATGTTTTCAAATCGAGACTGGATGCCTTACTGGAAAATGCTTTAGTCAATCACAGTTGATAGGCACAATACAGGAGTAACGAGGAAATTCTATGGACTGTGGTATTCAGGAGGTCAGATTACATTATCTAAGGGCCCCTTTGGGGCATAAAATCTATGAATCTGCAATAAATAGCTATGAGGAAGGACTAAGAATGTGCCATTGTGTTCCACAGAGTTGAATTACCGCATGGTTCTGCATGCACTCCAGCTGTATTTTGGAAGCTGTACTGAATGGTGGAAGTATCAGTTGGAATGATGACGCGTGAACTGTGATATGAAGAAATGTGCATGTGTATCTTGAATCATCAAATATGCCTCATTTCAGCTGAATTTTGTATGATGTCAGTAGAGGTGCACAAGGGTGTCTTCTTGCCCTGGGGATTGTCAGCAGGCTGGTGGCATACATGGCAGTGGTCTCCAGGGTTTAGTGAGAAGTAAGGCAATATCTCAATAGGACTCCTCAGGGTACGGGTGAAGAGATGTGGCCATTTAGCAAGTTGGATTTGTTTGTGTGGAGTTGGGGTGCGCAGTGTTTGAATGTTGGCAGGTATTGGTGGTTCCTCTTTGCTACATCCAACCTAACCCTTGGCAGAGCGTTAGACTTTGTCATGCAGTGCTCATGTGTTCTGTTTCCAAGGTGTCCTGTAGCATCTCTGAGGGTACAGTGCTGGTATGTGGTATTGACATAGTGAGGCAAACAGGGCAGCTTTCAGGTTGCGTCAGAGGGATGACGTGTACCTTAACTTTGTATTTCCTAGCTTTCAGAGGTTTACCTTTAGCCACTCTCCACATTCTGGAAGAGCATGAGGCACCACTCGATACCCTTAACTCTGTGTTCTTAACATTTTAGGACATTTAATTTCCTTTGTGTATATTAAAAAATAATTTCTCAACATCCCTGTAATTCACAGCCCAGCCCTCCCCTACTACTGTTACTGGCACCTTGGCAATGATTACTCTGGACATAGAAAGCACTGGCTGCATGATAGTCCCTTCACTGCCCCTGTATCATCTCCTTGTCTCCCATCTCTCTGCCCATCCAGCACAGCCTGGTTTCCTTCCTGCGCACACAGAGGCCGGTGTCAGCAGGGTGAGAACCTGGAGCAAGGCAGCAGGAACAGTGCCTGGATTACCCAGGCATTTGTGGGGATGTTTTTAACAGAGGGGATTGACATGGTGGGGCATGGATGTGGGGCTTTTGGGAGGACAGAGATGAAACCTCCCTAACATCTCCCACTGTACAGCTCAGACCGTCCTCCTTTCCATTCCTTTTCCCTGCACTCCTCCAACCCCTCCACACACGCACACACACACACAACCTCCCCATACAACCCCCCTCGCTGCTCCATGCTTCCCTAAGTGGCTGCCATTCTCTGTTTAAACCTGGAAGGCATGGGGACTTCAAATGGGAGGTTAGAACATAAGAAGTCCATACTGGATCAGACCAAGGGGTCCAATGTATTGTCTTCCAACTGTGACCTCTCCCAGATGCTTTGGAGGAAATAAACAGAATAGGGCAATTACTAAGTAATCTCTAATCTGTCATCCAGTCCAAGATTCTGGCAGTCAGAGGCTTAGGTTCCAAACATCCACAGTATGGGGTTGCATCCCTGACCATCTTGGCTAATAGCCATTGATGGACCTATCCTCCATGAACTTGTCTAGGTGCGGGCATAACATGCATTTGTATAGTCACATTATGACATTTACTGTCTTATCCTTTGTGATGTAATTGAATGGGACTCTTTTTAATTTGACTGTTTGGCTTCAGCTCCCACCTGTATTTCATAAACTTTTATCCTCTTCTTTTTACCAGGCCATAGCAAATCCTCATTAACTGATCCTCCCCTAAGTGATGTCTCTGTCCAAACCATGTGTTGCTCTGCAACTGTTGGCTTTCCCCCAGCCCTTAGTTTAAAATCTTCTCTACAACCTTTTTAATTTTATATGACAATAATCTGGTTTTGGTTTGGCTTAGGTGGAGAATGCAGGCCTAATAAGCGGCCCATGCCCTTAAGATACCCTGTGCCCCTGCCATCCATCTGATGTCTCCCAATCACTCCCACCCCTCCCCAGACCTAAGCCCTCTCTCCTTCCCTTAATTCATTTGCCTACTTCCCATTCCGATGTATCCCATTCTCCCTAATTCTCCCTCACCACAGCACCAAAACCCTCTCCTCCTATGCTCTCCTCCTTGGCCCCCCAATGCACCCTCTCCTTCCAAATCCCACACTGCCAGCATGGTTCCAACACCCCCTTACACATTGCACCTCTTACTGCTCCAATCCTCCATATTCTCTAGCTCTGCACCAAAAAAAGCTAGAAGAAGTTGAAAATGTTGTGAGTAGTTCGTGTTAAGGAGGCTGTGCATCAGGAACCCCATGACCAGTGACCCAGCAACTTGCTTTTCTTTGATCACAATTCCATTGTTCAGGAAACACGATTACCTTAATGGCTTTCTTTCATCTTCCCTCTATTTAATCAATACTGATTTCCTTTTCAATACTTCTAAAGTAAAATTGGAGTCTGTGTGTGGATTTTTAGAATGCTTTAAAATATTGCTCTTCAACCAGAAATGTTGATCCCTGCCAAAACTTCCAAATGGAGCCCTCACAGAATGCAGGCAGAGAGCAAGGAGCAATCTCTGAAAACCACCAAGAGGCGGGCTCAAGCTTATAATGCAAGGCTGTCGGTTAGGTTCAATGACCTTAGCATGTCACTTTGAACCACCCCCTATTGTGACAATAGAGCTTGCTGCATATGAGCATTTCACTCTTTTGGGTGCATCATTTTGGCACCTCCCACTCCGGAATTATGAACTTTACTCTTAATAACTTTGTCAATATAACCCCCACCCCTGCAAAGGGATAGTGGGTCTCATGCACTAGCTGAGATAAATCCTAAACAGCTGTGATCTGTTTAGAGAGGATCAGAGTCATATTTTGAACCCCAGGTGTGTGCAAAAAAACATTAAAAGACCAAGAGGATTTTGTAAAATGCTGGATTGGGCGGGGCGGGGGGGCATGGGCTGTATTTCAAGAACCTCTTGCTCAAATGACACTACATTTAGACCACTAACCTTACTCCACACTTTTATGAGGCACAGCCAATTTCGACACAATCTGAATCAACATTTTTAATGTAGAGCACTTAGAAAACTCATTTTAAACAGCAAGCAATTCTCAACTTTAAGCAGAGTTACTGCTTAACTATAACAGAAAAAACAACAAGGAGTTCTTGTGGCACCTTAGAGACTAGCAACTTTATTTGGGCATAAGGTTTCGTGGGCTAAAACCCACTTCAGCAGATGCATGGAGTGAAAAATACAGTAAGCAGAATATATATTATAGCACATGAAAAGATGAGAATTACCTTACCAAGTGGGGGGGGGTCAGTGTTAATAAGGGCAATTCAATTAAGGTGGAAATGGCCCATTTCCAACAGTTGACAAGAAGGGCTGAGAATCAGCAGAGGGAAAATTATTTTTTGTAGTGACCCAGCCACTCCCAGTCTTTTTTCAGGCCTAATTTGATAGTGTCCAGTTTGAAAATGAATTCCAGTTCTGCAGTTTCTCGTTGGAGTCTGTTTTTGAAGGTTTTTTGTTGAATTGCCACTTTGAAGTCTGTTATTGAGTTTTATTGAGTACTATAATAGATATACTCATGGTAATTACAAGAACAGCAAAAGATTTTGGATGCTAGTCTCACATTCTGTCTGTCTCACTGAAGCTCCAAACAATTGTGTGTGTGAGATGCCTGTACCTGAATCCACTAAAAGAGAACACACCTGACACATGCTAAAGTATACACTGCACATATTGTCAGTGATGAAGTGTATGACGTACAAACATACTGTTTTCTCATGCTTTTAGGATGGAGAGTTGGTGGGGGGAATGAGGGCAGAGTTAAGCTTGTTGGTGGTACCTTAACTCCGCTTTTTCAGTGTTTATTGGACATTTTAAATTAAGTTTATTTAATTCTGAATATCCTAGTTTTCAAAAACACATGGTGTTTATTCGTTTTAAACTAACACATTTAACTAAGGGTTTTCTCCCCAGTTTTCTAAATGATTGACCCAAATTTACAACCTTCACATTTTTTGGCTGGGAACTGCAGGCATGAATACATTTGTCAGATACTTGATGAAGAGCAAGCATAAAAGGGACACTTACATTTATACTACCAAATCAGCAGGAAATTTTAAAAGAGCTAAGTGGTGGAGCAAATGGAGTTACTGAGACGAAGAAAATCTCACAACTGAACAAAATCAGGCCACTGCATTGCAATTTCTGCTCTGAGTAGGCACTGATGGGGAAGGAAAAGAGAGGTCATTTAGCGAGCGAAAAAAGGCGAATCAAAAGGTACTTATGAGCACAGAAGAACAATCACATTTTAAAAAGTTTTGAGTCTTAGGAGATTTGGGTTGTATCAAATCTACCAGAGTAAATTTTGAGTCTGGCCTAATGCTCAGTGAGATGCTGGAGACTTTGAGGAGTGGAGGGGAAAGAGAACTCCAATAACTGTGTGTCCTATTATAAAAACTTAATGAGTTTGGTAACATTAAGCAAACCCATTTGGAAGGGAATATGACCATCTTTGCTGTTACTACTGTTTTCAGTGCCACCTGAAAGAACATTTCTCGAAGAGCAACATGGCATTTACATTCACATCAGTTGAAGGCCACCACTGTGTCCCAGATCTGCAGGACTGGTGCTGTGCCCCCCCTGCTTTGAAACAGTCTCTAGGAGGAAGCCCTTCAGTGTGCTAGACCCCCAGGGGGTCTCACTCTTTCTGCACAGGGTGGGCCCTGCAGCCTCACCGCCTCCTTAGACTGAGTCGGCTTCTGTGCTCCTTAACGCTGGGAGCTTTTTTCAGTGAATGTAACTGAAATAGACCCCTGGTAGAGACTTGTACATGCTTCAGGCATTAATGCACCTCATCAAGTATTTGCAATGACCCTCAAACAGCAATGTCAAAACAGGAGGATTTATTAGTCAGCTGGAGCACAGCATAGGAAGTCCTTAGGTTAGCACAGAGAAATGAAAGTTAAAGCATTGTCCAAGTCCATTCTGGTTAGCCTAGAGCCTAGCCAAGCTCTGGTGAACTCCATGTTCAGGTTCTGTCTGAGTCTCAGTCTGACCACCTTGGTCAGATCCCAGGTGACAGCCCAGACTCCTTCCAGCAGCTAATTCCTAATCCCACACCTCAGACCTTCCCAGGCCTTCCTTCTTGAGCTGCAGGACTTTGCCAGTTTCCCTGCCAAGAGGTGGGGAAATCCATCTCCTGTTGGATCATTGGTTGCTTGGTGTCAATGGCCTAGTGATTGGATTTGCCCTTGTGTTCTCAGATTTCCCACTGATATGGGGTCAGCCTCAGCCAGTCTTTTTTAATGACGCATTCAGGCTCCAACAGCTGGGTGACAGTCATGACTATGTCTTCCAGCCTTCCCTGGGAGCAAACAGTCCTTCCCGCCCTCCCCCACTGGATAGCCATGCAAAATATAGGGGAAACTGAAGCACATGCAGGATTAATAAAAAATATTACAGAAAAGTCCCATTTCTTCACACACTGCTGCTCTTGAATAATGACAAGAACTGAAAAGCAGTTTCCCCGTACACCCTACACTAAATTCAACAAAATCTGGTGTATGAAATGTGTCCAGGTTTTCATAACACATACACCCTATATATAATATCTGCTACTTGTGCAAAAAGATAGTGAGACTGTATTTAAAGTTTGCTTAATGGGATGGCCTCCTGGAATAGAGGGGGCAAGTATTCACGGAGCCCTGTGGCACGCTGTGTGTAAACACAATGCAAACAATGGAAAGCAAGTCATTCAGTCTAAATTAACAGATCAAATGGGTGCCCATTATGGGCCTATTGCTGTGTTCCTTATGCAGGTCATACTCTTATTGATTCCAGTGGGAGCTTTGCCTGGGCCCAATAGGAGGTTGCAAGAGCAATCACTGGGATTATATTTGTTAGTAGCATTGTTTATTTTATAGAAAAATTCAGTATGCTTCAATAATGACCCCCCAGCACATTAGAGTGAACAATGTTGTTACTGCAGAGTTTAAGAAGGCTACTGAAAAAACAGTAAAGATTTTCAGAAGGACTAAAGCCTCTTGGAAGTGCATGTGTGTTGTTACCCAGCTGTGCTGTTACTCTGGCGCTCCAGTCCTGCAGTCAGATGTGTATTTAACTTTAGACACATGGGTAGACCCATTGAAGTCGCTGGGATTTCTCACATGAATAAAGGTAAGCACATGTATTTCTGTTTGCCGGATCATGGGGCTAGTGTGTAAATAATATGGTTGCCTACAAAACCACAATTTATTTTTCCACAGTTAGCACATGGTAGGGCATGCAGTTCTACACTATCACCTATTTTAAGCCTTGAGAAATACTGCGGAATCTCAAATACCACTCAGTGATAACTGTGGGTAAGTATTGACAATTTGATGTCCACTATTGTACTCTGTGCTTAACTGATTTTAAAATGCACACTTCAGTGTTTATCTGTTCCTGATAGTATGTCTCCACTGAAGCTGGAGGGTGTAATTTCCAGCTGGAATAGACATACCTGTGCTAACTCTGATTTAGATAGCATGCTAAAAATAGAAGTGTAGCCACAGAGGTAAGAGCAGTGGAATAGGATGGGATAGGACCCCCCCATTTCAGTATGGTCCTCCTTGAGAACCTAGGAAGGTACTGGGGCAGTAAGTCTTTCCTCCTAATTGTGCTGCCACAGCTACTTTTCTATTTTTAGTGTGAGCTCTGATCTGGGGAGCTGGCTATCCCCCTACCCCCTCCATGAGTTGGGCAGCGTAGGGAGCCCACCAGCTAGGGAATGGATGCCTGGCTCTCCAGGGAGCCATCACCTGGGTTGTCTAGAAGGAGCCGTGGAGGCAAATTGTTGAGCTGGCAGAAAACCAGGCAGGTTTCCATGGAAATTGTCAATGGAATCAATACATCCTGGCATGGGTGAAGGATGTGCTGGCTGTGGCTTGCTGCCACCCCCATTGGCCTGGGGAGGCAAATCGCAGCCAGCGGGAGCCACGGTCCGCTGAACCTGCCAACACGGCAGGTGAACAAACTGGCCCAGCCGTCCAGGGTGCTTACCCTGGCAGGCCACGTGCCAGAGGTTGCCAACCCCTGATCTATCTTCTGCTCATCCCATGAAAGGTAACAGCCTAGTGGGTGAGATTTTCAAGGTGCCTATGGGGTTAAGGCCCAGATTCTTAAAGGTACTTTGGCTCCTAGCTTCCATTTAAATCAATGGGAGTTAAATGCCTAAATATCTTTGAGGATCAGAGCCTAAATTACTGACTTTCACTGTGAATTGGACAACTAACTCCCTTAGGTATTTTGAAATCCCCACCTCTGTCGACAGGCACAGCCCTGAACGCAGGATGGTGTGTAAACTGCACTACCTCAGGACAAGAATGGACGGTGACCAGCAGACCACCCTGAGTCACAATTCCTCCATGGCTTCCTCTTTGCTGCAGGGTAATAATTTAATGCTGACTTCTCCCAGCCTCTCCCACACTGGCACACCTACTCTGGCTGGCAAGTAATGAAGGTGGAGAAAGGGTCTGTCCATTCCCTACCTGCCTGCTCCAGGGAGGGTGCAAGTAGAAAGTAGCCCTGGTTGCTCCCACCTGCACAGATGAAGGGCAAGGAGCCTGCAGTGGGGCTTAAGGGGTTCCCTATTCACCTACACAGGTGTGAAGCTCAAATCACAATCTAGCCCATATGTTCTTGTCCCTTTTTACCTGACCAGAGAGTGGAGAAGTTCTCAGATCCTCAGACAGTGCAGTAATGAATGTAGTCTAAAAACCTAGAGTGGTTTGGTGTTTATCTCGTTTGGTCCCATTTACTGCCATTTACTGCCTGATTGTATTTAGAAACTGCACTATCAATGAGGAGAACTAAGAACTGTGTTCAGGATGAAGAGGAAATCAAGATTGTGTATTACAGATTCCATGGGTGACGGTAATGGTCCTCACTTGGGGTCTGGTTGGGGAGCATGGCCTAGTGGTCATGGCTGCAACTCCTGACTGCCAAGGGGGTTGTGGGAAGGGGAGCCCGAGGAGCTTTGACCCAGGGCCCTTTGGGCTACCAATGGTCTGGCAGCCAAGGCTGCTTAAAGCTGTCCTCCCTGGGCCTCTTCCTCTAGTTTCCCCACCCTCAAACCCTGAAGTCAGCTTAGTCCAAATTGGGGACTGGTGGGGAAATCTAAACCACAATAAGTAAGTGGGGATTACCAATGTCCAAGGTCCACAGGATACTTTCCTCTCTGGTTGTCTCTGGGGTGGGTCCTCCTTTCCCTCAGTGAGGGTCCCTTTGGGCAGCTAGGTCAAAGTCTTAGGCTCGGCTCGGCTCTCTGCTCCGCTGCACTGCTGGAGCTGTGGGCTTCAGGTCTGCTCATCTCCAGCTCTGCCACCCAAATGAGTTAATTCCCTGCCTTTTAATTCCTCCAGCAGATGGTACATTTGCTGCAGGTGTGGTGGGGCAGGGCTGGATAAGCCCAAAATAATCCCTTAACCTAGGTTGACCAGATGTCCCGATTTTATAGGGACAGCTCTGATTTTGGGGGCTTTTTCTTATATAGGCACCTATTACCCTGCACCCCCTGTCCTGATTTTTTACACTTGCTATTTTGTCACCCTACCTTAACCCCTTGTTGCCAGTGTGGGGTTTGTACACCCCATCACAGTGACATTCTGGCCTGACTGGAGTCAGTGAGCACTTTGCCACTGTTTTCGGTGGGGCTAGGGTTCCACCCTATAGTGGGAAAGAAGTTATGCCTAACAGGACACATCTGATATCAAAAAGGAGAGCAAGAGTATGGGCCTGATCATATGCCCACAGGGCTAATGGGAAGATTCTCATTGACTTCAGTGGTCATTGAATCAGGCCCTGAATTTCCAAATGAACATTATGTGTGGATGAATAATTACTGCATTGAATAGCATTAATAACTAAGTACATGTAGTGCAAAACTATTTATTATAACCTTTCACATAAATATTCTCCTACTGGTATGTAGCTTTGATCAGTGTCACTGATGGATAAACACAAATGCTGGAATTGCTAGGAAAAAGCCAGGGGAAAAAATACAAACGACATAGGGCAGAGCTTAATTTACAATCCTTTTGTGTTTGTGGGGTTATGTCTTTGGAATTCTGTTGATTTTTCAGTGTAAACCCAAGGAGTGAAATTTCAACTCTGTTGAAAGGAGTTCAGCTCTGTTCAAAGGAGTTTGCTCTGTTCAGCAAAAGGCCTAGGCACCACTTAAAACCAGGTGCCATTTAAACCCAAAATGGCCTGAGCAAGACTTAAGTATTGGGTCTTGAGTGATGTTGCCTAGGCCTTTTGCTGGCTGTGTGCACAGGGGCGAATTTCACCCACAGTGAGAAAAAACTTTCAAATGAGGAATTTATTTATTTATTTTGAGGAAAGGGCAGGATTTTCAAAGAGATTCAATTAATAAATTTAGGTTGATTATTAAGCAACATTTTCTAATGCTGCGTTCAATTCAAAGGAAGTGTTGGAAATGCCATCACTTAGGTTGTTTAAAACTGGTCTAGACAATACTCTAGAAAATATATTGTGGGAGTTGATCCTGCATTAGCTGGAGGGTGGACTAGACGATCAATAGGTCTTTTCAGCTTCTAGCTTCTGTTATTCAAGAAACTACATATACCATGTGGGCTCTGTTAAAAACACATTATTTGGTCTGTTTACTCAACAATAACTATACAGAGGAAACTACTTTTTTCCCATCAAAAAAAGAACATCTTTTAAGAATCTTTTCCATCTTTTGTCTGTACAGACGATAACACATCCTGGAATGGGGCATTTTAATTTAGACAGCTGAAAGGAGCATTTTGACTGGTAATATGGAAGTCATGTTGTTAGAAAGTAAAAAGACAATTAAAACACAATACCATATAATGCTGATATGGTGCATGGGCTCTAGCAATGTATCCTCTTCTCCACAATAGGCCATTGCTACGGTTACTCATTCTGTAGCCTTGATTCTGAGCTGGCCGCAACTCAGGAGGTACAGACTGGAGAAGAAGGCAAGGTTGGGCTTATGTCATGATAGGCCTCCTGAATTTTGGGATAAGCTGGGGGCCTACCAGTCCTTGCTGCAAGAGGTTTGTGCAGCCTCGGGGACTTCTCTAACCTATGCTGCCTGCAACAACTCTCTGTGGAGCTATCCAGAACTCACAATAGTCAGAGTTCTCCTATCTGCCTTCGTGCTTGAGTTATGGCCCCTCGATGCTGCCAGAGCAATGAGAAAACAACTAGGAACATATCATGTCTTATTCAATAATGCAGTGTGATAAGCACTTTCTCACCTGCACAGTAAAACCTGTTATGCTATTTTAACTTCTTTTTATTAGCCAAAGGAATCCATATCAGACATGGTCATATTATACTGCATATACATCGAGGTTTTCCCATTTGCCTTTGATTTATCCTGTGTTTCTTCAATTGCTTTAGAGCTTTTGTATTTATCAAATTATATATGAAATGCAGGTCTTAGTTTAAAATAACTGGTCACTAGTTATGCTGCTGCTCTCCAAAGCTGTGTACTGACAAAACTAATATTTCTTGCCATGCAAGAGGAGATTTACCTTACATTCTAATCAGATTTCTGTGTAGTGAAATGTTGAGTTTATTGTTAAGCCTTAGGCAGCGGAATAGGGAGGTGTGAAGGAGCAGAGGGACTGCACCCGGGCCCAGCAGGAGTTAAAGAACACCTGTAGGTTCAGCTAGTCCTGCCCCGTTATACCTGCAGCCAATACCAGACCTGGAGTAGGGTGACCAGTCAGCAAATGTGAAAAATCAGGACAGAGGGTGGGGGGTAATAGGATCCTATATAAGACAAAGACCCAAAAATCGGGACTGGCCCTATAAAATCTGGCATCTGGTCACTCTAGCCTGGAGGGAGGAAAAAAGAAGAGAGCCTGACTCAGTCATGGGCTGACTGGCGAAGAGGCAGGAGCTCTGTGTATGCCTGTCTGCAGGCACAGGCCAGCAACCTGCCTGCCAATGCAGCCACTAGAGGCCAGTAAGTCTTCCCTGGCTAAGGGGATCCTACAGAGAAACCTCAACTGTAGGGGCAAATGGATCAGTGGGGCCATGCCCCAAACTAAAAGGACTTGCATAGGGAGCAGGCCAGGAAAACAGGCACTGAATCCTCCCTTATGGCTGGAAGGAAGATCCATATCCCCTGTTAAGGGAATGAGCAACACAGAACCCTGGACCAGGTCCTGAGGGAGAAGGAGGGGTCAGGTCCTCTTACAGCCCCCCTAACCAACAATCTAGCCACTAGGATGCCTGGCTACCGAGGGCCCTATCACAAATGGTGGAGAATGTGGGCACCGCCCTAATCCCTGCTAAAGGGAATTAAAAAGAAAAAAAGAGAGAGAGTCCCGAGGACAAACCGTTGAATGGAGATGGAACAGCCGCTGAAATGGATGACTGAGCAAAACACCCACCATCAAAAACAACAACTCCTGCAGCAGTTGGCCACGCAGCAGCAGCAGCTAATTCATGAACTGGCAGCCCAACAGCAGCAGCAGCAGCAGCTGGTCCAACCGGTGGCACCCATTTTGTGACCCACTGCTCCAGCAGAGCTACCTGCCCCATTCAGCTTGCCAAAATGGTGTCTGACGATGATCCTGAGGCTTCTTAGAGACTTTCAAGTGGGTGGCCACAGTAGCCCAGTGGCCCCGAGACCAGTGGGCTGCAGTCCTGGCCCCATACTTAACGGGGTAGCACCGACCACATACTGTGCTTTAGAAGGAAAGAAAGGGGCACCAGTCTCTGAGTGGGTCCTGCTAGAGCAGTTTGTCCAGATCCTGCCCCCTGGGGAAAGAGAGTGGGTGTTGAAACATCACCCTGACCCCATGACGGATACCATCCAACTCATGGAGAACTACCTAGCTGGTGAGTCCCCCATGATGAGACCCCCTTCGGGATTGGTTGGAACCAAGAGCCCTGTGCTCCTAAAGGAGGGAACCACCCACGCACCCCAAAATCATGAGGAATATTGGCATCCTCCCTCTGTACCAGAGTTTTGGAGGGCTCGAGGATCCAGGGGTGTCAGGGTCCCTCAACCCAGAGGTACAGAGCCATTTACCCGCACTATAGCTTGGGAGACCGCAGGTCCACCAGAGGCCCAGCCCAGGCCCGTACTTGACCCAGAACTTGGCCCGTACTTGGTCCAGAGACTGTCCATGCATGGAAAGTAGCTTTGGGAAGATCTGGACTCTGTGAGCATAACTGACCATACCCCTGCAGGTAAATGGGAGAGAATTGATGGGACTAGTTGATTCAGGGTGTGCCCAGACCCTGATACGAAGGACAGTGGGGCATAATCCTGGCCAGGTCCAGGGTGCCATCATTTTACAGTGTATGCACCCCTGCACAGAAGTGACATTAACTGTGGGGAGTCGCAAGGGGCCCCTGATGGCCGGTCTGGCCCCAACCCTGGCCTAGTCAGTTATTTTAGACAGAGACTGGAACTCTTTGGGGGAATTGTTAGCAGAACTAGTGGGACCCCTGTCCGATGGCCAAGGGCCCCTACATCCAGCCCCCGGCTGGGCTGAAGAGGCAGGGGCGGGGGAGCTTGCTGATCTTGGTGAAGGAACTTCCCAGTCCTCAGCATCAACCCAAGTTAACCAGACCCCCTCCCAGATAAGAGGGGAGCTCCCCCCATTACCCAAATTGTAGCTCCTGACTTGACTCTCTGATTTTGTGGAGGAGCAAAGGACTCACAACACCCTGAGTCGGGCATACAATCTAGCCACTAGGCTGCCCGGCCCCTGAAGGCCCTATCACAGGACAGAAATGATTTTGTTCACAAAGAATAAAGTTGGATAATTGTTCTAAAGATGCAAGAACTTCAGCAGAAGTTTTCTGGTTCTGTTACGCAGGCAAAATTTCACAGTTAAGCCAATATTTGATCTAAAGCGCATTGAAGAAATATACAAAAGTCTGTAGAGAAAGACAAAAAATTAGAAAAACATTAAAAAGTACACAGTGCAAATGCAAATGAATCTAAAAATGCAAATGAATCAGGAATAAACAAAGGGGAAAGTATTTACTTGGCCATCTGTCAAACATTAACACAAGATTCTAGCTATAGCCTTATGATATTTTACATGCATGCTCCTGTGGGTACTGTAGACTCACTTTTACATAGTTCCAGCGTATCTTCAAGTATAATCAGAATCAGCCACGGTCCTAGCTGCTCTGCAAGAAATTCAAGAGAAAATATAAACTAGCTTAATGAGGTGGTTAGTCTAATTCTTATCTCACTACTAGCCTGTACAGTGTGTCCCTCGTCAACAGAGAGATGAGAGAAGCTTTTCCAATTAGCTATTCAAAAACCAATCCATGAATAGCACAATTGTATTTTTTTGTAAATACTGTATGTTCAGAGTGGGTCTGGGATGAATAGTGGCTATTCCACCTCAGGCCTTGGCAACAAATTCTGAACCATTTAGCTCACATCACCCAATGTGTCATCAGGTTTTGAAAAAATGTTTTATTTTTTAACTATGTGAGTAGTGAAATATTTGGCTGGCTCCTGGGTGGAAAGCAAATTCTGGCCTCACTGATTAATTTACAGTTGAATGGTTTAGTACATTCTGGCTTTATAAAAGGTCCAGCTTCATTCAAAGTGATAGAGGAGAAGAAAATGCCAGATCCATCTGTCTGTCCTCTCTTTAAGACAGTACCATCTCAACTTAGATATGTTATGCCAGAATATGTTTACAGAATGCAAACAAGGAAATTAATTCCGGGGAGATATAATAAGTGGGTAAATTTAGGTAGTCCCTATCTGAGGCACAGTTTTAGATATGGGAAGGAGATTATCTCACCTTTCTTAGAGAGGCTAAAGATAGTTTAGGCATTGGTCGGACATAAACATCTCCTCAGTATTCTGCTATTTCCTTGACGGTTGTGTGAAAAAATCCTTCCTTTTGTTTGTTTTAAACCTATTGCCTATTAATTTCATTTAGTGACCCCTAGTTCTTGTGTCATGAGAAGGAGTAAATAACATTTGCTTATTTACGTTCTCTACACCAGTCATGATTTTATACACCTCTATCATATCCCTCCTTAGTCATCTCTTTTCCAAGCTGAAAAGTTCCAGTCTCATACAGAAACCGTTACATACCCCTAATCATTTTTTTGCCCTTTCCTGAACCTTTTTCAATACCAATATATATTTTTGGGATGGGACAACCACATCTGCACACACTATTCAAGATGTGGGCGTACCATGGATTTATATAGAGCCCTCTGTGGAGAAAGAAGTGGTTTGGGACTATTTAGAAAAACTGGACAAGCACAAGTCCATGTGGACAGATGCTCTGCATCTGAGGGTGCTAAAGGAGTTGGCGGATGTGATTGCAGAGCCATTGGCCATTATCTTTGAAAACTCATGGCAATCAGGGGAGGTCCCAGATGACTGGAAAAAGGCTAATGTAGTTCCCATCTTTAAAAAAGGGAAGAAGGAGGATCCAGGGAACTTCAGGCCAGTCAGCCTCACCTCAGTCACTGGAAAAATCATGGAGCAGGTCCTCAAGGAATCAATTCTGAAGCACTTAGAGGAGAGGAAAGTGATCAGGAACAGTCAGCATGGATTCACCAAGGGCAAGTCATGTCTGACTAACCTAATTGCCTTCTATGATGAGATAACTGGCTCTGTGGATGAGGGGAAAGCAATGGACGTGTTATTCCTAGACTTTAGCAAATCTCTTGATACGTTCTCCCACAGTATTCTTGCTGGCAAGTTAAAGAAGTATGGGCTGGATGAATGGACTGTAAGGTGGATAGAAAGCTGGCTAGATTGTCAGGCTCAATGGGTAGTGATCAATGGCTCCATGTCTAGTTGGCAGCTGGTTTCAAGCGGAGTGCCCCAAGGGTAGGTCCTGGGGCCGGTTTTGTTCAATATCTTCATTAATGATCTGGAGGATGGCATGGACTGCACTCTCAGCAAGTTTGCGGTTGACACAAAACTGGGAGGAGTGGTAGATACGCTGGAGCGTAGGGAAGGATAAAGAGGGACCAAGACAAATTAGAGGATTGACCCAAAAGAACCCTGCTGAGGTTCAACAAGGACAAGTGCAGAGTCTTACACTTAGGATGGAAGAATCCCATTCACTGTTACAGACTAGGGACCGAATGGCTAGGAAACAGTTCTGCAGGAAAGGATCTAGGGGTTACAGTGGACAAGAAGCTGGATATGAGTCAACAGTGTGCCCTTCTTGCCAAGAAGGCTAACGGCATTTTGGGCTGTATAAGTAGGAGCATTGCCAGCAGATCGAGGGACGTGATCATTCCCCTCTATTCAACATTGGTGAGGCCTCATCTGGAGTACTGTGTCCAGTTTTGGGCCCCACACTACAAGAAGGATGTTGAAAAACTGGAAAAAGTCCAGCAGAGGGCAACAAAAATTATTAAGGGGCTGGAGCCCATGACTTCTGAGGAGAGGCTGAGGGAACTGGGATTGTTTAGTCTGCAGAAGAGAAGAATGAGGCGGGATTTGATAGCTGCTTTCAACTACCTGAAAGGGGGTTCCAAAGAGGATGGATCTAGACTGTTCTCAGTGGTACCAGATGACAGAACAAGGAGTAATGGTCTCAAGTTGCAGTGAGGGAGGTTTAGGTTGGATATTAGGAAAAACTTTTTCATTAGGAGGGCGGTGAAGCACTGGAATGAGTTACCTAGGGAGGTGATGGAATCTCCTTCCTTAGAGGTTTTTAAGGTCAGGCTTGACAAAGCCCTGGCTGGGATGATTTAGTTGGGGATTGGTCCTGCTTTGAGCAGGGGGTTGGACTAGATGACCTCCTGAAGTCCCTTCCAACCCTGATAGTCTATGATTCTATGAATATGATATTTTCTATCTTATTGTTTATCCCTTTCTTAATGATTCCTAACATTCAGTTTGCTTTTTTGACTGCTGTTACACATTGAGTGGATGTTTTCAGAGAACTATCCACAATGACTCCAAGATCTCTTTCTTGAGTGGTAATAGCTAATTTAGACTCCATCATTTTATATGTATAGTTGGGATTATGTTTTCCAATGTGCATTACTTTGAATTTATCAACATTGAATTTCATCTGACATTTTGTTGCCCAGTCACCCAGTTTTGAGAGATCCTTTTGTAACTCTTTGCAGTCTGTTTGGGACTTAACTATCTTCAGTAGTTTTGTATCATCTGAAAATTTTGCCACTTCACTGTTTACCCCTTTTTCCAGATCATTTATGAGTATGTTGAATAGGACTCATCCCAGTACAGACCCCTGGAGGACAATACTATTTACCTCTCTCCATTCTGAAAACTGATCATTTATTCCTACCCTTTGTTTTCTTTCTTTTAAGCAGTTACCAATCCATGAGAGGACCTTCCCACTTATCCCAGGGCTTCTTCCTTTTCCCAGAGAACTGTTCTTTGACCTCAATTCACAGAGCATGAGCTTAAGTCCATCACTATTCTGCAAAGCACTTAAATACATACTTAGTTTTAAGCACATGACTAAGTCCCATTGAAGTCAATGGTACTTGAACCCATGCTCAAATGCTTTGCTGAATAGGGATGGACTTAAGCAGAAGCTTATCTTTAAGGAAGTGTTTAGCTAACTTGGGCTGTAATTTGTATGTATAAACACAGTCTAGTGCAACAGCATCAGTTCATCCCATGCTTGTTCTTTTATGAGTGCATTTGTATAAATTGTCTGTGACCTTGAGAATCCTTTACCACTACTAAGACTTCTATTGTTCATCTGTTACATTTTCCCTTTATAATGCTGAGAATTCTCTTTCAACTTGATGTGCATATTTTCCTTTCATTGACCTAGGGATTCATTTATCATTTGTTGTTGTTGTCTGGCATTGTCTCCCACATCCCTACTTTCTCTGGATTTCATTTTTCAAATTATTTATGGTAGGTTGAGACCTAGACCAATCAGTGAAGTTATTGTACTAACCTTTCATCTCTGGACATAGAGATTTACATAACTCCTAGGTCATGTATGACAAGAGTTCAGTCATCTCACCCTAATTCCTGTCAGGTGTTTTTGCACATCTAGGGCTCAGTTGTGGACCCTTACTTTAGTGGGTGAGTATTTACTCATACACACAAGGGATGAACGGCAGAAGTAAGCTCCCTCCACCCTGACATTGGCACGGGGTGCCTCCATGTCATGGGCAGAGCCTTGTGGCTTTAGTTGGGTTTATGCTAGTCCACTGCACAAGCATAAGTGGTGAATTTCACCCTATATGCTTCTAGGGCACGTAATTATCCAGCATAAAGTGAATTCCTTTTTGACAGCTGTAATCTTGGGAAATGCCTGCTCCTAAACCTGAGATACCAGGTTGGTGACTGTGACATGATTAAGAAGTGCCCCTGTCATAAACAGATAGTTAAGGGTTAATGTCTCTTTTACCTGTAAAGAGTTAACAAGCTCAGTGAACCTGGCTGACACCTGACCAAAGGATCAATCAGGGGACAAGATACTTTCAAATCTTGGTGGAGGGAAGTCTTTGTTTGTGCTGTTTGTGTTGTTCTTTGTTCGCTCTTGGGGTTAAGAGGGACCAGACGTGCAACCAGATCTTTCTCCAATCTTTCTAAAACAGTCTCTCATGTTCAAAATAGTAAGTACTAGCTAGAAAAGGAAGATTAGATTTATGTTTGTTTTCTTACCTTGCAAATGTGTATTTTGCTGGATGGATATTTTATCTCTGTTTGCTGTAACTTGTATCTTAGGCTAGGAGGGAGGGAGTCCCTCTAGTTTATATAAACTGTAGACCCTGTAAACATTTTCCATCTTGATTTTACAGAGATAATTTTTACTTTTTCTTTCTTTAATTGAAAGCTTTCTTTTTTTAAGAACCTGATTTATTTTTTTCCTTGTTTAAGACCCAAGGGGATTGGGTCTGAACTCACCAGGGAGTGGTGGGGGGAAAGAAGGGGCGGAAGGTTAATTCCCTCTGTTTTAAGATTCAAGGAGTTTGGATCACAGTGTTCTCTCAGGGAAAGTCTGGGAGGGGGAAAGGAAGGGGAATGGTTTATTTCTCTTTGTTTTAAGACCCAAGCGGTTTGGGCCTTGGGTCCCCAGGGAAGGTTTTGGGGGACAGGAAGTGTACCAAAACACTATATTTTTGGTTGGTGGCAGCGCTATCAAATCTAAGCAAGGAATTAAGCTTAGAAGGGTTCATGCAGGTCCCCACTTTTTGGACGCTAAAGTTCAAAGTGGGAATAATACCTTGACAGCCCCGTCCAGTGCGAGGCGAGTGCACCCACTTTTCTCAGGGAATGGGGCTGGCACACAAGCCTTACGTGCCTATCTCCCTCAGCCCAAGTCTGCACATCTGGGCTTACCTATGGGATAGAGTGGCCCAACGGCCAGAGTATGCAAATCCCCCGCTCATTCGGGGTAGTACGGCCTAGCAGCCAGAATCGATGAAACCTGTCCCTACTGTCAGGGCAGGGTGGCCCAATGGCCAGTGTCTATGCAAAATGCCCCATTCACTCAGGGTAGTACGTCCTAGTGGCTGGAGTCCATGAAACTTGGGCAATGTAGTCCAGGGGGCATTGGGATCTCTTAGTTCTCCAGCACTGGCCACTCCCTATGGCTCTGTGGGCTGCTGGGGTCCGAGGCTGTGGTCCACATCTCCGCTCCCCTCAGGCACAGGCTGGAGGCCGTCCTCAGCAGGAACTCCTGGCACAGGTCCTTCCCCACCGGTGTCTCCCTCTGACTGAGCTAGGCTGCTCTCTTTTACACTGGTACAGCTGGAGCATTCCCAGTAGGGAGAAGGGGCTGTCGCTTCCTCAGCCCACAGTGTGGTGTTAACCCCTTCTCATCCGGAACAGGGCGAGTGCACTCCGTCACAGTGAGGTAATATCTTTTATTGCACCAGGCAAAAGTCGGTCCAATGAAAAATATTACCTCACCCACCTTGTCTCTCTAATATCCAGGGACAGGGCTACAACTAGTCTTTCTAAGTTTGTCCCGGTAGTGGACTCTTGGGGACAAGTTCATCCCCATTGTAATTGCATGGGTTCCATAATTTAACTCCACTGACCTAAAATAAATTTGCCCTTTTGAGCTTCATTATGAAGTGCTGGCCACTGGATAGTCCCAAAGTTCCAAAGCATCAACTGTGACAGTTTTATTAGTTTACTGTTCAGCTAGGACCCTCTCTAATGACCATTGATGTCAGGAGGAGCTTTTGCATAGATTTTTAGTAGGCACAGGCTTAGGCCCTTAGAGGAGAAAGTCACAGGACAGCAGCAGTGTGAGCTGGGATTGTTTTACTGCAGACATTTAACTTCTTGAGTCACCTCCAAACATCAAAGGTTCTGGCTGAGATTTCTCAAGATTTCTGTTTATTATTTGAGATAGCTTCTTGCAAATGTTTGTTCAACTGCTGACATCCTGTTCTCAACACCAATGTAACTACTAATTACAGATCTGCTCTATGGCCTGAAAATATGAAGTCAGCTGCTCTATCAAAATGTTTCACAATTTATAACAGATTTCAGTCATTATATGACTAGGTATTTCACAGAGAGACTTTTGGTATTGTCATAACTTTAGTCCCAGATTTGGACCTTAGCGTCCAAAATATGGGGGTTAGCATGAAAACCTCCAAGCTTAGCTACCAGCTTGGACCTGGTACTTGCTGCCACCACCCAAAAAATTAGAGTGTTTTGGGGCACTCTGGTCCCCCTGAAAAACCTTCCCTGGGGACCCCAAGACCCAAATCCCTTGAGTCTCACAACAAAGGGAAATAATCCTTTTTCCCTTCCCCCCTCCAGGTGCTCCTGGAGAGATACACAGACACAAGCTCTGTGAATCCAAACAGAGTGACTCCCCCTCTCCATTCCCAGTCCTGGAAACAAAAGCACTTTCCTCTTCACCCAGAGGGAATGCAAAATCAGGCTAGCAAATCCAACACACACAGATCTCCCCTTGATTTCTTCCTCCCACCAATTCCCTGGTGAGTACAGACTCAATTTCCCTGAAATTTCCCAGAAAAGAAAACTCCAACAGGTCTCAGAAAGAAAGCTTTATATAAAAAGGAAGAAAAAATACATACAAATGGTCTCTCTGTATTAAGGTGACAAAATACAGGGTCGATTGCTTAAAAGAATATTGAATAAACAGCCTTATTCAAAAAGAATACAAATCAAAGCACTCCAGCACTTATATTCATGCAAATACCAAAGAAAAGAAACCATATAACTTACTATCTGATCTCTTTGTCCTTACACTTAGAAACAGAAGATTAGAAAAGCAGAAACTACTTCTCCAAAGCTCAGAGAAAGCAGGCAGACAGACAAAATACTCAGACACAAACTTCCCTCCACCCAGAGTTGAAAAAAATCCGGTTTCCTGATTGGTCCTCTGGTCAGGTGCTTCAGGTGAAAGAGACATTAACCCTTAGCTATCTGTTTATGACAGGTATACAGCACATGAAAACAAATTTACTAGGTCAGAAAGTATGTTACTAGATAGGGAACGGGCTAGGGTTTCCAACTTTCTAATCGCATAAACCCGAACACCCTAGCCCTGCCCATTCTCGGAAGCCCTGCCCCTTCCCCGAGGCCCAGCCCCCACTCACTACATTTCCTCTCCCTCGGTGGCTCACTCTCCCCTACCCTCACTCACTTTCACTGGGCTGGGACAGGTGGTTGCAGTGTAGGAGGGGGTGAGGGCTCTAACTGGGGATGTGGGCTCTGGGGTGGGGCCAGAAATGAGGGGTTCAGGATGCGGGAGAGGCCTCCAGGTTGGGGCAAGGAGTTGGGGTTCGAGAGGGAGTTAAGGGTCTGGCTGGGCATGGGGGCTTTGGCGGTGGGGCTGGAGATGAGAGATTTGGGATGTAGGAGGAGTCTCCAGGCTGAAAGGTGGGACAGAGGGATTCGGCATGCAGGAGGGGTCTGCAGGTTGAGGTAGGGGGTTGGGCTCTGGGATGGGCCCAGGGATGAGGGGTTTGGGGTGCAGAAGGGGGCTCTGGATTGGGTGGGGCTCAGGGCTGGGGCAGGGAGTTGGAGCACGGACTTACCTCAGGCAGCTCCCGGGCAGCAGGGCAGCAGGGCTAAGGCAGGCTCCCTGCCTATCCTGCATCCGCGCTGAACCCCAAAAGCAGCCAGTAACAGGTCTGGCTCCTAGGCAGTGGGCCAGGAGGCTCCACATGCTGCTCTCGCCAGCAGGCACTGCTCCCCCCAGCACCCGTTGGCCATTGTTCCCAGCCAATGGGAGTGCGGAGCCAGTGCTTGGGGTGAGGCAGCACACGGAGCCCCATGCTCCCCCGTCCCCTCACCTAAGAGCTGGACTTTTTGGGTGCTTCTGGGGTGCAGCGTGGTGCCAGGACAGGTAGGGACTAGTGTGTCTTAGCCTCGCAGCACCACTGACCGGACTTCTAATGGCCCAGTCAGTAGTGATGACCGAAGCTGCCAGGGTTCCTTTTCAACTGTGTGTTCCGGTCGAAAAGCAGACACCTGGCAACAGGCTTGGGTGGATTAAGAACAAGTTCAGATATTAAAAGATGTTGGGAACAATGTACAAGATGCTCAGGGCACACCTGCTGGAGCAGGCCCCATTCAGAATCCAGCAGGAGGAGAAGGTGATGGTACTGTCTCCCTTATAACTTTCAGTGCCATGCTTAGAGCACTCACCTGGAATGTATGAGACCCAGGTTCAATTCCTTCCCCCTCCCGCACCTGATAGGGAGAAAGGATTTGAACAGGGCAGTCTCCCCGTAAATGCTTGAATAGTCAATGGGCCAGAATGAGTAAGTCTGATGGTTAGGGCATCTACCTGAAAGGTGAGAAACCCACCTAGGAGCTAGTTCCCTGCCTCCAGTGACAATTTAATTATTTATACAAAGTGGAATACTGGAACAGGTACAGAGAAGGGCTACTAGGATGATCCGAGGAATGGAAAACCTGTCTTATGAAAGGATACTCAAAGAGCTTGGCTTGTTTAGCCTAATAAAAAGAAGGCTAAGGGGAGATATGATTGCTCTCTATAAATATATCAGAGGGATAAATACCAGGGAGAGAGAGGAATTATTTAAGCTCAGTACCAATTTAGACACAAGAACAAATGGATATAAACTGGCCATCAGGAAGTTTAGACTTGAAATCAGATGAAAGTTTCTAACCATCAGAGTAGTGAAGTTCTGAAATAGGCTTCCAAGGGGAGCAGTGGAAGCATATCTATCTTCAAGACTAAACTCGATAAGTTTATGGAGGGGATGGTATGATGGGATAGCTAATTTTAGCAATTAATTGTTCTTTGACTATTAGTGGTAAATATGCCTGATGGGATGTTAGATGGAGTGTCATCTGAGTTACTACAGAGAATTCTTTCCTGGGTGCTGGCTGGTGAGTCTTGCCCACATGCTCAGGGTTTAGCTGATTGCCATATTTGGGGCTGGGAAGGAATTTTCCTCCAGGGCAGATTGGCAGAGGCCCTAGGGGTTTTTGCCTTCCTCTGCAGCATGGGGCACGGATCACTTGCTGGAGGACTCCCTGCACCCTGAAGTCTTTAAACCATGATTTGAGGACTTCAGTGCTTCAGACATAGGTTAGGGGTTTGTTGCTGGAATGGGTGGGTGAGATTCTGCGGCCTGCATCGTGCAGGAGGTCAGACTAGACAATCATATTGGTCCCTTCTGACCTTAAAGTCTATGAGTCTATGAGCTTCAAAAGGAAATATTGAGGGCAGCCCTCCCCAGAGTATCCCATAGCTCAGCGGTTAGGATCCCCCCTTGAAACAGGGAAATCTCTGTTCAAATCCTTATTCTCCATTAGGCAGAGGGGGAAAACTGAACACAAGTATCCTACATCCTGGCTGAATGTTCTGACCATTAGAGTAAAAGCTATCAGGGACCTGCCACCACATCCTCCTCTAATGTTTCTTGCAAGTAACAGCTTAGGCATCTAAGCCACCTGACTCCTGGAGAGGGGTTCCTGGCTGTGGATTGCGAGCAGAGAGAGGTGCCTCCCTGCAGCTCTTACTTCGGTACCTAGCTTCATGAGGTGAGCAGGGCTTAGGATACACTCCTCTCCTCAGCATCATCTCAGCTAGTTTATGAAGCTTCTCTTTGTAGATCCCATTGTTCCAGTGATTTTCTAGTCACCTAAAAGTTAGATGTGGCAACACTCAAGTCCTTTTGTGGATCCAAGCCATTCTGCCCCCCTTACACTGAGTAGTATCTTAGACCCTGATCCTCTGTAACTCTCTGGGGGTTGGAGAGCATGGCCCCTTTAAAGCTTTGTCCTGAGGAGGGAAGCGCTGATTATTCCAGGAAGAGGAAGTGCTGTGTCCGGGGAGAGGTGGAGAGAGTGAGAGTGAAGAGGGTGTGTCTGGAGCACCAGGCAGAAGGGCTGCAGCAATCAGGCCCTTCCAGAGTGAAGCAGCCGAGCACCTGCCCGAAGCCTGGGAGGGACAGAGCAGCTGACTGGGGACGTCTCAGGACAGGAGCCAGGAGAAGCACTGTGCCAAGGAGAAATCACCAGAGAAGGCCAGGCTGGAAACCTCCTGTTTTCACAGTGGTGTTGTATCGTTCCAAATCAAAAGAGTGGCAGCCCCTCTGTAGTCTAGGCCAGTATTTGTATTCCTCTGTAACGCTAAATTACATTTACTACTCCTGTTCCCTTTAGCTCTTTCTTTTTCCCCATGTACGTTCACAAAGTAATATTTTTGTAGTTTACTGTATGCTTCCTTTTTAGTACCAAAATTAATAAACCCAGTAGAGGGTGGCTGCATACGGGAAAAAAATAAAAGGTGTATATCACTGACATTTGACACTGAATTAATGAAAAAGTTTTGGTGCAATTAATAATTATACTTTAAAATGTATTGGTACTTGTAAAGTGCTTTCACAAGCTCTGATTAAAAGTATTCATGAAGCCTCACAGTGCTCGACTGAGGTAACTGTTGTTATTCCAATGTCACATAACAGCATCAGCTGCGATTTGCCCAAGTAAATGGTCAAATCAAAGAAATGGGGAATCCTATGTTAAGATGGAGTTAGTGTGAGCTGGTTCAGGAGTGGTCAATATTGTGAACTGAAAAGTGACAGGTGACTTTCCCATTTGCTTACATAGGGCCAAATTCTGATACCCTTACTCCATTTGAATAGCACCTTACTCCTTGAATCACCCCATTGACTTCTAGGGGATTCCTTGCAGACTGAGATGCTCAGTATGAATAAGGACAGGACCATCCTTACCCGTATGCAAAGTAGGCAGCTGCGTAGGGCACCAGGAAATTTGGGGGACCAATTTCCTGGTGCCTTGCACAGCTGCATGCTGTTCCAGCCCCTACTTTGACTATTCCCCAGGGCCCTCGCCCTGCTCCGCCCCTTCCCTGCCCCATCCCCGCCTCTTCCCACCCCTGCTGCTCCCCACCCCACCCCCACCCCCACCCCCACTCCCCTGAGCTCTGCAGCAGGGCCAGGCCTGCACTCACCGGCAGTGGGAAGTGCAATGACCAGCCGCGTTGCCAGTGAGTGCTGGTGGGGTGGTTCCCCCCATGCCCCCCCACGGATGCCTGGGGCCCGCCCCCCCCACATCCCTCCGCAGAGGCCTGGGGCCTCACCCCCCCATGAGGGGACTGTGTAGGGCCCCAGAATTGCTAGGGATTACCCTGAATAAGGGTATTGGAATGACACACATCCTTCACAGTCTGGGGGCATGTACGGGGAGACTTTGGCAAACTAGTAAAGTGCTTGAAACCACTATGGCTTATTGTTAAAGGCGGCCTAGTCAGCAAGCTGTAAATTGGCCATTCAGCAGTCTCAGCTTGACCAAGGCAGGAGGGGAGGGGGGTTTGGGTGTCACAGAAAGGGCAGCTTGACCCCGCGTCCTTTCTGATAAAAATTGTGTTGAAGTTGCTGATACATTTTGGAAGAGTAGGATGTGCCCCAGGAATGTCTACTGGGGTCTCAAGGCTGCAAACTCTGGAAAAACCCACACCTGGTTAATCAATAATCAGAAGGAGCCTCTTGCTTGACCATTGGAACTGCTTGCTTAACAAGTTTTCTTTAAGGGACATGTAAAAGCAGCCAAGAGTCCTGTGGCACCTTATAGACTAACAGACGTTTTAGAGCATGAGCTTTCGTGGGTAAATACCCACTTCGTCGGATGCACACGTCTATTAGTCTGTAAGGTGCCACAGGACTCTTTGCTGCTTTTGCAGATCCAGACTAACACAGCTACCCCTCTGATACTTTAAGGGACATGTCACTCTAATACTAATGTATAAATAAGGGGGAGAAGTTTGAGGTAGTGGGGAACTCTTCAGGACTGGTCACTCCCTCTGGATGCATCTTGTGTTCCCCACCGGCAGATGGGCTGCCACTATGCCACTCGAGAGCCACATTCAGCTTCGGTAATTATCGAGGGTTGGGGGTGTGTTACTAACCTGTTGTGGACGTGTGTAAGTGCTTGAGACTAAGGAAAGTTTAGCTTTAAGTGAAAGCACTCTTATGTTGTCCTGTTTGTGCCATCCATCTATTGGTCAGATGGCCGTGTCTCCCCTGATTTATTTCCTGACACCACCTCTCACAGAGTAAAAGTTACCAAGAGCTTTGGGTTGCAAGAACCCTGGGTAACAGAATGTGGTCACAAAGGTGAAATCAATGGGAGCTGGATGCCTAAATAACTTTGTGAATCTCACCCTGTCTTCAAGATTTCAAGAAGTCACTTGTATTATATATTCATCTGCCTCAGTCAATGAGCTTTTTTTTTCATGCCTGAAAAAACATAGGACTTGTTATATTGGAACAAACCAATAATCCAACTAGCCTGGTGTGCTCGTTCAGAGAGTCAGCAGTTCCAAACACTTCAGAGAAATGTATAAGAAACCCCATAATGGCCAATTATGGAGTAACCTGCCACTAGGCTGTTGATTACTGATTACTCTCGCCCCTTGCTCCACCAATATGGCCACCAGGTGCCCGTTATCTACCGGGTAATGAGCGTTGGGGTAGGGCGGAGGTTCGATCACTGGATGCCCTGGGGGGGGTGTCAAGTGCCCACGGGTAGCGACGGAGAGCACGCAAGCAATCACTCTTAGTGTTTAAGAGAATAAGGGTTTATTAAATGAATCACAGATAATGATAAGGGAGAACACGATCAGTTACATCTGGGGCTTACAACACACTACCAAAGCAAATAATACAAATACTGCAATTACAAATAAAAGCTGGCCCTGGTATTTTTCTAAATCCCAATAGTTATCTAAATCATTCCAGGGGTTAGTAGAAGTGATATTGGTGCTATTAGTAATCATAAGTGCAGCAACTAATTTCCCTAAATAAATTGTGAGGCTTAACTGATCCCCCTTGCTTTCAAGAGTTCCTGGTCAACGGGTTTCCCCTAGCAGGAATCTTGGGGCGGCTGGAATCAGTCTTTGCCTCTTATCTATCAGTACAGAATACTTAACAGCTAATTATACTTACACATACAAACCACAACAGTTTCATTACGGCCGGCAACCGGTTAGGCTTCAGGAAACGCGTGAGCCGAGAGAGCCTGCAGGGTGATCAGGCCTGGATACGGTTTCGACAGGAATTCGGGGGCTCTCCGCCCGTCCCCGGGAGGGGACCGGCAATATATAGTAAATTTGTCGTCATAGTTTGTGATAAGCCAATTGGGGGGTCGCGAGTGGCATATGCCCATACAAGGGAGGCAGACGGGCCCTAACATCTCTACCCAGGAAGCAACCGTCGCGAGGGGAACTGTGTCTCTTCAGGCTGGCTGACCACAAGGCTGCTTTTCCTGTTGCAAGTTCTGCTTTCAGAGCAGCTACGTGACCAGTGTCAGTTCTGAGGGCTGGGGGAAAAATCCGTTGGGGGGTGGAGGCCGGAGCACCCGTAGTCTGGCCCTGGGGCCCCACTTGGGGGTCTAACATGCCCCCATGCTCCGGCCGACAACACCCCACGTACCTAAACCTCAGTGTCTGAGTCAGCATCCGCCCCTACGAGCGGACGTTTCTCAGTAGCCGAGGCAATAAGGGCACTTCCCACCATCCGCCGAACACAGGCCTTAACAAAAGCACACCCAAGGCAGAGGAGGCAGAGGCCCACCACAAGCGACACAAAAAGGGATTGAAAATAAGCCTTATAGGCTCCAAGCCCCAACCACTCCAGCCATGACCAGAAGCGGAAGGTCTCTCTGGACTCACGCACAGCGGTTCCTAAGGCCTTAAGATCATCAATTACTTCAGTTAAGTTTCCAGAAATAGAAGAAAGAGAGATACAGCACTTATCTTTAAACTGGGGATACATAGATACAAGGGTTTCACAAAAATCCCGTGATTGTAACAAAAATTGTATCATTAAGCGATTCTGAAAAGAATAATCTGCTAATTCACCTAGCCGCTGATTAACTAAACTAAAGCCTTTTGCAGTAGTATTAGCTAGCGTTTCAATAGCCAGTGATTGGAATAATACTTGCTCACGCAATAACATGTACCCCACGGGGTTAAACGAGACTGCTGAAGAAACCATAGAGGACAACGCCCCCTTCGCCCTCTCCCACCATCCCCAAGAACGTCGAACCCTCCCGGCTGAACTGGGCTGCCAGGTTTTAACATAAACACCGCCCCCTTTTATCAGGATAGAGCCAATGGTACATATGCCTTTGGGATTGGGGGGGAGTGCCGCAAAGGCAACCTCGCCACATAGCCAAAAATGACCGGATCGTAATCTGTTTAAAACCCAATTAGAATAAAAATAGGTGTGCTTAAGAGGGTTAAAAAAGGTGCTAAAGGGTGGGGCCCAGACATCTATTTCCACGACAGTTGTATTGACTATTGGCAAGGGGGTGTCCCGATCCATAACAACGTCACTGTAAGACACGTTGCCATAGACAAGGGTTTGGGAACAATTCGGATACGTGCCGACCCAATGAGGTGAGTCTGACCGGTTTTTATGTCCCTCCCTGGCGTAAAATGCCCAACAATGGGACGCCATGGGTCTCTGTGCAGGTGACAAGGGGAGTGGGTCCCTGCAGCGTGCTCTAGTTCTATTAAAAATAGGGAAAACAAGAGGGGAAATGGGGTTAAAAAGGTCATTCGTGCAACCTGTCCACTGCGCGGTAGGGAGCCACTGAGCTGAGGGGGAAGAGCAATTAAGGGGACCATTAATACTACTAAAGTTAAACACTAACGGTAATAAATCAAACAAAGGCCTATTTACAGACAGCTTGTTAGAACATGCAAGGCAATTATCAGAGGTCAGCGAAGATAAGTCGATGTTTCCTCCCAGGGCTTCCTGGATCCAATAGGCTGCAAACAGAAGCTGATGGGCATTTTCGCCCACAGGATACCGTCTCAGGTTCAGCAGAGGTGGGCCCCTCCGGTCCTCGTTCTGGCTTCCTGCCGCTATGGCAAACTGTAAGACAGAACAGAAGGCGGCCTTATTGGCCCCCGTTAGTTCGCTCCTGACTCAGAACGTTTGCTTATCCAGTTGTGGTGGACCAAGGTGTGGGTGCCCTGGGCATCCACAACCGTATAGGTATTGGGATATTTACCTGCACTTACAATTTGTGCGGCGTAGGGTTCCCGGCGACCTGAGGCCTGTGGCTCAGCCACCCAGACTAGTTGGTCAGGGTGATATACGGGAGTCCAGGGACCTCTAGGTCTGGGGCTGATCTCCGGCCAACGAGAATAGTTTGCATTGAGGGAGATAAGAACCTGGGGTAATAGCGCACTCCAGCCCTTATAGTCATCGTTGGGATTAACTGAACGTATCATGGTTTTCAGAACCCCGATTTTCCGCTCTACAACACCGTTACTTTCGGGGTGATACTTCAAGTGAATATGGAGGGAAGCCCCCCATCCCAGCACTAATGCTTCGAAACGTTTGCTGGTAAACGGGGGTCCTCCATCTGCTTGAACCTCGGAGGGCACACCCCATGCTGCAGCTACCTGTTGCAGCGCCCCAGCCACGGCCGCAGCCGTGGTGGTATTCAGGGGAATGCAGTGAGTTTGACGGGAGCCCAAATCTACCACTACCAGAGCCTTAGGGTGGCGACGGGCTCCGGGTAGGGGTCCCATTAAATCTATTTGCCACACCGCGCCAGGAGGGAAGTACTCTGCAGCGTACGCCCACCGCTCGTAGCGCGGGCGGTTTTGGGACTTGATTTGTGCACACTTAAGGCAGGCCTGCACGACTCTTTCGCAGTCCTGCCGCCGCACCTCAGGCTTTCCCTGAGCACCTAGGGCTAACTGATTGTATAGGCGGCCGCTAGGCAAATGCCCCCAATCCTCATGAAGCCATTGGAGGAATGGGTCGGTGTTAAGCTGGGGCTGCTGCCCCAGGCACACTTGGGGTGGTGCCTGAATTTCCCTCATTCTGTGATCCAATTCGGAGTGGAGGGGGTTAGAGTCAGGACGATGTGACGGGCAATGGGTTACAAACCAGGGCCGTGGGAACTTACGTACGAGGTCAAAAATAGTCTCCCACAGGGGCGTAAATGCTGTGGGGTTAGCCTCTCCCGTGAGGATGCTGAGACAAAATTGTGAGTCTATGCCTAGCACGACCTGAGCAGAAACGGAATGGGCCTGGGTAACGTGCTGGGCAGCGAGAAGGACCCCATGAACTTCGCTATGCTGGGCCGATGAACCCGGGGGAAGGAGGTCAACCTGGAAGTGGTCGCATTTAGCACAGAGGACACCTGCCCGGGGGGTCGGGGAAGTGCCCCCATCAGATACAATCCAGGGGTCATATTTTGTTTCTATACACAGGGGCTCCGAGGCTATTGGGAATCGGACATCGTTTGGCAGCGATTTGAGCGTCCATTCCCGCCACGTGATCTCCCCCACATAACACAGCTGTTGCCACGTTAGGCTGGTTCCATGAAAACTGGGAGGGGGCAACCGCGTGAGCCAAGGAATGAGGTGTACCTCAGGGCCAATCAGGGTTCCCTTACTAGATAGCGGGGCCCAAATGCGTGCCTCACCTGCGGCTAGTAACATGAGTCCTATGGGCCCGTATCGATACTGAGGGCCCTTGAGCCGTCGGGCCCAGTTATAGACCGGTTGCCCGTCCTGTGATACTGAGTACCCATAGTGATGTTGTGTAAAGAAAAGGGTGATGGTGAAAGGTGAGTCCCTTTTATATCGGGCCAGCCGTGGGTTAGAGGCAAACCAAGTGGCTATTCGTTCCAGGCTTTTTTGGGCCTCAGGACTCCATATTTCCCGTTTCCGTTTGGACGAGAGGGGTTCCTGGATCGTTTTCAGGTCCACGAGGTGTTTATCTGGGATGAAGTGTCGGTGATAATTAATTAGGCCTAAAAGTCTCTGTAGTTGCTTTTTATTCTCGGGCGGGTCTGTTACCCAAGGATCTAGAATCCCCGAGGTGGGTTGGCCACAATCGTAGGGGTCATAATGTTGGCCTAAGAAGGAAAAGCTTTGAGAGGGCACAAGGTGGCTTTTTGCCTCATTAATTCGCCACCCATTGGCCTTTAGTTCGGCTACCACGGCGTTAGTTACGTGCTGAACTATGTGTTCGTTGGGCCCAATTACAATTATGTCGTCCACATAGGCTAAAATGGTGGTGCCCCCAGTGGCTTCTACCCCTTTTAAGGTTTTCGCAAGAGCGGCCGTTGCCAAGGCTGGGGAATTACAGAACCCCTGAGGGCACACCTTCCACTGGTACTGCGCGCCCTGGAAAGCGAAATTTAAGATTTGGGGTTTGTCCTCCAAAGGAATTTGATAGAACATATCCTTTAAATCCAGGGTGCAGGCCCACCTCCCACCGGCATCACTTAGCTGCTGCCGTATTTCTGGAATGGTGGCTGGGCCTGCAAACGGGAGGTGGCGGACTCGGCTATTTGCCTGTCTATAATCAATGACCAATCGAAATTCAGAGGGGTTGCCGGGCTTGGGGATACCCCAGCCGGGAGATAGATAGTTGGACGCGGTCGCCTGTGCTATCCGTCCCTCCTTTAACAACTGGTCGAGCAGCTGCTTAATGAGGGGGATGCCTTCAGGCTTCGTGGGAATAGGGGAAAATTTCCATGAACTGTTATTAACAAGCTCGGGGCTATAAGGGGGGGGGTCATCGGGTGACAGGGCGACAGGCAGGGCCTGACAGACCTGTTTTTGTAATCGCAGTCGTTTTATATCCCCAACCCCCAACAAATTGGTTCCTCCCAACAATGCCTTTACTTTTCGCTTGTACCCCTTATGAATTAAAGTAAAGCTGACTACAGGCTTTTCTTCAATACTGTTAAGACCCTGAACAAACATAGTAGAACTTGTGGGTACGTGGGGCACATCGGATTTTATAACGGAGATTTGAGCTCCGGTGTCCAACAGAAAGGATACAGGGGTGTAAGGGGGTTTGGGACCAGCTACTAATAGGGTGTGGTATGGTCGGTCATCCCAAGTCTCTGTGGAGGCCGGGGCGCACCCGGCCTCTACTCGTTTTTTGTCCTTAAATAGTCATCCCAATCCTTCCATCCTAACTGTTTTCCCAAATCTTGCTGTTGGGTATCAGACATCTTCCGCAGTGCCTCCTTGGGGATCCCCTTATGTAATAGGAACCCAAAAAGCGCCCTTTCAGCCTTGGTTCGTTCAGGGTGTTTAGGCTGACCCTTATTAACAGGGTTCCCAGCTGGAAGGGCTGAAATGGGATTCTTCGGGGTCGGTGGCATTCGGAGCCGGGACACGGCCTCATATAAGGTAATAAGGGGTTGCCCCACCCAACTTTGCAACAGCAGGAGTCCCCCTGTGTCAATCGGTGGGGCGCCCTCTACGGCCAAGTCCACCGCGTCCCGGTGGACCGGGATTTCAGTGGGGTCTGTGACATAAATAAAGGGGACACCTGTCTGAACCTGTTCGTCGCTTAAATTTAACGGCACCGCTTGTGCATCCCACGTTACGATGGACGCTCCGGCAATAGCCCAGATGATCTCATGGGGTGTATTTACGCTGCCAGGAGGCACATACAGTCCCCTAAAACTGCCTTTCATGGTCAAGACGGCCGCGGCCGGGGTGGTAATCGGCCATAGCTGATTTCCCAAGAGATGATGACCTGGGAACCCCGACGCCCAATTGGACGTTTTTGCCAGAACAGCGGCTTCCTCCCTGTCTACCGTCTCTGCTCCGTGATCCAGGGCCAGACGACCCAGCCACACTAGGGGTGCCTCGCCCTCCCTGCGCCTCGTGTCTGCCAGAAATTCCTTCATCTCTGCCTTAGTGCGAGTTCGATACTCGGTAGTCGTAACTGTCTGACCTGTCTCATAATCCACCTTACTTTTAGTGATAGCAACGGGCATTGCCTCCATCTGCCTCTCCTGCTCAGGCGCAGGTGGGGCTGAGGGAAGAGCAGGGGGGAGAGCAGGGTAGATCGAAGGGGGAGCTTCATAGGGGGGTGGGCTTTTACCAGCCTGACTCCCGTCCTCCTGCTCCTTGTCACTTATCTCACTTTCTGCACTGTCGGTACCGCTCGCAGCGGCTTGTTTAGCAGCAAACATAGTGCTTCCATGAAGGACCGCACAGAGGTCCAGCGCTTTGTTAAGTGCACTGAACAAGACCGTGGACACGTCCTCCGACTTAAACTCGTCTGGTCTAAGTTTCTTTGTCCGCCTGGTCTGCTCTAATTCCTGCAGTAACTGGGCTAGCAACCCGTGGGCAGGATCACCTGGCTGTACCCGGGGCGGGGGTATGAGTTTAGAAACGGTGGCCCCGGATTTTTTGATGATACGGCTACACTCCTTCCAGATGCCTGATGGTGTCTCAGTCCGACTAGTTTCCGCAACCCCCGTGCACTGGGGTTGCAGGGAACCATCGGCCGGCTGACACTTAAAGGTGGGATGGCAGTGGAGGAGGCATCCTACGGCAGGCAGGGTTAATGAGGTAGTATAGCTTTTCGACCCTGACCCTGACTCTATAGTACAAACCCAATCTAGGGTGGGCCTCGCAGACTGTCTGCTGGCCACTTGGTGAAATTGTAAGTGTTGAAATTGCTCGAGCTCAGATTGTTCACGGTCCCCACTACACCACGGGCACTGACCCTCCCGAAGGCATCCTGTTCGTGACGCCATGTTGATTACTGATTACTCTCGCCCCTTGCTCCACCAATATGGCCACCAGGTGCCCGTTATCTACCGGGTAATGAGCGTTGGGGTAGGGCGGAGGTTCGATCACTGGATGCCCTGGGGGGGGTGTCAAGTGCCCACGGGTAGCGACGGAGAGCACGCAAGCAATCACTCTTAGTGTTTAAGAGAATAAGGGTTTATTAAATGAATCACAGATAATGATAAGGGAGAACACGATCAGTTACATCTGGGGCTTACAACACACTACCAAAGCAAATAATACAAATACTGCAATTACAAATAAAAGCTGGCCCTGGTATTTTTCTAAATCCCAATAGTTATCTAAATCATTCCAGGGGTTAGTAGAAGTGATATTGGTGCTATTAGTAATCATAAGTGCAGCAACTAATTTCCCTAAATAAATTGTGAGGCTTAACTGATCCCCCTTGCTTTCAAGAGTTCCTGGTCAACGGGTTTCCCCTAGCAGGAATCTTGGGGCGGCTGGAATCAGTCTTTGCCTCTTATCTATCAGTACAGAATACTTAACAGCTAATTATACTTACACATACAAACCACAACAGTTTCATTACGGCCGGCAACCGGTTAGGCTTCAGGAAACGCGTGAGCCGAGAGAGCCTGCAGGGTGATCAGGCCTGGATACGGTTTCGACAGGAATTCGGGGGCTCTCCGCCCGTCCCCGGGAGGGGACCGGCAATATATAGTAAATTTGTCGTCATAGTTTGTGATAAGCCAATTGGGGGGTCGCGAGTGGCATATGCCCATACAAGGGAGGCAGACGGGCCCTAACATCTCTACCCAGGAAGCAACCGTCGCGAGGGGAACTGTGTCTCTTCAGGCTGGCTGACCACAAGGCTGCTTTTCCTGTTGCAAGTTCTGCTTTCAGAGCAGCTACGTGACCAGTGTCAGTTCTGAGGGCTGGGGGAAAAATCCGTTGGGGGGTGGAGGCCGGAGCACCCGTAGTCTGGCCCTGGGGCCCCACTTGGGGGTCTAACATAGGCTTCTTCCTTACACCAGACAATTAGTGGCTGGTTCATGCACTGATGCATGAGGACTTCTTGTATACACCATGTTCAGGAATCTAGCGAGCACACAACAGCCTGGATTTAACCATTAGACCACACTACCTCCAGTTATGCAATTTATTCTACTTCCATCTCATTCCTAGAACATACCATTGCTAATGTCCAAACCAAATGAATATGTTTTATTTTTAGATGTGCTTGGCTGAGCTAAGCAGTACATTATGTGTCTGAATGACTCCATTCTATGTAAACTATGCTCATTTTACTCACCCTAGCAATCTGAAAATTCCAGAAATAAGAAGTGCTTCTCCTCATGAATAAAACTTGAAACATATTTGGAAATATTTTTGTGTTGCAATTTGCAGCATTTATTTCTAGACGTTTGTTGGCGGTGTCTAGAGTATTGTACAGTATGTAACCTCAGCCACAAGGGTCCCAGTGCAAGAAAGTGGAAAGCAAGTAATTTCTTGCTTCCATACTGTAGCTGATCCCAAACTGGAATAGTATGGGGCTCTTTTCAGGAGAAAGGAGAAGAATGTGAAGAGGCAACTAATTAAGCAATCAAATATTTTGGCAGATGATATCCCAAGGGCTGTCAATTAACCCTAATTATTATAATAATTGTATTGCAAAGGAATACGGACTAATGGATTGGCTTCTTCTTTAACCTCATACCCAGGGACAGATAGCAAGTGTTGTGGGTCTTTTCGTTATTGTTTGGTTCAGGGGAGGCAGTGAGGAGTGGAAGGTTATTATTGTATTCCTGCATGGAAGATGGAGACGTTGCAAAATACTCTTAGACTTTTTCCTTCAGATACTCCCTTGCTAGAGGCTTGGCTCCATTTCTGGGCATCTCCATACACCTTTCCAAAATTATGGAGAGGCGATTTAAAAACAGCCTTGGGGGCTTTCAGAGGAGTTATGACTTTAGTCTGTTACAATCAGGAGTTGTTTGTAAAGTAAAAATGCTGGGGAGCTTCTGCAGCTCAGAAAGAAGAATGGGCTGAGGAATGAATTGGGGGTCAGGAGGAGAATAAAACGAAATGACTTTAATGAAGTGTTAAGCAAGAAGATTATTTCCCCAAGAATCAGACCGCACAGGCAAATACTGAAGGAGGATTTATTCATGGTACCAGGAAGACTGGTAAACAGCTTCAAAAGTATGGCGTTACAGCAACCAGTTATATATATTTTTTGTCAATTCATTTGCATGTATCTATACTTACAGAGACAGACACTGTTACCAAGAAAGAGAGAACTCTTAATAAAGATAATAGGTACATACGTATAGAAACCATCCTGATTACATCAATTATCTATGACTACCTTGAGGGGGGGAGAGGTGAGGTGGAGAGGGGTAAGGATGAGTGCAAATAGAAAGCGGGAGAGGGAGGCTGGGGGTGGTTAGCATTGTCCGTTCATACTGATAAGCTGAGGTACTGGGTGGACATCTGAATATCTAAGTCGGGGTAGGCAACCTATGGCACGCGTGCCAAAGGCAGCACGTGAGCTGATCTTCAGTGCCACTCACACTGCCCAGGTCCTGGCCACCAGTCTCGGGGGCTCTGCATTTTAATTTAATTTTAAATGAAACTTCTTAAACGTTTTTAAAACCTTGTTTATTTTACATACAACAATAGTTCAGTTATATATTATAGACTTGTAGAAAGAGACCTAAAAAAGTTAAAACCTTAAATCAGAGTGAATAAATGAAGACTCGGCACACCACTTCTGAAAGGTTGCCGACCCCTGGTCTAAGTTATCACCTATTGACAGAAACCACTTTCCTTGGGCCTCTAGTCTAAAGCATTCCTGCTCGATCTGCGGTTCCTGTCTTAGCTGTTAGCTAAATTTTAACTCTTGCCTGACAGAAGAAAAGGTTGATATTAAACCAACATTTCATGCTTAAGCCTAAAATTTACAACATATACTTAAATTAGGACACAGGGACCTTTCCTGAGAAACAGAAACAGTTTAAGGTGCAGCAATAAAACATTGTGCTGGTTCTTTATGACAGACCTCTGCAAAGGATTGAAAATAAGTTTTCAGGAAAGTCCTTGTTGGTTCCTTTCTCATCTGCCCTCATAGGGGAAATATAATATGTTTCTCAGATTCCAGACTATTCAGGGCTTTAAAAATAATCACCAACACTCTGAACTAGTAGACTATAGAAAGCAAATTTCGTGAGCTGAGTACTCATGCCATGTGGTCAGAGAAACCCACTTGTAAGGTCTAGCTGTAGGTGACAGCAATAGGCCTTTTCCAGTGACACTGCTCCACAAGAATCCCACCACTGTAAAAGAGCCATTGAAGGAAATCCCTGGGCAGTCAGAGCAAACTGCTGCTTCTAAAATTGGACTGAGGGGGCTCAGATACAGAGACAAACAGATGCCTTCTAAGAACACCTCTTGGGAACACAAAAGAAATGCTAAGGGTTTAGGAGCTCATCAAGGAAAGTGACCTGTTAGCCATGACAGCGTAAAATCTCCTTCCTCTCCAAGATAGTTTTCGGGTATCATTTTAAATACTAGGGGGTGGGTCCCTCAGTGTGCAGATAATGATATAGGACCTGTTGGTTTTAGTTGGGGAAAGTTTAATTAAGGACTTCAGTATTTGGTCCTGATAGTGCAAACTAACTAAAACAGTAACTATATAGTCAGAACTGAACATTTTTTTTCCCCGTTAAGTTTCTGAGACTCAGACACATGTACTATAAATTACAAGTGTTTAGAGGCTGAATTTTGAGATGTAAACAGGCAACTACATTTAACAGTGCCACATTATATGTGCACTCTTATAATGCTTGTATGCTGCAGCTATTGCAGAAAGCAGCAACATAAGGACTATGCTAGGTTGTGATGCCAACCCTCTACAACCTGCAGTGACTGCTTGTCTGTCTGCAGATGCTCTTTAATATTTTACTATTAGTGGTTTTTTTAAATTTACTCTTCTCAGTGAAACTTTGCCTCATTCACACTGCCCATGCTATATGTATAAAGCTATGCATCTTAGAGCCTGTTATCAAAAATACTACCTACATGCAACATGAGTGAGTTAATATTGGAGTGAGAACTATAACTCCCCAGTGCCACAGGCCTTAACACTTAGGCCCAGATGCTGCTATACACAGTCATGCTGGGCAGAGTCTTACTTCCATAACCGTCAATGGGACTATTAGCAGAGTAAGGTACTAGGTATCATGACTATGGGTAGTCGAATCTAGGACATAGTGATGTTTTTTACCTGTTCATGCAATAATTGCATACTTTTCAGTTAAAATTCACATGATGAATGTTCTTCACCAGTGGAGTGTGAAGGCTGCAGATTTGAAGTTCATTTTTTTATTTATTTACACACTTCTAGAGGTTTGCAAAGGGAGAAAGCAGACCTAAGTGTGCACTTTGGGTCTAATAATTGCACCAAATCATGCTAATCAAGAGCTCAGACTGAACCACTATCACTGTACTTTTCATAGATTTTAAGGTCAAAAGAGACCATCATGATCATCTAGTTTGACCTAGTAATTCCTGGATAAATCTGCATCTTCTGGTTGAGCTAAAGCTTATGGAAAGACATTTTATCTTGAATTAACGACTTAGGTTTGACTATTGTGACAACGTCAAATCTGAAAAGGAGGTTACCTGTTAGTTAGAGACACCCAAGTCCAATTAAGGACTGCCTTGACTTTTAAAAAACCCTTCTTCCCATGAGAAAGGGGGAGAAGGGAGAAGAAAAAAGCTGCATCAGGATTAGGGACAGCAAAGAGAAAAGGCTTCTCCCAAGTGAAAGACTGTTCTCCCTATAGGGGAAACACTGAGTTTTCTTCTGTTTGGGGAAGGGCTGGCAACCAAAAGCCAGCATAATTAGTCAATGCTCCAATGAGACAAGATGTACTTTTTGTGTGGTTTCTTAAGAGAAAAACTTGAGCCTACCCTGAGCCCCACCCTGTAAATATTGCAAATAAACCAAAGATAAAAATTAAAAACCTCCAGAGTAGGACTGATTTACTCATAGTCCCACCCCCTCTGCCGCCCTGCCAGAGGGAGAAACACTGAGGCTGACGTGGCAAAAGAGGTACTTTGCTACACTACATGGGCGCTTTCAGGCAAACTAATTAAAATAAACTAAAGTTTTGAATCTGAGGTGGATTAGTTAAACCACATTAAATCCCTATCAGGACACTGTTATTCAGAATTGAAGTAGTCTTAACTTGGTTTAGTTTAATTCACTTTGGAAGTGAAGTAAGATAAACTGAAATAAGACTACTTTAATTCTGAATGAAGTGTTCACACAGGGGCTTAATGCATTTTAATTAATCAGCTTCAAATTAACACCTTTATTTAATTCAAATTAATTTTCCTAGCAGTCCCCATGTAGACAAGTCCTAAATAATAGAGCATCTACCATATCCAAGATTTCCTGTACTCTGCCCTGCTAAGAGTAGATAGGGAATACAGTTGCTCTGAAAAAATCTGCTTTTCAAAGTAAAATATATTTTCCTTAGGGAAACAAACTACAACATAAAGTTTTGTAGATAAACTTATCCAAATGTATGGGTTGTTTTGATCCATGGTTTAGTTTTGACCATTTCAGACATACGGGCCAGAAGTTTGAAACTCCACCTAAATCTGTATTTTAATCTACTCAACATTTGGGGTTTTTCAGATCTGTAGCCTTGATTTCAGTTCATGTAGAATTTTCTTCTTTGAAATGATCATCTTTGAGACACTAAGGCCTGATTCAGATGTTGCCTATACTATATAAGCAAGGCATAACTCCAACGAAGTTACAGCATTGTAAAATTGATGTGAAATCAGAATCAAGCCCCAAATTGTCTCTAACCTATGACCAGCCCCCTGCACTATTCAATTTCCTCATTTTTCAAATATTAATTAAAAGCTCTATCTTGCATTCCTTGCAGCCCAAAACTCCAATGGACTTCCAATAAATGTCTGTGTAGGCAAAGAATGTAGGATTGACTCCGAATGTTTATCATTTTTACTGAGAGAATGTTCTCTCTTTTCATAAACTTCAGTGAATCAAATATTTCTGACGGGGGGTGAGGGATTAAAGGAATTAAAACATCACAGGAGAGTACATCAAGTGCCGCAAAGAAGAATAAATGCATAACAGACCAGGAAAGCAGACACACTGACAACACAACTGAAGAAAAACTATTTCAAGAAACTAATGTCATAGTCTCAGATTAGAATATCATCATCCCCAAAGGATGCACATTGAACTATCCATCAGTCCAGGCAGGCATTTATATTGTATTCATTACCAAAGTGCGGAGCGTTTATTTCACCTTATAAATTTGCTTTTATTTTCATTACATGTATTTCTAATGCTCCGTACCTGGCTGTAAATTACATTGCAAATTAGGACACGGTACATCAAATTTGCATAAAGGAAGTCATATCTCTTTCCTCTTCCAGCATCAGATGATTTAAAAAGGAAACAGATCCAGGTGGTTGTGATAGTTGAGGAACAGCAGTGAATGGGTTTTGCTGGTGTTCCTCTAGATCAATAAACTTTGCTGGGAAAGTTAATGTTGAAGTGACTATGATGGGTTCAGTCACAGAGACCCCCTTGGGACTGTCACCTGACATGCTGGAATGACCTCTAAGCCCGTTTCCCCTGCCAGCTAGGGATTCCAGATCCCTGTCTTGTTGAGCCAGACATGCTAGCCTGCTGCAACACAGACCCAGATCTCGTCCATGCCCCCAAAGCTGCAGACTTTAACTAAAAACTGCTCAGCAGGTTACTTGTCTTCAGCACCCAGACACCCAGTTCCCAATGGGATCCAAACCCCAAATAAATCCACTTTGCTCTGTATAAAGCTTATACAGGGTAAACTCATAAATTGTCGTCCTCTATAACACTGATAGAGAGATATCTACACCTGTTTGCTCCCCCAGGTATTAATCACTTATTCTGTGTTAATTAATAAACAGAAGTGATTTTATTAAGTATAAAAGTAGGGTTTAAATAGTTTCAAGTAATAACAGACAGAACAAAGTAAGTTACCAAGCAAAATAAAACAGAACACGCAAGTCTAAGCCTAATACATTAAAAAACTGTTTAAATCTCACACTCAGAGATGTTCCAATAAGCTTCTTTCACAGACTAGACTCCTTCCTAGTCTGGGCCCAATCCTTTCCCCTGGTAGAGTCCTTGTTAGTTCCAGCAGGCACCTTAGGTGAAAAGCAGGGGCTTTCTCATGACTCGCAGCCCTCTTTGTTCTCTTCCACCCCCTTTTATAGCTTTGGCACAAGGCAGGAATCTTTTGTCTCTCTGGGTCCCCACCCCTCCTTCTAAATGGAAAAGCACCAGGTTTAAGATGGATTCCAGTATCAGGTGACATGGTCACATGTGGTGTGAGACCCCAGCCTTCATTCTTCCAGGGCTGGCCCACATGCACCCAGGAAGGTTTGCAAGTAAACAGACCATTTACAACCAATTGTTCTAATCAATGGCAGACATCAAGATTCTAAACCACTATCAATGGCCCACTCTTTGCATAATTACAATAGGACCTCAGAGTTATACTTTATATTTCTAGCTTCAGATACAAGTATGATACATACATACAAATGGAATGAACACACTCAGTAGATTATAAGCTTTATAATGATACCTTACAAGAGACCTTTTCCATAAAGCATATTCCAGTTACATTATATTCACACTCATAAGCATATTTCCATAAATCATAATGGAGCACAGCGTCACAGCGACATCGGTCAAAGAATAAGCCACAGAACATAAGATTAATAAGATTTATTTTTGTTATGCTTGAAAAGATATTCATTAGTGTAGCGGCTGGTAGTAGTCCCTCCCTGTCAGGCTTGAAGGGAGCCCACTCTGCCTTCCTGCATCAAGCAGTAAAACCGCCATTAGTTAGTCTTTGGCCTCACCTCCTGGCTGCGGCAGACAGTAAACACAGTCAAGGTTCTGACCCTCTGAGCAGTGAGCTGTCTTTAGCCCAGCCCGGCTAGGGCAGACACAAGGCACAGGCCTTCAGGCCTAGAGTAAGTCAGCCACTGCTCCAGGGGTGGGGATGGAGGCAAGAGGGGGTAGAGGGACCCGGGCCCACCATACTCAACCGTGTCACAGCCCAGGGACCTTGCAGTCATGGGGAAACCCACCACTGGGTCAGTGGAGATGCTGTCAAAATACACTGACTCTTATTGTGACAGTACAACTGAACAAATGTCCAGTTTACCTGACAAACAACGAGGCATCCAGTGGCACTTTAAAGACTAACAGATTTATTTGGGCATAAGCTTTCATGGGTAAAAAAACCCACTTCTTCGGACGCATGGAGTGAAAATTAAAGATGCAGGCGTAAATATACTAACACATGAAGAGAAGGGAGTTACCTTACAAGTGGAGAACCAGTGTTGAGGAGACACAAGTTACAATAGTCTTTCACATCCTGATGCATCTCCATACAGAAAAAGCTGGCCAAGACCCAAGCCAGGGTCTTTTCATGTCCAAGACGTCATTCTGAAGCGATATCACAGGCCAGCTTCAGGATGGCACTTCGGTGGCATCGGGGCAGAACCAACTGGGTCTGGGGCTCTTGAGTCTGGGGGTCTCAGTCTGTGCAACAGAGGCAGTCACTGGTCATTTTAAAACAGGGCCGCTCACTGGAGCTTTGTCACTTTCCTGTTGACACAGATAAATTGCACATATGCCCAGCTGACCAAGGGGTCTTCCATCTGGTCCCGACTAAAGTTGGGCCCTACACTAGTCATTCCCTCATCAATTGGCAGTAACCCACTGGGCATGGCACAGCAATGAGCAGTCTTTTGCCCAGCCTCCTGCTTAGGGCAGACAGCAAACACAGCTTGCTAGGACAGACAGCCATCACACAAGGCACAGGTAAGTAGGCCACTGCACCAGGAATTGGGATGGCAGCAGGGGTATGGGGACACTGGCCCATCCTACACCACTGAGTTCCAGTCCAAGGCTCTAACAGTGGTGGGGGATCCAGTCACTAGGTCGGCAGGGATCCTACCACAACATGCTAACTCATATTGCGATAGACAAAAGGACTAATATCTGGTTTCCCTGGGCTACTTCCTACCACAGTCCATTGGCAGGGCTCTGTCATCTGTGAGTCCTCAGTTTCCTTTGGGTAAACTGCAGATGGCAGTCCCAGCAGTTCCTCTCTGTCCTCAGTCTCTGGGGTCAGGGCACTACACAGCTCAGTAGCGGGGCTGGAGTCCTACAGCAGGCTAGAGGCTTTTAGATCTCATGTAAAGTGGACTGCTATTTTTCCCACTTATGGCAATACCATTCTTCTTTCTATGACATAAGAGGCACATACTGGAGGCTCATTGTCACTTGTTTAGTAATATAATTGTCATCACTCCAGCTGATTTGTATAGAAGTGCTGGGATTTGTTTATAGTTTTGTAAGACACATAAACTTTAGCATGAAATGAATAAAGTCACAGGCTATATTGGTGCTTGCTACTGTTTGGGATTTCTTTTTCTCCCCACACAAAGATGGATAATTAAAGAGCTAGAAAGGAAAAAGTTAATCTCCTCTGCATTTTTGAGTGGGGCCCTCAGTAGCAGACAGTAAGTTCTAAACAACCCTACTGCAATGTCATCACCATCAGAACTTCTGGACATCTTCTTGCTAGTGACAAGAATCATGACAGCTGCCATGCATTGGAAGGATCAGCCCACTCCCAGCATGACTAAAGGGTTTCACAAAATCAGGGAAGTATTGACAGTGGAGAATCTAACCCCATAAATAAGCCAATAACTCCCTGATGACATTATTATGATTAATTGTAGAATACTCAAGAGTATGTTTGGCTCTGTTTAGACAAGAGTTTACAATGTACAAAGATGGCGTGATCTAAAGAATGACAATGCAGTAGGGAAGAAGCAAATATCAATGCAGCACAAGCCGTTTAAAAATATTCAACTCTTTTGTGTTTATTATGCATTTTTTAACCGTTAATAACTTGCCCATTCTATTCTTTGACTCACTTTTAGGTAGTTCTTTAACTCTTTCCTTTTTTCCTGTGTTCTCATATTTCCACTTCCTTTTGAAGTTGGCATAATTAGCCTATTGAACTTGCCAAGGATATCATGGAGTCCAGGAGTTGAGCAGCAGGATTAGCAACCATTATGAGCTGTCTTCATGTGTCTTTATCAAGTGGCAAACTCAGTGGTGAATGTGGTGCTTATTTGCCTGTTCTGTTGAACTTTTACTCCACGTTGGGCTGGAATTCCCAAGAGGTAGTAGTACAGGGCTAACAATAGAGGGTCAATAAATCTGGGTGGTTCTTTATTCAAATAGAAGCACTGCAGACAAAAGGCTGGTTCCTACCCAGGAGAACTGGTTTGTCAGGGGAGAGGTTGCTTAACAACAAAGTCACTGGGTAAGGGTCTATCTTCTATTGAGGCTTACCAGGGAGTCATTTGACAAAGGGGACTGGAGATTATAAAAGAAAGGCCCTCTAGGCAGTCATGGGAAAAGAGAGAGAAAGGGAGAAGATACTAGAGATTCCATACTCTTGATGAGAAGCCATGTTCAGGAGGGCAGGGGGAAGAGGAAGGATCATGGACTCTTTGAGGTCTCTGGTCTATGCACAAAGCACTCTCCAGAGTGATGAGGAAACTATGGCAGGGAAATGTGTATAGGTGTGTTTATTACTTTTTATATATCTGTGTATTTCTTGTGCTACCTAAGTGAGCAGTAATGGTGGTTCAGAATCCTGTGCAAAGTTGGTGTGGGCTGGCTTTTACTGACACATACTCCTAAAGAAGTAAATTGTAAACCAGAAGGCCATATCTTCAGTGGGCTTCTGGGGAACATGCAAGATCTGTTAGGGAGGCTTTGGGAAAATGGCACTGGTTTCAAGCCAAGACAGCTGAACTTTGGGGGGTCCCAACTGCCACAAGAGGTGTCAGATATGAGGTCTACACCTGGAGGCCAATCCCTAGAGGCCCAAAGCCAGGACATTGCCTAAACTCTACCCAGCCCAAACAAGCTAAGAGCACGTGGGATTCAGTGTTTGGATCTCCTCACTACAGTCTGGCAAGCATCCAGCAGGGGAAGCTCGACCAGAGCTGTGACAGCAGGTTATTCCATTATGGGAACTATTACCTGGTGCCAGTCTCTGAAGCATATGGTATTGGTTTCTGTTGGTGTCACGTTATTGCACTAAATGGATTACTGGTCTCATCCAATGGAGCAATTGCTGTGTAATGTTCCTTTGTTCCTCACCAAATAATTCACTTCCCTGATGTTTCAGGAGCCATGTCTTGGACAGCGATAGAAAGGGAATGAGGAGGTGTTTGGGTTCCATTGGTACTGATTACCATGGTACTATTCCTTTTCTATTATCATTTCTCAAGCACTAATCTCAGCCCCATTTACTTTTGCTTCACAAGCTGCTGCAATGGATCCCAAATAGAGTTTGACATTTGTCCATACATCTTGGGCTAATTTTCCTCTCAGCGATTTCATTGTCGTTTTTTTTTCTTTGTGTGTGTGTGTGTGTGTGTAAACTACCAGAAAGCCAATGAGTTTCTGAAACCCACCAAAAAGAAGAAGTTAAGTAGAATACAAAGTGAGTGCCATTTTCTTTCTTTCTTCCCTCATGCAGGAAGGCTTCAGGAATGGCTGGTCCCATACGCTACTCTTTATTGCATGAAAGCAATGTGCAAAGAGCTATTTACAAATGTTTGAGAGGCTAGTGTAAACGATGCAGCTGGGAAAAGAAAACTGATAATTGTTTTTATCAAGTGTGCAACAAGTTGGAGCAGCAGCAGTGTTTACAATGGCTCATGCATGTCTTTTGCAGTTGTCTCTGGGAAAACACTTCAAAGTATTACATTCCTGAAAGAACAGCATGAAGTTGCAGGCAATAAGTCTGGCTATTGTTTATATAACTTGTAAAGTTTTAAGATTAGCACATAAAATTTACTCACAGCGTATTGGATAATGGGACCTTTTGTTCTTGGCTTTATAGTTTGTTTGACAGCTCCAGATGAAAATAGAAGATGAGGGACAGTCCCATAGAATTGAAGGATTCAAAAGGACAAGGCCCCAGTGCTCACTCCCAAAGCCCTCGAGCATGAAGCTTTTCAAGCACAGGTTTTGTAGAGCAAGGACAAGAACAGCTCCTGTTTTGCAAGGTGCAGTATGCACTCCCCTCTGTGTGTAGCTGGCCCATACAGAGGGGAATGAAGACCATGGCCCCTCTGCATCCCTTCTGGGGCTTCTGCCTGTGCTACCCTCAAGCAGCCCTTGAGCTCTATGTTCCTGCTTTTGTATCTTTGCAGAAGAGATTTTACACTTGAGAGCGCTAAGGAAACTGAAATACAGCTGTGCAGGAACCAGATTTTTCATTTTAAAATTTTTTGTATTCTAGAATACAGAATTCCAGATGGCCCCTGTCATAAACAGATAGCTAAGGGTTAATGTCTCTTTCACCTGAAGCACCTGACCAGAGGACCAATCAGGAAACAGGATTTTTTTTCAACTCTGGGTGGCGGGAAGTTTGTGTCTGAGTCTTTGTCTGTCTGCCTGCTTTTCTCTCAGCTTTGAGAAGTGATTTCTGTTGCTAATCTTCTGTTTCCAAGTTGTAAGGACAAAGAGATCAAGTAGTGAGTTATATGATTTCTTTTCTTTGGTATTTACATGTCTATAGTTGCTGAAGTGCTTTGATTTGTATTCTTTTTGAATAAGGCTGTTTATTCATATTTCTTTTAAGCAATTGACCCTGTATTTGTCACCTTAATACAGAGAGACCATTTGTATGTATTTTCTTTCTTTTTATATAAAGCTTTCTTGTAAGACCTGTTGGAGTTTTTCTTTAGTGGGGAACTTCAGGGAATTGGGTCTGCAGCTCACCAGGAAATTGGTGGGAGGAAGAAGTCAGGCGGAGGTCTTTGTGTGTTAAATTACTAGCCTAATTTTGCATTCTCTCTGGGGAAGAGGAAAGTGCTTTTGTTTCCAGGATTGGAATTACAGAGGGTGGACTCCTTCTGCTTAGATTCATGGAGGTTGCTTCTGTGTATCTCTCCAGAAGAACCTGGAGGGGGGAAGGGAAAAAGGATTATTTCCCTTTGTTGTGAGACTCAAGGGATTTGGGTCTTGGGGTCCCCAGGGAAGGTTTTTCAGGGGGACCAGAGTGCCCCAAAACACTCTAATTTTTTTGGGTGGTGGCAGCAAGTACCAGGTCAAGCTGGTAACTAAGCTTGGAGGTTTTCATGCTAACCCCCATATTTTGGACGCTAAGGTCCAAATCTGGGACTAAGGTTATCTGACATGGTGGCAGCGGTAGGATAGATAGAATCCAGAAGCCAGTAAGAATATTATATTTTTCTTTTCTCTGCTAGGGGCTTTTTAGCAGAGAGAAACAGTTTGGTTTTAAAAAGGAACCAGAGAGAATTTTTTTTTCTGCTCTCTCTGGCAAGTTTCTGGCTTGCATATTAAGCAAGGAACCATTAAGCTGTGACAAAAGAGTCTTTTGTGACACAATAGCACTCCCATTAGGAGGCAAATATCAGCACTATATACATGCAAATAAAGTGGTTTTTCTAGTTTACGCTAAAAAAAGAAAAGGAAATAAGCACTGTTGCTAGGCAGACTTCAGGAGGCAACAGAGAACCTGCAGTTCTGAAGATAAACACCGGAGGGCACCCCAACACAAAAAAACAGGAACCATGTCTACCAAGACAAAAATGATGGCCGAAGAACAAATCAAAGAAGCTGAACACAGGCAAGAACTGGAAAAAAGACTACAAGAAATAAAGCTAAGAGAAAGAAAAAGAGAGGCGGCCCACAGAAGAAAACAAGAAAAAGAAGACATGGCCCACCGCCAAGAAATGAAAAAACAACAAAAAGAAAGTAAAAAGAAAAAAAAACATAAACTGGACTTAGAGCAAGCAGGGCTGCATGCGCCAGCCAATCCTAACAACCCTTCGCCAATTATGGTTCCACATCATATGAAATTTCCCACCTACAAGGCAGGTGATGACACCGAGGCCTTCTTGGAAAATTTTGAAAGAACCTGTCTTGGGTACAGCATCCCTGAAGACCAGTACATGGTAGAATTGAGGCCACAGATCAGTGGACCTTTAGCAGAGGTGGCAGCTGAAATGCCTAAGAACATGAACGACTATAAACTTTTTCAAACCAAGGCCAGATACAGAATGGGGATAACCCCAGATCATGCTTGTCAGCGTTTCAGAACCCAAAAGTGGAAACCAGATGTGTCATTTCCCAAACACGCCTACTACGTTGGGAAAAATTATGAGGCCTGGATATCAGGACACAATGTTAAAACCTTGGAAGAACTGCACCTCCTCATACAAATGGAGCAGTTCTTGGATGGTGTTCCTGAGGACATAACACGGTACATACAAGATGGAAAACCCCAAAATCTCGCTGAGGCGGGGGAGATTGGAGCCAGATGGATGGAAGTGGCAGAAAGCAAGAAAGCTACGGTCAAGGGAAACGAATACCCCAGAGGGCACACCGACCATAAACCCTACAACCGAGGACAGCCAAAGACCCCACATACAACCCAAGTCAAGCCACAGACGCCCTATTTGTCCACCTCACTAGTCTCCAGTAACTCACCTCGGCCCAGTGACCCATCAGATGGAAGATGCTTTAAGTGTAATGAACTGGGACATATCAAGGCCAACTGTCCAAAGAACACCATGCGAGTGAAATTCATTACACCACCATCACACCAAAGATCCCCAGGCCCAGATGACTCTCAAATACCCTTGGAGCGAAGGGAAAATTTGAGAGTGGGCGGAAAGAAGGTTACTGCGTGGAGAGACACGGGGGCACAAGTGTCAGCTATCCACCAATCCTTCGTTGATCCCAAATTCATCAACCCAAAGGCCAAAGTTACAATTTACCCCTTCATGTCACAAGCTGTAGACTTGCCGACAGCTGAACTGCCTGTCCAGTACAAAGGCTGGTCAGGAATGTGGACTTTTGCAGTCTATGACAATTATCCTATCCCCATGCTACTGGGGGAAGACTTGGCCAACCAGGTGAAGCGGGCCAAGAGAGTGGCAATGGTTCCAGATGGCCCCAAACACTGAAATTTGCCACAGACCAAAATTCAAAAAAATTTCATTTTGGGTTGATCAAACTGTTTCATTTCAGCAAAAATCAAAACATTTTGTTCTGATTTTGACTTTTTAATTTTATTGTATAATATTAAACAACAACTGAAATGAAAAATCATTTCAAAACAGAAAGTTCCGTTCTAAAAAGGTCTAAACAGACCTTACCAAAATGTTTTCTCTAAGTTTTTCTTTCAAACGAAATTTTGTCCTTTTCTAGGAAACATTTCATTTTTGAAAAATTGGTACTTTTTAATGGAAAAATGTTCCACTGCAAAATTTCCAGGATGCTCTAGAGCAGGGGTTGGCAACCTTTCCAAAGTGGTGTGCTGAGTTTTCATTTATTCACTCTGATTTAAGGTTTTGCTTGCCAGTAATTCATTTTAATGTTTTTAGAAGATGTCTTTCTATAAGTCTATAATATATAACTAAACTATTGTTGTATGTAAAGTAAATAAGGTTTTAAAAATGTTTAAGAAGCTTCATTTAAAATTAAATTAAAACAGAACCCACCGGATCGATGGCCAGGACCCGGGTAGTGTGAGTGCCACTGAAAATCAGCTCGCATGCCGCCTTCTGCACACATGCCATAGGTTGCCTATCCTGCTCTAGAGTGTACTGAGCTGCTACTTCAGATCAGTTCTAGAAGCTAAAGCTCAGAGGTCAAAATGTGCTCTAAAATCTTCAGAATTACTAGAGGAGTCAACTAATTACTATGACAGTGGTAACTCTGCTGATAATACTGATAACTCTACTGATGTCAGTGGAGTTTTGGTGGCTTCACACTGGCATGAGAGCAGGATTTGGCCACTTTGAATAGATGTTTCAAATATGCAATCCTTCCACACACCGGCACTGGGACAGATCACAACCCAGCCTTCTGAATAGTCCCATCTCCTTCTGTCTCCCTTCTCAGATTTACATTTGTAATAGTTCACTGTTTTGTGTATGAAATAAATCAGATTAGTGCTCTGGACTAAACTTTTAACAGGTAAGCAGGGAATGGCAGGTGATATTTTATGTGCCAGTGCCTTGTTGTGCACCTAGATCTTCCTAACTAGCCCTTTTGCTTTAATGGGATTTCAGACCAAACTTTTACCCCCACTCTCTGTTCACTAGCCATCTACAGCAGGATGAATACTTACTCACTGCTTAGTATTGCAGGTTGAAGGCATAATTGGCCACTTAGGAGAGTAGTCAACAGGAAGCACTGCTTAATAAGCAAATATTTATCTGTAGTACAGATGAGTGACAGCGCAGCTCTGCAAATAGCCATTATGAGTGAGTGGGACTAAAATAAGTGGATAGCGCTGCATCAGGAATCACTGCATGCAAACATGCCTTCCTTCCACCCACTTGTCGACGTCCTCATTTTAAACAATAATTATCCATTTAGGGATTGCTGGGGCTGCCTATATCAAGATCAGCTTTTCAAATTATTATATTTTCACACCTTTTGTCTTAATCCTTGTGATATGAGAAATCTGGAGAATGCAACATTATCACAGCTTTTAGTCATTAGGGGGCAAATCCTGCCTCTTTCACTGGATATTGTAGGTGCTCAGCGCTGCTGAAAATCAAGCCATTTATCAAGCCATTCAGCACTGGGAGTCTGCATAGGAATGACTGTCTGAGTTACCAGATCCCAATGCAGAATCAGGGGGGAGCTCACTCTTCCAGCTATAAAAATAATGTTGATGCTATAAGATTCCTTCAAATAAGAACACAATTATTAGTGAAGTATAAGAGAAAATCATTAAATACTCTGAAGGAAAACTAGACCAACAACGTATCAGTCATTATTGTCTTATGCTGAATTTTATTGGGCATATGCTGGGGAATGAACCACAAACCCCAGTCCCTCCCCATCCCTAGGTGAAATGGAACCACACCATTTCCAACACCAGGGCCATCTGCACAATTGAGGAAGGCCCAGGATTTGCTTCATAATGACTTGAAGTCTTAATAAGGTTTGTGTTCATTGAATTGTTTGTGCATTTAAATAAAGGTAGCAAAATCTCATCAATGTGAAAGTGCAATACCAGGAGAGAGAGGTATCTATCTTAAACTTTGAAAATGTTGCCCCTAATTTTCGTTTTATAGATATTTTCCATTATGTAATCTGAATACGCATCATGTAACACATTTTCTGAATTATTTGTTTTCTTCAATAAAATCTGCACAGTAGAATCCCCTATTTTACAAACTAATTGGGGATTGTGTATCATCCCACTTGAATGCAGCAGGAGAACCTTTGCGAGTAAGGAGGCAAGATGTAGCCCCTTGTTATTTAAAAGGCTGAGTCTTTAATACTGATGCTACCCAAACAGTCTACCCAGTTTCATTTCCCCATCACTACAGACATTTCACCCTCTCTTTAATCATTTTTGTATTTGCCCAATCCAATAATAATACTAAGCACATATGTTCAAAGAATGATACAAACAATAACTTGAAAGGATATAGAAGAGACTGAAAAGTGTTAAGGAAATAGCCTACTTGGCCTTTGGGGAGTGGAAAGTGTGTGAAGAAAGCATGTTGTTTCTTGTCCTGAGGCTCTAGTGCTAAATAAAAGCTGTTTATCACTTCCTTGGAAACAGGCCATGACTACATGAAAAAGAGGATAGAAATGTAAGAGGAAAGCCAGGCTTCATCACACAGGTAGCAGTTCCCATTGCCTTACTATTCCAGGGCCCAAAATTGTAGGTTCTTATTCAGGTGAGTCGTTTTTACTTATGCTCATAGAATCCTTCTTCAGATTCAAAAGGTCCAAAGGCATGAGGAAGAACTACCCACAGGAGGATGGGTTTTGTAGAATTGTAGTGTTACTTTTTCCTTCTTTTTATATTATTTTAATGTGTTCCATTTCTTGGTGCGTTTTAGAGTAGCAATAAATATCATACTGCATTATACAAAGACTGTCATACTAATAGCTACCAAACCAAAGACAGGACCAGACTATATGTTCAGAAGTGATCATTCTACAGTCCTCATTTTTACTATTACATTTAGAGGGCCAAATGTACACCCATCATTGAGACTTCATCCTGAATCTTTGCTATAGTACCATTCGGCAACCACTGTGATGCGGTGTATAAACCCCACACTGGGGAAGCAGGTAAGAAGTAGTTCTCAGGCGACTCCAGCCTGCCACACCTGCAGAGCCAGCTCCAGCTGGAGGAGGAGCCAGACATCAGCTCGGAAGGGGAAATGCGCTGGGCTGGAGCTGCAGAGCTATGGATGGTGAGGCCCTTGGCTGACAGGCTAGGCAGAGTGAGATGGAAGAGATAACAAATGAAGCCAGGTTAGAAAATCAGGATAGGGAAAGCATTGAGGAAGACTGGATACAAACAAGGAAAGAGAAAAGGGTAGATTCTCTGGAACCAGAAGAGCCAATGAAAAGGAAGGTGGGAAAGGGAAATGGAGAAAGTTACATACTAGTAAAATCCCAAGGCAAGGACATAAAGATAGGAGATATCAACCCCCTGAGGATTGCAGAGTGTATTAAACTAGTGCTGGAGTTACAGTAAGAGCTAAGGACTGGCAGAGATTTGTTATTGGAATGTAAAAACAAAGAACCAGTAGGGATGCTCCTTAAGACAGAAGTGGTAGGTAAAATTAAAATAAGCGCTCAGCTACCCAAGTTCCTCACAGAAGCAAGAGGGGTAGTATATGGTTTGCCAACTGAAATGCCAGAAGAGGAAATAAAGCCCCGCCCATGCTCCATCCCCGGGACCCTTCTGCTTCCCTCCTGTGCTCTTCCCCCAGGGCTGGGCTGGGGGGCTCCCTGGCACTTTGGAGCTGTGGGCACTGGGGACTGGGCAGCCTTCCCACCTGGCACTCTGAGGTTGGGGGCCGGGCAGCCTGCCTGCCCAGTGCTCCAGTGCTAGGGATGCTGGGGGCAACACCGCCCGGCACTGGAGGCCACGCCGCCCACCTGGCACTCTGGAGCTGGGGTGCTCAGGCAGCCTGGGATGAGACAGGGAGGCTGGTAGCCGAGGTGAGGAGGCTCTGAGCTCTGTCGGGGGCAGGGCTCAGGCAAAAGGGGAGAGGCTGAAGGCTAGCCTCCACTAGCAGGCAGTTCGCATGCCGCACATGCACGCTAGGAACATCTACACAGCAGACACCCGTGGCTGGCCTGTGCCAGCTGACTTGGGCTTGTGGGGCTCTGGCTGCAGGGCTGTTTCATTGCTGTGTAGACTTCTGGACTCAGGCTGGAGTCTGAGCTCTGGGACCCTCCCAGCTCACAGCCCAAGCAAAAAAGCAGAAAAGAGCATGAGAACCAAAGAATTCATTATAGTAACCTTCCTGGACGTAGAAAAAGCCTGCAGTGTGTCATGGAGACAGGGACTACTTCATAAAGTGGCCTCCATGGTATTATAGGAAAAATGTACTACTGGATAAGGGAATTTTTAAGCAGAAGAACTATACAAGTCCAAATAGGGAAAGCTTTTTCTGGTGCATATTCAGTTGCAAATGGAACTCCACAGGGACTGCAATTAGGCCAACCCTCATTAGCATCATGATAAATGATCTCCCTATAGAAATGATTAGAGGAATAAGGATCCCATTATTTGCTGATGTCTGTGCAATATGGACCAAAAGGCAAAACCTTGAAAGCTTTGCCAAAAGACTCAGTGATGCACTTGAGAAAAATGCAGAATGGAGCGGGGGAGAGTGGGGAAAGCTTCAGATTCTTCACAGACAAAATTAAGGGAATTATCTTCACAGCAAGGAAAATCCAAAAAGATGTAAAGTTGTATCTATATGACCAACACTGGAAAAGCATTCCCCTGAGAGAGAGATGGAATTATATAATGACATAAATAAAAGAGGAACAATAAATATACAAGATATAGCAAATCAATATATTTGTGATAAGTGGGGACACTATGGGCAGAGCCTCAGTTGGCTCAAAAGAGGCAGGAACAGGAAATATGGGAACAGCTTTCTTTCTGCATGCCCTCAGTCGGACTCAAGAAAGCCGTACTAACTCTGTATCCATCTTTACAGCTGAACTAACAAGGATTATGCTAGCACTAAATTGGGCTTTAGATGTGCACCACCTGTCTGATTCCTTATCAGAGCTGCAGGCAATTTACAGTGGTAAGTCTGACAGCATGAATTATATCCTTAATAAAACATTACTGCTAACAATCAAACTGGTGCAATTGGATATAACCATAGTAATAGCATGGATCCTGGCACATCAGAATAGCAGGCAATGAAATGGCAGACAAACAAGCAAAACATGCTATGAATCAGGAACAAGTTGACCTAGGAATCCCCTTAAGTAAACTCAGCAAAGAGTCCTGTGTCACCTTATAGACTAACAGATGTATTGGAGCATGAGCTTTCATGGGTGAATACCCACTTCGTCGGATGCATGTATCTGACCCACGAAAGCTCATGCTCCAATACATCTGTTAGTCTATAAGGTGCCACAGGATTCTTTGCTGCTTTTACAGATCCAGACTAACATGGCTACCCCTCTGATGCTTAAGCAAACTGTAATTTAAACACCTTGTGGCACAGGGTGCCTGGAGTAGCTCTCACTGAAAGTGTCAAGGGCAGGGCAGACTGCAAAAGGGAGAGCAAATAACCACCAGTTTTGGGAGTAACACTGAAGCTAAACTCCCCAACCAGTCACAGACTGTACTTCTGATCCCCACACTGGTTATCAAGAAGCTGAAACAGAAATTACCCAGCCCCCTTTATTGCATTCCAGTTCTCTGTTTCCCAATCTGCACCTAGGTCCAGTACAGTGAGAAGTTACCTGAAACTCCACTCACTTTACAAAATTTTCTTCGGATCCTAAAAGACCAGCCACATTTCCAGGTCAATATTAGTTTGGATCTTACCCAAAATTTTTATTAAAGCTAATATTAAAAAATATATATAATACATAGGTTGAGAAAAGAGTGTCTGTACATCTGGGTATAGTGCTTAGATTATCCACAAATACAAAGTTTGTTTTTAAAGTAATAAGAAACATAAGTGCATAATCAGCAATAACCCAAATTTAGGTGAATGAATTTAAGAATACAGTTTAGATATCTAGCATCCATGCATTCGAGTACATTACTCATGAAAAAAATTATAGAGAGTTGGTGATGGAAAGCAAAATATATCAATGAGTGAAGACTGTCCTTCAGTAACTGAGAATTTTGGATAGGTTGTCCATTTAGAGAGAAAAAACAGTCCATCAGGAAAGTATTTGAGTGACTTTCCTGACTGCAATTCTCATCAGCACTCCAGTTCAACCCTCCTGGTATTGCCAATGTCCCGCGATGTGTTCTATGTAGACGTCCCTCGACCACTTGATGGCATCCGACACCATGAGTTGCTGCATTAGCCAAGCGTAGTGTTGACCAAATCCACATTCTGTCAGCACTCGCTCGTTAGCTCATTGGTGATGACAATGTCTGGTCGCAGTTGGCTGTCAGCTCCAGGGATGGCAGAGTTCACGGCTACCTTCCCTACAGGTGGTGGGATGGCTCTTGGATGGCATTGTGTTGCAGCTGCCAGACTCTAGAATGGGGCTTGCAGCTACACAAGATGTGGGGTAGTGTCTCATTGCATAGCCGCACTTCCTGCATAGCTTGTCTCAATTCCCATGGCTGATGGCTCCATTCAGTAGGATGCAGTTGAGCTAGGCCCTGTAGATGAACCTTCAGTCAGCAAATTGGGTGAAGCTGCCTCTGGAGAGGAAGTGGTTGCTGGCATCCCACTTGCACATCACCTCGAAGGCCTTGCCCAGGTCCAGCTTCTATTTGAGGTTTTCCACATATTGGCAGCAGATGGCATCCTTCGGGGTCCTCTCCAGCACGGTTTGGCTCTTGGAGTGATCATGGTGAACTCTATGTTCTTCACCTGTGGCACCAGGAGTCCCAGCTCCTGGCATTCCTCGCACCACGTCCAGCGGCAGCCAATACTTTTCTCCAGCCATCACGTAGCATTGTGGGCATGAGTCCAGAGCAAAGCAAAGTCTCCCCCATCTCTTCCAAATTTGCCTTCCAGTGAGCCACTCAGGTAGGTGGCAACATCTTCACTGGAGAGGGTCCTAGTGATTGCTTCTTTACAGCATCCTGCAGGGCACTCCACATGATGTCCCTCACTGTGGCATCCGGGCTCATCAGAAGGAGGAAGGCATGAGTGATCACATCAAGGGATGTTAGTGTCACCCTGCCTGTGAGAGATGTACACCAATTCATTGCTGGACCTCTGGGAAAGAAACATCCACTTCTTTACTAGTTGCCGGACGGTGTTGTCTGCCTTATTAATAGGTACCTTCACCATGGCAGATCGTCTCAGGATGAGTGAAATACAGGGGATTAGGAAGGTATTCAAGGAGTTGATCTTCTGCCACGGTGCCAGTAGGAAGGAGTCAGTCCTGGCCACATCTCGTAGGATCTCCACGATGGTATCCTCAGGTGTCTGCTGGATGTGGAAATCCATCAGCATGCCAAGATGTTAGTATGCTTGCCCGTCCTTGAGGAAGATCATGGGTTAGCTCTGGATCAATATGCAAGGATGCACACTTTCTGGCATTGAAATGGAGTCCCATCCAGGTGGCAGCCTGGCTGGAGATGTCAAGCATTTGTTAGAGACTGTCGAGGTTGTCTGCAATCAGGACCAGATCATCTGCGTAGGACAGGATATTCACTCTGTTTTCATAATGATCAAAACAGCCTAGACTGCTGGAGATTGCTCAAAGGAGCAGCTCCATGGCTAAGTTGAAAATGGTAGGGCTCTTACCCAAAATACTACACTGCCAGTCAATCCTTTATATAATCAAAGGTCCTCAGGGGAAGAGCAAAGTGGCTCTATTTAGAATTCTAATAGATTAAATAGTAATCTATTTCTAATTAACATACACAAGGATGGATTATTCATAACATGTAAGGTCCAGGAAACAATAGATCATATCCTTCGGGATTGTAAAAGCTGTACCTGTGAAAGAAAGTGTTTCTATAGAAAACTCAAAGGCCTTAAAGTAACAACATTTTCCTTGCAACCTCTAGGTAAGCAGAGTCAGGATAAGCTCTACACTGACATCTGGTGGAAAGAATTTCAGAGAGTGTATTTGCATAGGCACGCCTACCCTATCCCAGACTGCTGAGCGGTGGGACTGCTTGGTGACAAATTGCTCACCCTCAGTTGGGTGGTACTGGCTAGACATGGGACATGGGTTCCAAAACCCAGAGAATTGAGAGAGGCTGGGGACAGATATTTGTGCCTGGTGGTGCAGTTGCCTTGTGGAGCCAGAAGCACCAGTTGCACTCTCTCCAATGTGGAATGTCAGAGTTGATTTTTTTATTCCCTTAAGAATTTAAATACAGGTTATTGAGCTGAAATCACTTTGGGCTAATGGTGCACTTGCACTGGGGCTCCCCCACTAAGAGCTGAGATCACTAAAGAGCTGGAATTGCTGAGCTGAGAGCACTGAGTACTGTGCTAACTAGTGGGGGAGCCTGAAGATATGCTGTGGAGCAGAGCGGCTGGCGGAGTGGAGCAGTTGTGGGGACGGCTGGTGGCAGCAGAGCGGCTGACAGAGCGGAGTAGCTGTGGGACGGGTGGAGCGGCCCACAGAGCGAGCGGAGCTGAGCAGTTTGCAGAGAGAACTGGAGCAGCTCATGGAGCAGAGCAGCTGGTGGAGCGGAGCAGTTTCTGAGGACGGCTGGAGGAGCAGCGTGGAGCGGCTGGTAAAGCGGAGCAGTTCGTGGAGAAGGTGGAAGCAGAACCCATGGAGAGGCAGGGCAGTTGGCCCCGGACCACGTAAGGTGCCCCTCTCTATCCAGGCTGGGGGGGAGGGACCTCTACAGATAAACTCTCGAACTCTGGGGTGGCATTGACCAGAGACTTTTGGGTTGTTGGACTTTGGGGTGATGGGACTTAAAACCCTAAGGGGAAAAAGGACAGTGCCAAACATACTTGGAGCTGGGTTTTTGTTTATGGTTTGTGTTATAACCCTGTTTGTGGTGTTTCTCCAATGGGATGCCGCATTAATTCCTTCCTTTATTAAAAAGATTTTGCTACACTCAGACTCCGTGCTTGCGAGAGGGGAAGTATTGCCTCCTAGAGGCACCCAGGGGGGTGTGGTATGTGAGTGTCCCAGGTCACTGGGTGGGGGCTCGAGCCGGTTATACATTGTGTTACTGAAACGGAACCCCTGGATACTGAACCCGGCCCTTGTTGCTGCCAACTCAGAGGGGCAGAAGGGTTACATCTACAAGAATAGAAGGAAAATGGGATCCAATAAAAAAAGCTTTTCTGCAGTTCTTTAAGAATACCAGGAAAAGTGCAAGACTCTAAATCCTGAAAAGATACAAAGGACATTGCACGGCAGTCAGACTCAGGAAAAGAGTTTGCTACACCACAAAACTGAAGAAAAAGAAGGAGAGAGACAGTAGATGAGGAGAGCCCTATCTTGAGAGCTCCTAAGAATGGGCACTGTGGAAGTCTTTACTGCAAAGGAGGGGCCTGCAAGCAGCAGCTACCCCATGCCCTAGAGGAGGAGCCAGGGAAGAGACCCAGGTGAGAGGTAGCTAGGAGAGTTCTCTCTTGGGCTCAGAGCTGAAAGAATCCTGGGCAGGGAGTCTGGTCTTGAGCTGTAAACCTAACTGGAGATGTGCTGATCAGGGACTGCAGCCTGCCTGAAACCCTGGATAGAGGGAGAGTGGGACTAACAGCCTCAGGCCGCTGGAGTGAAACCCAGGAATTTGGGCCAGTTGGTAGCTGCAGCTAGCCTGCAAAGAAAAAAGTTACCAGCTGAGCCCAGCTGGGCTGACAATTAAATTGTTTTTGCTATTTTCTGTTGGACTTTCAGTGAAAGACTTTGAGGCCTTGTAGGGAAGCAAATGTTAGGAAGTCGCCCAGAGAGATGACTTTGAAGCACATCTGGGCATTTTGCTATCACTGCCTTTCATATGGCTCAGATTGGAAGCCCAGTAGGGAGGGAGGGCCTGGGCTCCCCTATCAATCTCCCTTTTTATGGAAGGGACATAAGCCCCTTTTTCCCCCTTGGAGAGGAGGAACGGATAGAGACATTGTAAGCCCTGCGTCATGGGCGTACCTCCCACAGGGGTCTGGAGGTGGGCTGAAGATCCTTTCTTTTGTGGGAATATTGAACTATATATATCTGGAAGGGGGTGAACTCAGCTGGTGATCCGGACAGATTTCACCCTGCCACCCATTGGGTAGCCAATGTTCATGAGGGCACTAGCGAGTTGCAGTGACTATACTTCCCCCACAAACTTCTGGCTAGCCTCTGTGCAAGGGCACAAGTAAGAAAGATGCTCCCTGCATTCTCCCACCCTTGTACAGGAGCTAGCTAGATTCTGGCCCCATATTTATGTCTCATATTGAATTACATTTCTCTATTGAGACAACAGATTATACTATCTTGTCTGGGTTCATTAAACCCATTAACATTACTCTCTGCAGCATGCAGGTGCATTCCCTTCCTCTTCTCTTGCAGTTATTCACTTACAGAAAGAAACTATTTCACTCCTGATTGGAGTAAAAGGCATGCAGGAGTGAAATCAAGAAGGCCAAATCACATTTGGAGTTGCAGCTAGCAAGGGATGTTAAGAGTAACAAGAAGGGTTTCTACAGGTATTTTAGCAACAAGAAGGTGGTCAGGAAAAGTGTGGGCCCCTTATTGAATGGAGGAGGCAACCTAGTGACAGAAAATGTGGAAAAAACTAATGTACTCAATGCTTTTTTTGCCTCTGGCTTCACGAACAAGGTCAGCTCCCAGACTGCTGCACTGGACAGCACAGTATGGGGAGGAGGTGACCAGCCCTCTGTGGAGAAAGAAGTGGTTCAGGACTATTTAGAAAAGCTGGACGAGCACAAGTCCATGGGGCTGGATGCACTACATCCAAGGGTGCTGAAGGAGTTGGCAGATGTGATTGCAGAGCCATTGGCCATTATATTTGGAAACTCATGGTGATCAGGCAAGGTCCCAGATGACTGGAAAAAGAATAATGTAGTACCTGTCTTCAAAAAGAGGAAGAAGGAGTATCCAGGGAAGTACAGGCCAGTCAGCCTCACCTCAGTCCCTGTAAAAATCATGAAGCAGGTCCTCAAGGAATCAGTTTTGAAGCACTTAGAGGCAGGGATGGCTTTAGGCACTGTGGGGCCCAATTCGAAAGAGCTGCCGCCAAAGACAGCGACGGGACTTCGGCAGCAGATCTATTGGCTGCCGGTGCCTTCTGCGGCACGTCAGCAGAAGGTCCTTAGGGATGTTGTGGGGCCCTCTTAGGGGCATGGGGCCCTCTTAGGGGCATAGGCCTGATTTGGGGGAATCGGGGGAATCACCCTAAAGCCGGCCCTGCTTAAAGGAGAGGAAAATCATCAGGAACAGTCAGCATGGATTCACCATGGGCAAGTCATGCCTGACTAACCTAATTGCCTTCTATGATGAGATGATTGGCTCTGTGGATGAGGGGAAAGCAGAGGACATGTTATTCCTTGACTTTAGCAAAGCTTTTGATGCTGTCTCCCACAGTATTCTTGCCAGCAAGTTAAAGAAGTATGGGCTGGATGAATGGACTATAAGGTAGATAGAAAGCTGGCTAGATCATCGGGCTCAACAGGTAGTGATCAATGGCTCCATGTCCAGCTGGCAAACAGTATCAAGCGGAGTGCCCCAAAGGTCAGTCCTTGGGCCAGTTTTGTTCACTATCTTTATTAATGATCTGGAGGATGGCGTGGATTGCACCTTCAGCAAGTTTGCAGATGACACTAAACTGGGAGGAGTGGTAGATACACTGGAGGGTAGGGATAGGATAAAGAGGGCAGGGCCGGCGCTTCCATTTAAGAGACCTAGGCAGTCGCCTAGGGTGCCAGGATTTGAGAAGGCGTCATTTTGCCGCCCTCGGCGGCAATTCTGTGGCAGAGGGTCCTTCCGCGCTCTGGGTCATCGTCGGCAATTCTGCAGCGGGTCCTTCACTCGCTCCAGGACCCGCTGCCAAAGTGCCCCGAAGACCAGGAGTGCAGAAGGACCCCCCCACCACAGAATTGCCACCAACGACCGGGAGTGAGGAAGGACCCCCGCCTAGGGCACCAAAAACCCTGGCGCCGCTCCTGAAAGAGGGACCTAGACAAATTAGAGGATTGGCCCAAAAGAAATCTGATGAGGTTCAACAAGGACAAGTGCAGAGTCCTGCACGTAAGACGGAAGAATCCCATACACTGCTACAGACTAGGGACCGAGTGGCTAGGCAGCAGTTCTGCAGAAAAGGACCTAGGGGTTACAGTGGTCGAGAAGCTGGATATGAGTCAACAGTGTGCCCTTCTTGCCAAGAAGGCTAATGGCATTTTGGGCTGTATAAGTAGGAGCATTGCCAGCAGATTGAAGGACATGATCATTCCCCTCTATTCGGCATTGCTGAGGCCTCATCTGGAATACCGTGTCCAGTTTTGGGTCCCACACTACAAGAAGAATGTGGAAAAATTGGAAAAAGTCCAGCGGAGGGCAACAAAAATGATTAGGGGACTGGAGACCATGACTTCTGAGGAGAGGCTGAGAGAACTGGGTTTATTTAGTCTGCAGAAGAGAAGAATGAGGGAGGATTTGATAGCTGCTTTCAACTACCTGAAAGGGGGTTCCAAAGAGGATGAATCTAGACTGTTCTCAGTGGTACCAGATGACAGAACAAGGAGTAATTGTCTCAAGTTGCAGTGGGGGAGGTTTGGGTTGGATATTAGGAAAAACTTTTTCACTAGGAGGGTGGTGAAGCACTGGAATGGGTTGCCTAGGGAGGTGGTGGAATCTCCTTCCTTAGAGGTTTTTAAGGTCAGGCTTGACAAAACCCTGGCTGGGATGATTTAGTTGGGGATTGGTCCTGCTTTGAGCAGGGGGTTGGACTAGATGACTTCCTGAGGTCCCCTCCAACCGTGATAGTCTATGATTCTATAATACAGAATTCCTAACCTTTGATGACAAGTTGTAACATTCTTCACTCAAAGGGCCAGTGAGTGAAGTGGAATTTATCTGTTGGCATGTTCAGTATTAAGCGTCTCTGAGAGCTCGTTGGGAGACTCTGTGGTGTGGAGAACAGGGAGTTCCAGTAAGTGGCAATTTGGTGCCTCCAGGAATGATTGAGAACTGAAGGAGCCAGCACTGCAGAAATCTTGTTTAGATACTCTTATCTATATCTATTCTATATCTATTTAGTATTAATTTGGCTGTTCCTCAAGTTAGAGGAAGTAATTGATTGAGAAGAGCCATCAGAAGTAGATCTTCCTGTGTTTTGTGATCATCTTCTTTCCACAAGAGCTTATACACATCCACTCCACTCCACATCCACACAACATGCTCCAGAATAAGTGCTGGGAGTATGGGTACTGGAGGTGCTGCTGTACCCCCGGCTGAAAGTGGTTTCCATCATATACAGGCTGTTCCAGGTCAGCTATATATATCCCAAACCAAAAGAGTTGTTAACTTTACGTTAAGACTGCTAGCTTTTCCAACTTACTTAAAAGGAAAAACATCCGGTAAAGAAAGTTATTTTCCAAAGCTTAAACACACAAGTTGAAATTTCTCAGTTAGGCTCCATTTCAGCAAGGTCCTTAAGCATGTGTCTAACTTTAACCATATAAATAATCCCATTTTGTTCAGTTTGACTTCTCACATATTTAAAGTAAGGCTTACAGGATTTACAGTTTGGTTCAATGGCTCTCAGTACCCCCACTATACAAATTTTTCCAGCCACTTTGTGCTCCAGTGTCACTAATGTAATGACAACCAACTCAGCAAGAAGCGTTCAGCCAAATATCAAATTTTTCATTTCCTCTGCTCTCCAGAGAGGTTATTTTCACTGAGGCCAAGGACTGAGTTCAGCCAAGAAATGTGCATAGCAGTCCTGCAGGAAGAGTAAGGTGCATAATTTATGGTGCAAATCAACATAGTGTCTCACAAACTTTAAAATGATCACTGCCTCAGCCAGCTCCACATCACCAAACAAATACCAGCCCTCCAGCTTTGCACATAAGTCTTCTCTGTGCCCTTCAGGGTTCAAAGTCACAGTCCTACTGTAGGTTCACTATACTATATTGAGAGGGAAAGAGAAAAATTCCCCACATCTACCAGTAAACTGAAAGTTACTCCTGGTCCCACACGTCAGCCATTGAGAATACGATGATTGGTGCAGAAAGGAAAAGATGTATCTACTGTCCCAAAAAATATATTGTGAGGTTGGTAATTAAATCCCTGTCCTACCAACGAAGAGAAAACCAGCAATCACCTTCAGCAGCAGCTGCATCTTTGCACCAAGAACATTGTACTTTAAACTGCTATACCATTATGGGCAGCAGTTTGGCTTTAAACAGTCCTCCTATCAATCATTTTGTGAAAATGATAGATATGTAACCCTTCTTTGTTGTACCGGCTGATCCAATGAAGCACAGACATTAGTCACATCACGTAATACACTATTAGAAGGCGCTCAGCTACTATGGTGATGAGCTTGGTATAAGAACCTGAATAGAATAGAATAGAATAGAATAGAATGTGGACTTTCCAGTTATATTTAAGTCCAGACATGCAAGACTAGAAAATTTCAAAGACGCCTTCAGTACTGAAAGTAGGACATAAATCAGGATTAATCTGTAGTCAAAGTGATTAAGCACCTAACTCTTTTTCTTCAGTAGCAGTTGAGTATCAGCACTTTTCCTGAGTCACACCACAGAAGTTTCTTGCAGTTTCACTCAGGAAGAAAAGTAGAACAGAAGAAAAACTAGCAGTATTAGTATTATTAGATTAATATGTATTTTATTAGTATAGTATTTAGCAATTCTATGTTACTAGTATTGGGCCAGTTCAGGATGTATTTACTTTGCTTGTACTCAGTCCTTCCTGTGACAAAACTTCTATTGGCATCAATATATATGTTGCCAAAGTAAGGAGCAAGTGAAAATTGAAGAGCTTTGGGGTTAACTCACTGTTGTTATATTCATACTAATAACAGGCACTCTTGAAGTTTTCATGTATATAGTTGGCCCTGATGGGAGCACATCTCTTGCTTCTTCTTATCCTCCAGAACCTCTCACCACCCCCCACACAAACACACCAAAAAAGGGGGAAAGAAAATAAAATCTGCCAACTTATTCCTTATTCTAGATTCCCCTATTGTCAGGAGACAGCCAGTTGTCATGTTATTTCTTGCAGTCTTGAGCACATTTTGGCTACTACTTGTCTTCATTTCTAAGGCCCTTCATGGCCTGTTCCTGCCCTGTCTCTTTTCAGTTATATATAGAGCTCTTGACATCTGTCTACTCTCTATCAACATGCAAACCTTAACTGCCGATTAGTCAAATTTTCCAACACACATCTTCATACCCTTCATGCATCTGAAGAACTCTCTTGAAAAAATCTGCAAAGTCCCACTACTTTAGCTACCTTTAAATTTCTCCTCAAAACACCCCTCAATGCTGTGATGCTACAAAGCATTTGACAATGCTTAGGCAACTGGGCTCCTTATATGTTGTAAATTATTGTTTTGTTTTTGATGATCTGACGCACCACAATTCTTCAGCAATGGGGGATGCTCTACTTTTGTAATTCAATTTATAAACAATTCTTCAAAGATAAGATTGACAATACATTATCTGAAGTGATGGGAACTTGTAATAATAATCCAGGACTGACTGAGGTCAAAAGAAGTGACTTAAAAGAAGGGTGTAAGCAGCAACATGACAGTACAAATAAATAAATAATACATGTGCACTGGGTAACATTAGCACAAATCAGCAAGTGTATTAACTGTAGCCTTCCATGCAGAAAAGTAATAGGAAGATCTTGCTGTTACTTCTGGTTAGCAATAATACATATCTGAACCCTAGTATTTTTAAAATAGGGTTACCTAGTCCTTCACCATGGCCTCGGGTAGAATTTTTCATTTAAAATGTATCATGGTGTGAACTATAAAAGGAAAAAAACCTAGAGGAATACATAAGAGCAGGCATATGAAGAATGAGGTTATCTGGACTTTAACAAAAGACTAAGACGACTAGAAAATATGCAGGATATTCCAGGTCAGCTATATATATCCCAGACCAAAAGGTTTGTTAACTTTACATTAAGACTGTTAGCTTTTCCAACTTACTTAAAAGAAAAAACATCTGGGAAAGAAAGTTATTGTTCCAAAGCTTAAACATACAAATTTGAAATGTTTCAGTTAGGCCCCATTTCAGCGAGATACTTAAGTATGTGTCTAACTTTAACCATATGAATAGTCCCATTTTGTTCAGTTTGACTTCTCACATTTTTTAAGTAAGGCTTATGCTTAAGTACTTTGCTGTACTGGGACCTGTAATATTACTGCCACATTTGTGTCACCCGAACACTTATTGCTGTCCCGCTATGAATGGTATGAGTTTTGTTTCTTTTGGATACAGGGTTGGGCCCTATCTACGCTAGCGCTACCACCATTGCTACTACCAGTAGTAGTGTAGAATTCAGGGTACGTCTACACTACAGGATAAATTCGAATTAGCTTAAACCGATTTTATAAAACAGATATTATAAAGTCGATTGTGCACGTCCACACTAGGCACATTAATTCGGTGGTGTGCATCCATGGTCCTAGGCTAGCGTCGATTTCTGGAGTGGTGCACTGTGGGTAACTACTGTAAAATAATGAGGCCAATAACGTCGATTTGCATCCACACTAACCTAAATCGATATAGTAATATCGATTTTAGCGTTACTCCTCTCGTTTTGTAGGAGTACAGAAATCGATTTAAAGAGTCCTTTAAATTGATATAAAGAGCAGTGTAGTGTGGACGGGTGCAGCGTTAAATCTATTTAACGCTGTTAAAATCAGTTTAACAGCGTAGTGTGGACAGGCCTCAGCTGTCATAAAGAAAAATAAATCTCTGGAAAACTTCAGGGTATATCAAAATACCTGTGACTGACATTTTTTATTCACAAGTTTAGTTCTTTTAATTAGGTACCTTCTGCATGTCCACTCTTCACCATCTGGCATGCAGTAGAAAACATGCTCCATTTTCTTTTGAAAAAAACCGCTCGGCTGCAATTTCTTTCTAATGTAATTTGTTTCATTTGGATTCAGGGATTTGGCTGGAAGAGGGTGAGCAGAGAGGAGGGAGACAGTGGGGAGAGGGCGGGGCCTGGGCAGACCAGGAATGGGGCCTGGTGCAGAGTAGGGGTGGAGTAAGGATGGGGCCACAGGCAGAAGAGGAGGACTGGGGAGCTAGCCTCCCCAAGCAGCAGCTTCACCCACCGCCCATGAAAGCAGATAAGAGAGGGTTGGCTCCAGCACACCCATCATGTGCTGCAGTGTCCTTAGGCAGGGGCCCTATTCACAAAGCCGAATGAGCCGGCACCAATGCATGAGGGAGAGGTGTATGGGGGTATCTGCGGGGAACTGTGACTCTCTGCCACCGTGAGGTGTGCCAGGCAGCTCAGTATCCTTTGCTGCCTTGTCCCTCCCCTTGCAGGCTGTGAGCCCAGGCTGCCATTGGGCATAGGGGCACCAGTTTAATAATACCGTGTAGGGCCTCATAAATCTTAATGATGGCCCTGGTCCCTTCCAGGGGCGCAGCCAGGCATGGAGGGCACAGAGCGCCATGCAGGGAGGGTCGGGTCAGATTGGTCAGTCATTCCCCCACCCCCGTGTGAGAGAGGTGTACGTGAGTGTTTACCACCTCTCCCCATGCAAAACTTAAAGATAAGAAGGTAAATAAAAGATTCCAGCTATGCAGTATTTCTTTTTAACAGGGGCTCAGTCAACTTGATGTTAATTTGAACATTTGTACTGCATAGTTCTGATTGATTGCTGTTGAATTTGCTTGAATACAAGTAATTTTACCAGGTGTCCCATATTCAGCATAGGGAAATATGATCACTCTAGTCAGAGAGCTGAAGACAAATCTGTACTTTCTTCCTTCAACCCCAGTGGAATTTGCATGGAGACATGCTTATTACATCTCCTGAAAAGGCAGATTAAAATGTTATATGGAGGGATCTAAACCTGGCATTGCCTTTCTGTTTAGACTGACACTATATTTTAGCATACAGAGGTGCTAAACAAATCTATGAGTCAACTAGAAATAGTCATGCACTCATTACAAATATTAATACAATATTTTCTGATACTAGAAAGGAATAAAAGGCATTCACTCAGGCTTATACAATTTTATTGGATGTCAACTCTTACTTTAATACTTCACACACAGAGAACAGTAAAAATAAGTAATAAGGCAACAGACAGAGCAAACAAAACCACAAACAAGTGACAAGACTGAAAATAGGAAGGGAAGTAAAACATCAAGTGGTTGGTTGTGGGTATTTTAAATGAGTGTTTAGGACCCACACTGTGCAAGTGCAACAGAGTCCTGTAGAAACAGGCAAAGTTCTCATGGTTTCACACAGTGTGTATCACCAACTCAAACACTTGGATTAGGCTCATTATGTTTTCACAAGCCTCTTAAGTAAATGGAGCACATTAACACTGGCTTCAGAGTTTGCAGGCAAGATCCCTGCTTCAAAGAGCTTGCAAATAAAGCCTTCATCCTACAAAGCACCTAACACCAAATCCAGTGCTTGCTATTTATGAGTTGGTGGCAGTACTCTGAATAGCCAGGGCTATACCAGGTAGCAAAGATCTGGCCTTAATGGTTTTCAATACCTCTCCCCAAACACATTCTAAAACTTAATGGAAATCACTTGGAAATCCAGACAAGTGATTTCCATTAAGCTTTAGAATGTGTTTGGGGAGAGCCATCTCTTCTGGCCGCTGTAGCCCCAGAACTGGGACATGACAGTTTAGAAAATACAAGAGTAATACTGCAAATCAAACTTTAAAACCCTAATACATGTTCCCAGACAAAGCTAAATCCAAATAATTTAAGCAGTTGGTGGAGGTAGCATTCATTTTAGGAACTAGATTAATTAGCCTATGTACCAGTTAAGTGCAATGCAAAAGCTAGGCATACATTGTCACTTTTGTGATTATAAAGATAGTTATTAAATGTGATTTTTAATGACAGTTTTGAGGAGAAGAAGAGATGATTTATTTGGATTCTTTTTAAAAAAAGAACCACGGTTACTAGAGTTATTCTCCAGCCAGGAGTCTCTCCCAGCCGTCGAAGAGCAGCTGGGGGTGGGAGAGACTGAAAGTTGGACTCTCGTCTCTTCCAACAGTCGCAGCGCAGCTGGAACTGCAGAGGGGCTGCCGCTGGAACTGGGAGAGCCACGTCTTTCCCCAGCTGCTGCATGCAGCCCAGCTGGGGATGGGACGCCCCCAAACCTAGGCCCCACCCCTTATTTTCCCTCACCTACCCCCTATATTTCCCCCACCTGCCCTGTATTTCCACCACCTCCTCATTTTCCACATCCTCTCCAGGGTCCAGGAGGCACCTAATTAGTGGAGCCACATCTTTAATAACAACAACACTTCTACCTTGGAAGAGACTGGCTGCAGATTATTGTGAATTCAGAGGACATCATTACCTACTCATAGAGAAATATTTTTCCAAGTGTATAGAAATAATGTACTTGAAAGACATAATAATGTTATCGAGAAATTGAAGTGCACTTTTGCTCATTTTGATATTCTGAAACAACTAGGGATGGACAATGGACCACAATTCACTGCAGTGGAATTTAAGTAATTCCAAATGAAATATGATTTTGATGATATTAGTAGCAGCCTGCATTACTCACAAGTGAAGGGAGAGTCTGAGGGAGTTATATGGACAGCCAAGAAAATCCTTCATTAGGAAGATCCAGTCCTTGCTCTTCTGAACTACAATTCAACACCAATAGCATCTCTGGATATAGTCCAGCAGAACTCCTGATGGGAAAACAAATCAGAACTATTGTTCCAACTATTGTTCTATCTGCAGAGTGGCCAGACATGAATAGAGAAGCCAAGCTGGATAAAAATAGCTTAACACTTTCATAACTCAAAGAATTACCAGGTCTATAACCTGATGATTGTTTGTGTGTCAAACTGGATGGAGGAAGGCTGGAGAATTCAGCTGTCATAAAGAAAAATAATTAATTGCCCAGATCATAAGTTATCGAGACAGACAGTGGAGAGTTCAGCAGAAACCATTGACATCTTCAGTTTGTTCCTCAGAATGAACAATAAACTCTTCTTGTTCTGCATTTATAGAAAAAGATTCAAAGATTCTAAACCAACAAGAGACAGTTGTTGCAACTAATGGACAGCCAGACAACCAAGCTGTTACATGTTCAGGCTGTGTAATTAGAAAACCAGCACAGTTCAGAGACACTTAACAGACTGATACGTATTGAACTTTAAAGATAGTGTAAATTTTGTAAATAGTAGGAATGTCAAACTTAAAGGAGGAGATGAAACGAAATGTTACTACTGTATTATAATCAACCACTAGGTAGCGCCAGATGTGATTTACCTCACCAATAAAAGCTGTTTCATCCCTCTTGTCTCTCCAATATCCTGGGACCGACAGGGCTACAACACTGCATACCTTACTTTAGCTGGTAATATCTATAGCAAGCAGTGCATTAAAATGTCTTAAAAAGACCACATCTCTAGTATCTCTATCCAGTGATGAAAGCTCTATAGTCAGTCCATATCTGGCACAGAAGCCTGACCCGCTGGTAGCATCCTTGCATCCTATTGTGTACAGAGTATGTAACAGATGGAATTAATCACACAATTCAGCATGCTAACTTGGCAAGGCGAGGCCTCACCCTCTGGATTTCTGTCAGTATAGTCCCTGGAACACCAGGAGTTTAAGGCAGCTAATAGCAGGGTGCAAAGGGAGACTGCGGAGGAGACAGAACTTTCCTATCTAGAGAACCCCACAGAGAGCAGGTCAGGTTCCTGTGAGGGAAGCCCTGAGTTAAAAGTACTTCAGTGGAGCCCAAGCGGAGCAGAAGAGCGGTCAGTTTAGCAAAGAGAAGCTGGGGAGAAGCCAGATGCTTGAGAACAAAAGGATAAGCTGAGGGAACACAGCACAAGGGGGCAGGGGGTAGAGGTAAGAGGTAGCCCAAGGAAACAGCTGCATGTTTGAGGAAGCAGACCTAGTTGCTTAACACAGGGTTCCTATGTTGGAACTCAAGAGTTCCCTACCAGCCCCTGAGGAAGGGACGTGCAAGGCCAATGGAAGGACTATCAAGCCCAGAGTGGGGCTGAAAATGGACCACAAAGGATAAGCTGAGGAATGGCCCAAGAGGGGGGCTGAAGATTCTTTTGTGTTGGGATATTTGCAAACTTTCAGATGGGTCTTCTTGTTAGCCCAGAAGGGAACTGAACTTTATGTGACTTGGCCGGAGGGCTGAGCTACAGAAGACTCAGTGAGAGGCAGCTAGCCTGCAGGAGGCTCTAGAGATAAGGACCCGTTGTGACTCAAACCCTGACACAAGGGGGCATTGTGGGTTGCGAGTACACAATCTTACAGGAAAGTTTTCTATGGGTTGGTTTCTGTTTTGAGTCTTTTCTAGTCTTAGCTGCCTGTGTAGCTTGCTTGTAGAAATGGCCAGGATGAGTTGTGGAGTGTTTTGCTATTTAAGCGAACAGCAGAGTGTGTGTGTGTGTGTGTGTGCACACGGGTGCATGAGAGAAAGGAGTGCACACTTCAGAGTTGTGGGGGGGGTTAGATACTTTTCTATTTCCATGAGATTATAGGAAAACACACCTCTTCCAGGCTTGTTTAGATTCACAGTTGGTTGCTGTCACCCTTTCACTGGCTCGATACCTTAGGAGGTTGTCCTAAGGAGCCTCTTAATCATATGAATATGGTTTGTTAATGCATGTATGTATTAGAGTTGTAATTCTTTTTTGACAATTATGTTTCTTTTGTCTTTATAGCAAGGGATTCTCAAAACATCTCATGTTAGAGTTTTAACTCTTTCTTTTTATTCAGTCAATTTTCTGAGTCACTCTTTCAGTTTTATTAGCATTCAGCAGGAAATGAAATTGTTTAAATATTTTGTAATATAACTAGATAACCGTGTGTCATGTTTTCAGGGATCCTGAATGTAACACACTTGTAGCTCCATATTAATATTCAGTAAAGACACAAAAGTTTATAACAGCCTAATAATTTTAAAAGTTAGGTTATAGTTTTTGCATCAATATTGAGGTGTCTCTCTCACAGCTGGATACATGTTCAGAGTAGCCTGTAGGAAAGCTCAAAGCATGTGTCTGGAGCTCAGACCTTGAGGCTGCATCTTCACTGCAGCGTTATCTTGAGTGATCAGCATCCAGGACTGAGCACCTGGGCTGGTCTAGTCTAGTCTAAGAGTGACCAGCCACAACTTGCTGGGTCCTCACTGGTGCTGCTCTCACCCATGTGTGTTGCTAGGACATCTAGGGGCGTATCCATGATTCTTTATGGGGCTGTAAGCTGAGCTGCTAATAATTCTTTTCCAGTGAATTGTAGAAGATCTTGCCTGCTCTGCTGGGCACATGGAGGGAATTGTGGGAAGGCACTGAAGGACTATCAAGCACTTGAGTAGTTTAACCTCTATCGTCACTGCAAAGTTGGGTGGTTTACCAGACTAAGAACCAGTTATCGAGGAATGAAACCACCACCAAACTCAAATGAGAGGGTTTTTGTGGGACAAGAGAGGGGTGGAGGCAATACCCATATTAATACCCATATGCCCAGGCTAACTCTGCAGTGAAGATATACCTTAAGGCTGTCATCACCATGCCTAGCAGCACGTCTGCCAATGTCAAGCAGGAAAAAGAACCACTAATAAAAAAGACCCAGAAGTACATCTTCTGTGGTTTCCTATATCACCTGGAATTTCTTGTACTGGCTCTTGGGAAGAAATTGTTTAAAGACAGAAGGACCAAATTCTGGACCCATTGATGGGAATTTTGAAGAAGACTTTAATGGGATCAGTGTAGCACCCTTTACTTGCAGCGATTCTCTTATGCTACCTATAATCACTCCACATGCTTCCTTTTTATTCCCTATTAATCTTCTCCTGCAAAAGCAACGTCCTCCACATATCATGGACCATCCGTCATGGACTTCCAGTATTCTGAATTTGGGGATAGCCTATAAGGTTTATTAATTGTCTTCTTACACGGTACTTTGTGCAACAGAAGAGATGTTAATCCTCATGTCCTAATCAAACTCCAGCTTAGACTTTCTGTCTAAATCTACCTGCTCTTCTAATTAGATTCTTAGTGGATCCATTTTGCATTCCCTGTTCTAAACTGTTACATAGAATTGCTGCTATATATACACTGATAAATGATTGACGTATTTCACCCAGAGATGGCTGCATTTAAGTGGATGAAAAAATCCAGAGACATGTCAACTTAATATATTTGGAAAGCAGTCTGGACTCTTCAGAATTAAAGGCATGCCACATATAAGGCCAGATCCTCAGTCTTTCTTGTTTGTTGCTATTTTTGTTTGCAGTGTTGATGTAGCCATGTTGGGCCCAGATATCAGAGAGACGAGGTGGCTGAGGTAATATCTTTATTGGGCCAACTGCAGTTGGTGAGAGAGACAAACTTTTGAGCTTACACGGGGTTCTTCTTCAGGTCTGGTCTCTTCCACCAACAGAAGCTGGTCCAGTAAACAATATTACCTCAACCACCTTGTCTCTCTTGTGCTATTTTGGCATTTCTGCTTCCAATCCAAGCCATAACCAGGCCATGCAAAGGAGAATAAAATGTAAACTAACTTTTAAATGACTAACCAAATGTTCTTGAACCTCCAAAGATTTAGTCTGAGTTCTGAGCACAGATCAGGGCAAGTATATTTGTTAGCTATTGTGCTCTATATGAAGAGCCAAATCACGATCCCCTTCACACCAATGATATAACCCACACTGACATTAATGGGACCAAAATTTGTCTGCTGCAAATAATCTTTATTGCCTTGATGTATTGCACTGAAAGAAAGTGAGAGAAGGATTGTGTTGTGCAACAAAATGTTACTAAGAAATGAATACACTCACTGAGAGAAGAAATGAGAACCCAGAAGTCTAGGCCGATGTATGTTCCCCACAGCTGTATTTTTGAAAGATGGATATTTCTGGAACTAATAAAACAAAGCCAGACCTGCAAATTTATAGTATGGATGGGAGTTTACTTAATTGTTCCACAAAACTTGTAACTAGGCTCTGGCAGAGACAACAGATTCATTGCAAGTAACATTTGTCAAAAGAAAGAAGTCTTTCAAACCAAATGGTGCAAATATAACCACGAAGCAGAAATCCAGGCATCCAAAGCTACTGCCTTGCACTTTTCAGGCCCATCTTTTACACAGCTGTAAATATGTCCTTTGCAGCGTGGATATTGTTGGGAAAAGTCAGTGCTGAACAGGGAGTCATAATTATTCACCTGCAATATACAGTAGCCTGGCCACAGTCCACCCGTCTCTTCTGGGAATTTCACCTCGTAAGGACTGAAAACACAGAAGTCCTCTGAATTACACCTGGCAACACTTGTCAAAGCTCAATTATTTTTAGAAAGGGCAATGAATAATAAAAGGTACATATTGTATATGTACCTCACTGTTAAGAAAACAAAACTAAAATAGTTAAGTGCAATTATTCTTGCTGTGCATTTTCAAAATTTTTATAATGCCTCAAACGCTAGGCTCCAGCCACTGCCACTATCCTAGATTACTGATGAAAGATGCCATATTTCCCCTTATTCAGTCATGTACCAGAAAAGCCAGTGTCTTGAGAATTCTAAAAGGAACAGTATGGTGGGAGATTTTGCCAGTATAAATTGCTCATATGCAGGTTTATATGTCTATAGTTTAGAACACTATTACTCATTAAAAATGATGCATCTATTTTTTCTACCATTTTATAATAATTCTGGCACAAGGCCCTACCTGGGGATTGATCACTGGCTTCAATCCTCTAGCTCTGTCTCAGGTCACCATTCCTCTCAGCTGATCATCAAGCCCCAGGGGATTCTCAGTGCACTTCGGTCTTTGTTGCTAAAGTGAAAAAGGGTCGCATGTTGCTTACAGATATGGTAGTTAAGGGAGAATTGCCAGAATTCAGATGTCATAAATGGTACCAATGGACAAACACTAGACTATTGTATCTTAGCAGTTCTTATTCTAGCACTGATATAACCCTTTACGTCATCAAAATGCCTTATAAATACCAACTACGTTTTCTGTTCAACACCCCTATGAAGTGGTAAGTATTGTTAGATACCTGTTGCGACCCACACAAGCACTGTATAGCACGACAGAAAACAGATTACAAATGTAAGGTGTCCAAATCTTGTCAGAGAAGAGAGGTCATAAACAATCCATTTTCACATTTACAGCTTGATTAGGCTTGTAGGTCAAAGTTTTGGAAGTGTCTAAATGAGTCAGGAACAAACATCAATGGGAGTTAGGCGCATAAGAACGTCAGAAAAATCCCTGTAGGCACCTAACTGCTTTTTTAGATGCCTAAATACCTTTTAAAATCTAGCTCTATCTAGGCGCCTTTGAAAATGGGCCCTAAGCTCCTAAATCATTTAGGTGCTTTTGAAAATGTTTTCCACAGTAACCCTCTACTAGTCACTTCCCCCATTCAAGTTTGTTCAAGGAAACGACTTTTATACCTCACTTCCCATTTATTCTTTGGCAATAAAGACCGACCTACTCTTTTCATTGACCAAGGTCATTGAATGAAAACTGGTTGCATTGAACACTGAAGTGTAAACCTATTCTTCTCTCAGCCCTACTGGCGGCTGCTGCTCCAGGGTTGCACTTACAGAACTTGCTAACATGATGGAAGTAGATGCCAGCAAAGCCCATCACAAAAGGCATGGTAAGATGCTCGTTCCTCAGACAGGATGCAGTAGTTCTGTACTGCTAAAAGCTGTCCTGGGCCCCAGCCCTCCCAAATACAGAACGTTACTTTTTAAGAGGCCTCAGTTCCCAAGCATTTGAAAAAGACCTAATAAATATTAAGTATTGGCAAAAAAGTTTCTTCTCAACTGCAACCCAAAATCAATTTACGTACTATTGAAACAATTATGGTAAATAATTTAACCATAAATACGTGTTCCATTAACTCAGCCATTTATATGTTCTAGCTTGGTAAATTGCTCTCCATCAAGCCAGTGACATAAGTTTGTGAAATAAAAGGTTTTCCATTACAGCTTATTAGGTAGGCAAGTGCAGTCACAGAGCAGCTGTGATCATGAAAAATGAAATACAAAGAATGACCAGCTGTGTTTGACTAGCACAAATCAAATGAATCACACATTTGAAATGCAGATGCCATCATATCAGGGTGTGAAACGTCCATTTGCGGTTCCTGACTCCTGCCACGCTGCTCAGTGTTTAGGGATCTTGTTCCCAGGAAGCTGCACTGAAGAGGAGCACTTTCCTGAAGTGTTTCTCAGCATGCTATTTCCATTTTACAATCTAGCCCACACTAGAAGAATGACCCCTTGCTGACAATGGCTGCTGAGCGTGGTTTAGCTGCAAGTGCAGACAACGATGATGAAGTGTTGCCAGTATCATTTCTAAAACCTGAGGTTAAAAATAGATCACACCAGTTTTCTAGTTTAGGCCAGAGCTGAACACTGGAGTGGGAGGTATATGCAGTGCAATAGGAAATGCCATGCCAGCCAGCTCCTCTTCTACATGACCAGAGAGCTAATGTGAAAAATCAGGGGGGGTTAATTAGAGTCCATATTAAAAAAAGCCCTAAATATGAGGACTGATCCTATAAAATCTGGTCACCTACATGGAAGGGAACACAAGATTCCATTGGCTCTCTCTCCCCCATGTCAAACCTTAGTCCCAGATTTGGACCTTAGCGTCCAAAATATGGGGGTTAGCATGAAAACCTCCAAGCTTAGTTACCAGCTTGGACCTGGTACTTGCTGCCACCACCCAAAAAATTAGAGTGCTTTGGGGCACTCTGGTCCCCCTGAAAAACCTTCCCTGGTGACCCCAAGACCCAAATCCCTTGAGTCTCACAACAAAGGGAAATAATCCTTTTTCCCTTCCCCCCTCCAGGTGCTCCTGGAGAGATACACAGAAGCAACCTCCGTGAATCTAAGCAGAAGGAGTCCACCCTCTGTAATTCCAATCCTGGAAACAAAAGCACTTTCCTCTTCACCCAGAGGGAATGCAAAATCAGACTTCCTCCTGACTTCTTCCTCCCACCAATTCCCTGGTGAGCTGCAGACCCAATTCCCTGAAGTTCCCCACTAACGAAAAACTCCAACAGGTCTTAAAAGAAAGCTTTATATAAAAAGAAAGAAAATACATACAAATGGTCTCTCTGTATTAAGGTGACAAATACAGGGTCAATTGCTTAAAAGAAATATTGAATAAACAGCCTTATTCAAAAAGAATACAAATCAAAGCACTCCAGCACTATATTCATGTAAATACAAAAGAAACAAACTCTTTGGTACTCACAACTTGGAAACAGAAGATTAGAAAGCAGAAATACTTCTCCAAAGCTCAGAGAAAGCAGGCAGACAGAAAACAAAGACTCAGACACAAACTTCCCTCCACCCAGAGTTGAAAAAATCCGGTTTCCTGATTGGTCCTCTGGTCAGGTGCTTCAGGTGAAAGAGACATTAACCCTTAGCTATCTGTTTATGACAGTGATTCCTTAGCTTACGTTGGGAAGTCACATGAGTATTCTCACTGGAGTCGGTTGGATTTCTTGAGTAACTGCTCAACAAGGTGAGTAAGGAATTCACAAACCAGCCTAGTGCGTTTGTACAGCCCCTCCAGCAATTTGGGCAGGCTGGAGATTCTATGTGCTACTGCAAGAAATAAAAACAATAATAGAAATGAAGATGCATATTTTCTGTTTAACCTGTTTTGATTAGGAGAGATCGCTTTTGTTCTCCAAAAAGAGAGAGATCCAATCTTTCTCCACAGGGGCTACCACATACATGAACTTTAAAACCTGTACTGACTTGGAATCAGCTTTAGTACTTCAGACTTCAGCTTTCAAAACAGAAAAGGTACAGCAAGCTGGGGCAAATGGTCGTTTGCAAGCAGCAGGTTTGGTCTGTTATTCATAAAGGTCTCATAAACATGTCTATTATCTAAGCCCGTAGGCAGAATATGCATTAATAAGCATAGCACAGACTGTTTATCAGGCTACGGAGGCGGTGATAATAGAGGGAAATTGTAGATAAATCTCTGCATTAAGCATCTTCGCATAACTGTATCATTTTCATATGACTTTGTATTATGCCTCTTCATATAACCTTGTATCAAGTCTTTCCATATATAACCTCTATTTTCATACAACTTTGTATCAATTCTTTTGACACAGAAACTTTGTACTGAGCCTTGGTATAATGTTATACCCCTAAGGATAGTTAAGGTAGAAGAAAAATGTCTTTTCCTTAGGAAATAATATAATAATAAGATCTCCCCCCTTTTAATCAATTGCCCTGTTGAATGAATGAGGTGTGAATGAGTAAGGCATGGAAGGCAGCACCTCCAGACAGCAGCAACAGTTGGAGATGGAGAGAAGCCAGACTCAAGAACAATAAAACTTGTCAAGTGGGCTCATTAAAGAAGATCAGACATATTGACGGCCTTGGGAGTTAGAAGCGAGCACCTTCTTTTGAAAACCCTTTTTGAAAATAAATGTAGCAGCATTAAGACTACACCCAGAAGGAAGTGCCACAGATGACCAGCTGACACAGATGCTGATTTTGCATCTAGTATAGATTTACATAAGAGGGCAGCTGCTATAAATGTGAGGTGTCTTGCAGAAGATCCTGAGGGCTTGGCTACACTGGAGAGTTGCAGCTCTGGTGGTGGCTTTACAGCGCTGCAAGTCACTCACTGTCCACACTTGCAAGGCACATCCAGCACTGTGGGCTTGGCTACACTGGCGCTTTACAGTGCTGCAACTTTCGCGCTCAGGGGTGTGAAAAAACACCCCCCTGAGCACTGCAAGATACAGCGCTGTAAAGCCTCAGTGTAATCAGTGCCACAGCGCTGGGAGCGAGGCTCCTAGTGCTGCAAGCTACACCCTTAAGGGATGTGGTTTACGTGCAGCACTGGGAGAGCTCTCTCCCAGCGCTGGTGCTCCGACCACACTCACACTTCAAAGCGCTGCCGTGGCAGCGCTTTGAAATTTCAAGTGTAGCCATACCCTGTATCTCCTGGCTACAGCACTGGCTGTACTCCACCTCTGCCTGGGAAATAATGACTGCAGCGCTGATGATGCAGCGCTGATCCATCAGTGTGACCACCAAAAGCACTGTTATTGGCCTCCAGAGGTATTCAGAGATATCCCAGAATGCCTGTTCAGCCACTCTGCTCATCAGTTCGAACTCTACTGCCCTGGCCTCAGGTGACCCTCCCTTTAAATGCTCCAGGAATTTTAAAAATCCCCTTCCTGTTTGCTCAGTCATGTGTGGAGTGCAATCAGTGAATCTTTCCAGGTGATCATGCCTCCACGCACCAAACAAGCCCCAGTATGGAGCAATGGCGAGTTGCTGGACCTCATCAGTGTTTTGGGGGAGGAAGCTGTGCAGTCTCAGCTGCGCTCCAGCAGTAGGAATTACAATACCTATGGGCAGATATCAAAGGCCATGATGGAAAGAGGCCATGACCAGGAGGCGGTGCAGTGCAGGGTTAAAGTGAAGGAGCTGCGGAGTGCCTATTGCAAAGCCTGTGAGGGAAACTGCCACTCCGGTGCTGCTCCCACTACCTGCCATTTTTACAAGGAGCTGGACCCAATACTTGGGGATGACACCACCGCCAATCCGAGGACCACAACGGACACTTCAGAGTGGCGTAGGGGAGGAGAGGGGGAGGAGGAAACCGAGAGTGAGGGTACTGGGGTGGGGGAAGACACCCCGGAGTCCCAGGAGGCATGCAGCCAGGAGCTCTTCTCAACCCAGGAGGAAGGCAGCCAATGGCAGCAGTTGGTACTTCATGAAGGACAAGCAGAAGAGCAGGTTCCCGGTAAGCGGCTTTTATTTTCAGGATGGAAATGTTTGGGGAGAGGAGGGAGGGTTAGGGCTGCATGCATGCATGCCTAGATGTGGAATAGCCCATTGATGTGGTCTATCATGTTGCGGTAATCGGCCTCTGTAATCTCTTCAAAAGTTTCAGCCAGAGCGTGGGCAATGCACTTGCCCAAGTTTACTGAGAGAGCCACTGTGGTCCTTGTCCCAGTCAGGCTAATGCATCTGCGCCACTGTTCCACGAGGGGTGGGGGGACCATTGCTGCACACAGACAAGCTGCATAGGCGCCAGGGCAGAATCCGCATTGCTGTAGAAGACCCTCCCACTCTTCCCAGGTGACCTGCAGCAGCAAGATATCTTCCAGGATCAACTCCTGTGGAAAATGTTGGGAGAGTGTTCAGTGTAGGTGCCCCCTGCAGCTATTTGCTTTCCCCAACACACAGAAACCCCAGTACAGCCCTGAAGCAATCAGTCCCCCTTACTCACCATTTTGGGGCTCCTGTGAGTTATGTGCGCTCTCTTTGGTATGGGAAAATTATGCTAAAGGGAAGACTGTAAACTCCTTCACTGTGTGGGAATAACTGTCTGAGATATAAACAATGTTGCCTCTGTTAAGTGTTGCCTTTTTTGCCTTTCCACAAGCAACCTTGAGTTCTCGGCTGCCAGTGTTATCAACAGCTCAAAGACTCCAAAACCTCCGGAAAAAGCCGTGAAAAAGCAAAGACCACCTGCTTCAAGCAGTTATGGATCACTCTGCCAGAGAGAATCAAAAAGTGCAGGTGGAGGGAAAGGGAAAGCAGGATCCAGCAGAGAAACGCAGCAGCCAGGAAGAAAAGCACAAAGCAGCTGATAAACATCCTGGCGCGCAAAGCGGACTCTATCCAGGTGCTTGTAGCCATGCGGGCAGAGCACTACCGCACCGGCCCCGCCCCCATCCCAAAGCTCTTTCCCTTGTGCCCCAATGTCAGCTCCAAACCCCCTTCCCCAGCATCCAGGTTCTTACCTCCACCAGCTGCCACCAACACCTCTACGTTCACCAACCGGCCCTGAGAACTACTACCCTTACCCTATGCACTCAACCCCCATCACCATTCAGTACAGGCATCCTGAAGTGCAGCAGTCATTGCACAGCACTCCAGACAGAACATATTCAAACCTATGACTGTACAGTTCCCCACCCCACCCCCCTGCCCCTTTAAGGTTCCCAAAATGTTGTGTGTCTGTCAATAAAGTTATTTCCTTTTCAATAAATGAATTCTTGGCTCTGAAAACAGTCTTCATTATTGCAGAAAATCAAAGATCCCTTAGCCCAGGAAAGAAACAGGCACTGCAAATCAGCTTAGGAAAAACAGATTCCTAGTAACATTGTAACCACTGCACTTCACTCCCGTGCAAGGCACCAAACATTACTGTTGGTTTTCAGCCTCAAATTCCTCTCTCAAGGCATCCCTAATCCTTGAAGCCCTGTACTGGGCCTCTCTAGTAGCCCTGCTCTCTGGTTGTGCAAATTCAGCCTCCAGGCGTTGAATCTCGGAGGTCCATTCCTGACTAAATGTTTTACCCTTCCCTTCACAAATATTATGGAGGGTACAGCATGCGCAGATAACCGCTGGGATGCTGCTTTCCCCCAAGTCTAGCTTCCCATACAGAGATCGCCAGCGCCCTTTTAAACAGCCAAAAGCACACTCCACAGTCATTCGGCACCGGCTCAACCTGTAGTTGAACGGGTCCTTGCTCCTGTCAAGCTTCCCTGTATACAGTTTCATGAGCCAAGGCATTAACGGGTAAGCGGGGTCTCCAAGGATCACAATGGGCATTTCAAAATCCCCTACTGTGATCTTCCAGTCTGGGAAAAAAGTCCCTGCCTGCAGCTTCCTAAACAGGCCAGTGTTCCGAAAGATGAGTGCATCATGCACCTTTCCAGGCCAACCTGTGTTAATGTCAATGAAATGCCTATGGTGATCCATAAGTGCCTGGAGAACCATAGAGAAATACCCCTTTCAATTAACGTACTCGGATGCTAGGTGGGATGGTGCCAGAATAGAAATATTCATCCCATCTATTGCCCCTCCACAGTTAGGGAAACCCATTTGTGCAAAGCCATCCACAATGTCCTGCACGTTCCCCAGAGTCACAGTTCTTCTTAGCAGGATGCAATTAATGGCCCTGCAAACTTCCATCAAAACAATTCCAATGGTCGATCCCACTCAAAAGTGGTTCGCGACCGATTGGTAGCTGTCTGGAGTTGCCAGTTTCCAGATTGCAATAGCCACCCGCTCCTACACCGGCAGGGCAGCTCTCAATCTCATGTCCTTGCGCCACAGGGTGGGGACAAGCTCAGCACACCGTCCCATGAGAGTGGCTTTTCTCATCCAAAAGTTCTGCAGCCACTGCTCGTCATCCCAGACTTCTATGACGATGTGATCCCACCACTCAGTGCTTGTTTCCTGAGCCCAAAAGCTGCGTTCCAAGGTGCTGAGCAGTTCCATGAATGCCACAAGTAATTTCGTGTCATACGCATCAGGCAACTCGCTATCATCGTTGGACTCCTCATCACTTTGGATCTTAAGGAATAGCTCAACTGCCAAATGTGATGTGCTGGCGAGACTCGTCAGCATACTCCTCAGCAGTTCGGGCTCCATTTCCCACAGAAATCGTACTGCACAGAAACCGTTGAGAGAGTCAAGATGGCACCAAACGTGGACGGAAAAACAGGGATTGCTGGGATGTGAAGCAATGCATCACAGGATGTTGGGACAGCAAGCAGAATGACCCGCACCCTCCGCCCGCTTCCCACAACCCATGGCGCCAAAATGGGACGAGGTGCTCTGTGGGATAGCAACCCATAATGCACCACTCCCAACACCGCTGCAAATGCTGCAAATGTGGCCACACTGCAGCGCTGGTAGCTGTCAGTGTGGCCACACTCCAGCGCTTTCCCTACACAGCTGTATGAAGACAGTTGTAACTCCCAGCGCTGCACACCTGCAAATGTAGCCAAGCCCTCAGTCTTGTCTTGTCAACATCAGAGCATCGATCTGGATTGACAGAAGCCCAGCTCCACCCCTCCGCCATCTAATTCACCTGGCTAGTGAAGTTAAGGGGAGCAACTAGTTTGTAACAACAATAAGACAGAGTGTATGTATGAGGGTGAGTGCATGAATGTAATATATATCACATGCATGATACAGTATTGATTGATACATGTATTACCAATAAATGTGGCACTTTGCCTTATGCCCCCTGAAAAGATCCTGCGCAGTACTTTAAGTACAGCAAAGTCACAGAAGTACACTACTGGTGTAAACAAAAAAGGTTACTCACGGCTGGCTGTGACCTTGATTAGGTATAATGTACTGTCCGCAGGGCCGGCGGTACCATTTAGGCAGCCTAGGCAATCGCCTAGGGTGCCAGAATAATTGGTGGGTGCTATTTTGCAGGACAGGGCTTCAGGTGGCTCCGGTGGAGCTGCCGCAGTGGTGCTATCATAACTTTAGTCCCAGATTTGGACCTTAGCGTCCAAAATATGGGGGTTAGCATGAAAACCTCCAAGCTTAGTTACCAGCTTGGACCTGGTACTTGCTGCCATCACCCAAAAATTTAGAGTGTTTTGGGGCACTCTGGTCCCCCTGAAAAACCTTCCCTGGGGACCCCAAGACCCAAATCCCTTGAGTCTCACAACAAAGGGAAATAATCCTTTTCCCCTTCCCCCCTCCAGGTGCTCCTGGAGAGATACACAGACACAAGCTCTGTGAATCTAAACAGAGGGACTCCCCCCTCCCCGTTTTCTAGTCCTGGAGAACAGAATTACCGAGAGTTAATCTCTCTTTCCCCCCTCACCCAGAGGGAATGCAAAATCAGGCGAATAAATCTAACACACACAGATATCCCTCTGACTTCTTCCTCCCACCAATTCCCTGGTGAGTACAGACTCAATTTCCCCGAAGTTTCCCAGTAAAGAAAACTCCAACAGGTCTTAAAAGAAAGCTTTATGTAAAAGAAAGAAAATTACATACAAATGGTCTCTCTGTATTAAGGTGACAAATACAGGGTCGATTGCTTAAAAGAAATATGAATAAACAGCCTTATTCAAAAAGAATACAAATCAAAGCACTCCAGCACTATATTCATGTAAACACAAAAGAAACAAACTCTTTGGTACTCACAACTTGGAAACAGAAGATTAGAAAGCAGAAATACTTCTCCAAAGCTCAGAGAAAGCAGGCAGACAGAAAACAAAGACTTCGACACAAACTCCCTCCACCCAGAGTTGAAAAAAATCCTGTTTTCTGATTGGTCCTCTGGTCAGGTGTTCAGATTACTTCTTTCCAGGTGAAAGAGATGTTAACCCTTAGCTATCTGTTTATGACAGGTGCCTGCGGAGGATCCGCTGGTCCGCGACTCCGCTGGAGCTGCCGCACTAATGCCTGCGGATGGTCGGCTGCTCGCGCGGCTCTGGTGGACCTCCCGCAGGCATCACTGCGGCAGCTCCACTGGAGCCACGGAGCACCAGACCCTCCGCAGGCACCACTGTGGCAGCTCCACCAAAGCCGCAGGACCAGCGCGTGAGGCTGCGAAATTGCCTTCCGCCTAGGGCGCTCAAACCCCTAGGGCTGGTCCTGACTGTCCAGTTCTCAAAATGTTGCAGGAGTAACTGTATTTATTACTAAAACATAATTAAACTTGCATCCCAATGCTTAATTAGAAGTAAATATTAATGTTTTGAATGTTTAGGTGCTTGTTTGGACATATTCACATGCTAATTTAAACTGATTAATAATTTCTGAAGATGAATTGAAATCTCAAACAATTTAATGGAAAGCAAATGGGAGCTGTAATTACATACTGCATCATCAATTTAATTGTGAAATAACTTGAAGGTTATAAGTATTTTGTTTTTTATTCTTTCTAGTTGTGGCACCTGGAACTATGTCTGTGTACAATTATTGGAGAGATGCCAGAATTCTTTAAAATAAAGTAAATTATAGATCATGATAATTTTTTTGGCATCCAATGGGGCATTGCTAAAATCCATAGATCCAACCTTGAAGCGCTTAGTCAGTTCTCAATCTTGCATCTAAAGGTGCTCAAATACCAATATGATTTACACAATACATTGCAAATGCCTAGAGAGATACACTGGAGCTAGATAGGCAAAACTCCTACTGAAATGAATCGGGATTTTGCCTGAATATCACAATGGCCCAATCCTGACAGTGCGGGAGGTCTGCTATATCCACCTGGAGCCTCATTGGCTTTAATCAGTCTCTGCATGGATGCAGCTGTCCATACACGTGCTACTAATCACAGGATTGGAGTGTAAGTAAAGAGTACTTCAATAGATGCCCCCCACATCAAGGTACTTGATGAATGATGTATTAACCCAACCCATCCCGTCTCCTGAAGTTTGAGATCTAGTCCAGTTATACTCCCTCAGATGTCTGATACTTAGTTACATTTTATCCAGACTGTGTGTAGCAGAACTGAGCTGGAGATCAAAGAGGAGTCTTTTGCATGAAATCTCTGCTGTTTCCTAGTTTCATTCAGGCTAGAAATACTGTGAGAACAGCCTTTCCTATGGTAAAGAGGCAGCCAGTCCTAGTCCCTACGCAAACCCAGAAAGTGCAAAGGAGTGCAAAAGTGAAAAATTATTTAAGAAAAAATTAACTGAACATATTTTGAACCTCAAAATAAAGTAACATTCTGGTTTGGCTCAAGTGTCAGGTTGGTTCTTGAACTCCCTCAGACTAGCATAGTATTTTGTTAACTAAACCCTTCCTGAATGCCAAAAGTAGCATGTCTGTCTCTTGGGATTTGGAACAATAATTCAGCATAGTGGTTTCTTGGAAAGGTTAATGTCCAGCCCATAGAGGTAGCATGCTTCAAATCATAAGACTAGCTCAGAAATATATTGGTCCATCTGAAAACAATAGATCCAAAAATTCGGCATAAAGGTGAGTTGCAAATTATGCATTAGGTTCCTAGCTGAGCTACTCCAGTGTTGGAACATCCTGTGTGTTTTCCTGGAAGTGTAAAAGAAGTATCCCAATTCCCACTCCAACCTGTCAGTTTTCTCATTCAGCCTATTACACACACATTGCCTCCAAGTGTTGATTCTTTTATTATCACTGCTTAGTTTGGGATAAACAACTGTCAGTCTGATTAACACCATTTTTCCTTGTCTTCATTACTTTTCTAGCTACTGCCAAGTATCTACTGAATGTATCAAGTAGGTTATTATAATGTTGCCTTTTATGACACTATTATTCTTCTGCTAAGCTTCTGTCAGCATTCTCAATGTAAACCTCTGTATCCAGGGCCTTCTAGAAAAACACCCCTTTTTTTAATTGCTCAGGGATGTGGATAAAAATGTCTCAGCCAGAGATTTAATGTAACCAATTTTTTTTTTAAATAAACCCCACACAATTAATTTTATTTCCCAATTTAAGGTAGTGTCTGTGTATCACTGTCCTCTGCTAAACAGAATCAGGAGTGTTCAGTTGTGTGTCATAGCCCCTACAGTGGAAACTACCATGGAATTTGTTCCTTAGCTCAGTGTTCGGGGCCTGTACATTTGATCAGCACTATACAGACTGCAAGACAATGTGCTTGGGGAAGAAAATGCTGCCCTGAGCAGAATATCAGAATGATGAGAGGCTAGCTAGAGGGAGGGATAGCTCAATGGTTTGAGTAGTAGCCTGCTAAACTTAGGCTTGTGAGTTCAATCCTCAAGAAGGCCATTTAAGGAACTGGGATTCAAAATAAAAAACCTGTCTAGGGAGTTGTCCTACTTTGAGCAGGGGGTTGGACTAGATGAGCTCCTGAGGTATCTTCCAACTCTGATATTCTATGATCCAGGCTCTGACAACCCATTTCTGGGTGTGCCATTCACTTTGTGACCTTGAACTAGTCACTTAGGGTTTGTCTTCACTACAGTTAGCCCAGGCATGGCTGCTAGCCCCCCTTCTGTTCACCTGGTACAACCTCTAACCCCAACTTGCAGGTGCTTTAAATCTCAGCTAGCAGATATGGCTGAGATTATAGCCTTGAGTTCTTGCTTCATCCCAGGTTAGCAACCCACTCACTTCGCAGTGAGGATACAGTAATCAAGCATGAGTGCTTAGTCCTCCGCTCCTATCCCGGAAAGGCTGTACTTTCCTGTCTAACTCCTCTCTTCTTCCACACTGTGTTTTAACCTCACATTTGCCTGACGCACTTCCAGAGCATTTGGACAGAGATGCCATCCAAGAAATCCTCCTCCTGTGCTGCTAGTTGGCTAGGAGCTGACACTGTATGGCTCAGCAGGTCTAAATCAAGGCCTGCAGAGTTACCATGCAGTGAATGTCTCCACGCAGCCACACAGCAGCAGCTGTAACCAGATTAGGCTTCCCTGCTCACAACCCTCTGAGGGCACAGACCACAGGAAGCCCCACCTCAAGGCGTTCAACAGACAGCAGCCTCATGGCACCTGATTGGCTCCTTGTCCTACATAAACCCACAGAGCATTCCAAGAAGTGTCCAGGCAACAATATGGATCCTTAGCTAGCTGCCATGACCACCCTGCATTCTCTGTTCCTGATCTCTTGGTATTCACCTCAGCTCTGACTTTGACCCTGACTCCCACTCAAGCCCTGGAATACTCAGATGGACCCTGATAACCACTATCGACCCTTGGCCTGACCCCCAACCTGTCTCTGGCTCTGCCCTTCAGCCTGACCTTTGGCCTAACTGACTATTGGTCCTGATACAGACTCCAAACCCTGGCAGTTCTTCCTGCCTGCCAAGCTCCTGTCACTAGTTCTGTGTACCATTGCCCAGAATCCTGAGAAATGCCAGCCTTTGGGTGAAGCTCTGCTGTGATAGCAGTAAGACCCATAATTTGGGAAATGCACCTAAAGTGATACTTTTCTATTTACAGAAAAGAAGTGGACTGGCAGAGAACTCAGTTAGGTTTGCCATGAATCACTTTGTCATTGAGGAATTCATCCTGCAAATGACAATCTCACTGGAAGATCTTGCTGCCAAATGCTGTTTACTTTTGCAGTCAAAACTGTCTGTATTAAATAATGAGATGTTCCTCTTGGAAGTTAAGTATTGTTTTCCTGCCACTGGCAGTAGCTCTATGGAAGGGAGAGAGCACCCTGCAAATGAATCCACAGAGCAGCCCAGTTTAATACGCTGCTAAGAACCATGGGATATCCCTCCAGAAATCCATCCCAACACACAACCTAGTAAACCACTGTTGTGGAAGAAGTTATGTGGGTCTGGCATGGGTAGTGCTTTGCAATGGGAATGCTTCATCTGAGCTAGACTAGCCACAGTGCTTCTGAAAGTCCCCTTTACACCTATATTCATTTTTAAGAACCTAAATACCATTAAAGATCTAGCCTTAGTTTCTCTGTGCTTTAGTTCACCTATTTTTAAAATGAGTGTAATAAAATTAATACTTGGCTGCCTCACAGCTTATGAGAGCTAGGGTATGGCTACACATGAAATTTCAAAGCACTGCCGTGGCAGCGCTTTGAAGTGTGAGTGTGGTCGGAGTGCCAGTGCTAGAAGAGAGCTCTCCCAGCGCTGCACGTAAACCACATCCCTTACGGGTGTAGCTTGCAGCACTGGGAGCCGTGCTCCCAGCGCTGCGGCACTGATTACACTGACGCTTTACAGCGCTGTATCTTGCAGTGCTCAGGGGGGTGTTTTTTCACACCCCTGAGCGCGAAAGTTGTAAAGCAGTGTAGCCAAGGCCCTAATTAATGTTTGTAAATCCATTCTTCAACCCCTTGAATGGTAAATGCAATGTTTTGTAAAGGGACAGCTCAGTGTAACAAAAATAAGTCTGCTTATAGGACTGCAGGCTGGGAACTTGCTTGTTTATTTAATTGCATCAAAACAGAAGAGGGGGGTGGAGGGAGAGGGGGAGGAAACTCCTGATGACTAAATAGGAAGCAAGGAAGGAGGCAGCTTGGCTCCATCCCATAATACTCTGAGTAACCCAGTTAACCTGATCATGGCAACTTTACTACAATGTGAGTGTAATTATAGTTATTTATAGCAATAAAGGAAATCTGGAGACACACAAAGATTCTATATATTGATATGACCCCCCAGTTCCATTGTCAGCACCTTGCAGACATTAATTAAGTTGTCCTCACAACATGCTTGATGATCCATTTTATTGATTTCATAAATGAAAAAGAACAAATTCCTCTGAACTTTTCTCCTTGTGAAACTCGGCAATGGGCCACAAGCCACAGACTTTGATCTGAGTGAGAAAGGATATTTTCCACATTTCTCTGACAAATTAGAATGACAAATGTACATGGAAGGCCCCATTCCAGATCCAAAGGATTAGAGGAAGATTATGTGATAGAGGATGAAAGATGGGAGACAGCAGTTCACAGAAAGGCATGAAAAACAGACAAAGCCAGAACTAGTGTTAATAAACAGACAAAGCGTTGCTGCAAGTCAGACACAGCTATTCTGAAAAAGCTTGGGGATCCTGTTTAAAGAGGAGGGTTACCAGACTGACATGGTCCTCCATATTATGCCTTTTAATGCCATAGCCAGCCATTGAGAAGCTGGAGGGACCATTGGATCTCTCAAGTGTCACTATTTTCAGGGAAATCACTTATGCTAGTCCCAAAGTCACCTCTGTTCCTCATAAAATCAGTGCCCCCTTACTTATATTGTCAAAGATTATCTCAGATGTGTAGAATCATGAAGCTGAGGTTGTAGAGAGAGTTATTTATGCCAAAGGAACGCATCCCATGGTATCTAAAGTTTGGTGCATGAACGTGTATCCCTCTCATTTTAGGCCTTTGTCACATGTTGTGTCCCATATTTGGGCCTTGGCAGGTTGAGAGGTAGAGGACCTTACAGTATGCAGGAGAGACTGAAGTCATCTGGCTGAATCAGATACTATATAGGAAAATGTAGTCAAATGCAATATTTTATTATTACCATAGCACCTAAGAGCCTTGGTCATGGAGGAGGGCCTCGGCGTGCTAGGAGCTGTACAAACACATAATAAAAAGATGATCCCAGTCCCAAAGAGCTTACATTTAAGTGTAAACAAGAGACAACTAATGGACACAGACAGGCGAGGACAAGGAAACAATGATCAATGGTCAGCTTCACCAGCAACCTAACCACAGTCAAATTTTGTGTAGGAATCACAGCAAAGGAGAGTTTTGAGGAGGGATTTGAAGGTGGGTAAGGAGGTAGCTTTTCAGATGGTTATGGGGAGGTTTTCTCAAGCGTGAAGTGCTGCATAAGGTACTGGTTTGAAAATGTAATAATCAGGCAATGGATACTGGCAACCAAATCAAAGGTGGGAGTTGACATCACAACAGCAAATGAGAGATGATAGGTAGGGTGGGGATAGGCCATGAAGAGACTTAGAAGTGAAGACAAGTAGTTTATGTTTGCTACAGTATTCCAGGGGGAGCGATCAAAGCAAGGAGCAGCATGGTTAATGTGATGAGCCAGGAAAAATTATCTTTACAGCAGCATTCTGAATGGATACACGAGAAGACTGCGTTTCTCGAGGCCAGAGAGAAGGCTGCTATAGTCATCGACCCATGAGATGATGAGAGGTTTAGCTCTGTGGTTAGCCAAGGAAGGCCACATCTTAGAGAAACAATGCAAAGAGAACCAACAAGATTTAGACATAGACTGAATGTGAGGACCTAAAGAGAGTTCCAAGTCGAAGATGATGCTCAGGTTATGAAACTGACTGGCCAGCAGGATTATGGTGTTGTCCAGCGTGATTGTGAAAGGAGATGTGGGGAGGAGAGTTTGAGAGGGGAAGGATTAAGAGCTGTGTTTTAGCACCTTTGAGTTGGGTAGCTGGCAAAACATACTTGGAAGATATTTGAGGGAAGTTTAACTAGAAAGGAGACAGGTCTGGAATAGTGAGGTAGATCAGATGAATCTTCAACACCTGGCTGAAGGACAGTATTTTGACCAGTATGAAGCAGTGTGTTTTGGAATTAGACACATAATTTACACAACTAATATAGCTTCTTTATCTCCTGGTGCAAAAAATACATGAACTGAGTGCAACTGTCTGCTTACCTAGCTGCCTCTCAGACTGAATCCAGCAGACTCCCAGGGCTCCTACCCTAACTCACAATTACTAGGCTTTTGAGTCAGAACAGAACCACAGAGCCTGTTTTCTCCCTCCCCTGCAACTTGTATATTCATTGGCACCCGTGCAAAATGGGGACACGAAGATTGGCAGCGTTTTACACTTACTTTGCACTCATTTTCCACAGGTGTAATAACTATATGGGCTGCAAAGCAGCAGGGAAGTGGGCCTGCAATGTTACTTTGACACCTGCAGTTAATTATTTTCACAGGCTTGCTGTTGGAGAGCAATTATGAAACAGACTGTCTCTCTCTATCTAAGGTATTTGTAGGGTATCTGTCTCCATGGTATCTAAGCATAAAACACGGTAATTAAGATTTGCAGAGATGCACACAATATGTGCGGTCTAAGAATGCTGCATGGCCAGCTGGAACTGGAGTTTGAAAAAAATGGTTCTTATTCAGATTATATACAAACATTTCAAGGCAGATGGACACATTCATTTAAATTGTATTAAACTAGCCATGAGTCACCAGTGCAGTGTTTAGCACATGCATATCTGGAGGGTGTATTTCCTGCAAGTAAAACTCAATCTTCAGGTGTGTGTTTTTTATTTTAGACACCCTCAGCTATCCTAGATGTGTTTTGCATAAAAGATTTCTCTCTCTCTTATGGGCTTTACTCTATGTAAAAAAACAAACCAAAAATGTAAACTGATCTGTTGTTATTACAATTGCAAATCCATACACATGCTGTAAGCAAACAGTTTTTGACTGCATGTTAAAGTAAACTAGCTACAGAAAATGTAAGTAGGCCTCTGTGCATACCCCAGATTTTTAAAATGCATTATTTAAATTATGCATGTGATGTGTATTGCTTGGAGTTATACTGTAAGTAACAGCAAGCCCTTCATAATAGATGAATGATAAAACATAAATAATAATTAGGGATGAAAAATTAAACTGCAAAGATGCAATCTAAATTAGAAAATAAAATTACTGTAAAAACATGGCCATTAACAGTCCCTTAAGCTTATGGGCAGTTTTGCTGGCTACAATGCTTCCCCATGTGATCCTTCAAGCTTCTGGTGGAGATGGCCCGCAAACCCAGCTTCTAAGGGAGAGCGAAACAAAAACAGAGCCATGTTCTGTGCTCAGCTAATGTGCCAGACTGACAAAGTGTTAGTTAAAAATAATTTGCACACAAAGCTAAGAAAGTCATTTAAAATTATTGAAAGATACCTTTCTGCTGCGGCAAAAATAATTAGTATAAATCTATTTAATTCTTTAAGTAGCTATTAACGATCTTCTGTAGCTCGCACTTCCTCTCATAAAAGAGATGGGTGATCAGACACAGGGCGGGCACTAGAAAAGCCTAAATTGTAATCATACCTCAGAAACCGGTTCTGTGACCATGTGAAAAATCCCAAAGCCCACAGAAGTAAATAGAAAGACTCTCATTGTCTTTGCTAGCTTTGGAATCATGCCCTTAACTGTTTTTTCTCTTTCCTATCTGTCAACTGGCGGTAATAATACTTAGGTCTTAACTACATTAGACAACTTTTGCTAAAATGTTTCAGTGTGGTTACCAACATTTCAGCTGAGAAAGTGTAGGATATAGTGTAGACAGTATTCAGGTGTTCTTTCCACAACATCCTTTACTCCTGCTCTGAGCAGGGTTTAAAAACACCAAGTTTAATACATTAGTGGCAGCCTGAAGTTCCGTTAGTAGTAATGCTTAGAAATAAAAGATAAAAGTGAAGCCATTACAAAAATCTGACAGAAGTAGCAGGAAGGAAAACAAAGAAGTTGAGGGGGCGGGGGCAGAGCGGGGTTGCATTTGAACAGCACAATGGGTCTTTGTCCATGCCTAGGGTTCCTAAGTGCTACCATAGGTCAAGTTATCAATAATAGGAATAATAATAATAATTACACTAAAAACTTTGTTAAAGAACATAAAGGTTGCAAAGCAAGTTCTCAGAAGTAAGGACGTGCCAGAATTAAGGTTGTCTGTGCAATGACAGTGTAGCCCCCTTCTGCATATGTGCTATGATCCACCACACAGAGGAGCGACCAGAGTAACTAATAGCAGTAGTAAGTTGTCAGCTTCTATTCAGACCAGACTAGAGAGGGATGAGACACACACTTTGCTAGTGGATTTCACAGATATTTGTTGATAGCAGATGAACGGTGAGACTCAGGAATCTTGGGTTACATTCCAGGCCCTGGAGGCGAGTGTGCTGTAGTGGGCACAGACTCCCTTGCCCATTACACTCCAGCTCAACCCATTCTGCTGCTTGCCCTCCAATCTGTCCTTGTCCTAGCCCTGTTCACCCCTGGCTCCTTGTCCCAGCCCCATTCTCCTTGCCTACCCAGCCCCATTCTCCTGGCCCAGCCAGTGTTAGCTCTCCCTCCAGGCTTGCTATACAAGCCAAAATCTTCCCCTCTAATTCCAAGTCTTTCTCTCTCCCCACAACCAGTCGCAATCTCTTGGAACAGCCAGTCGCTGTTCCTTCCTGCCCCAACTCCCTGTCCCCAGTTCCTTTACCCAGCCATTCCCAGTTCCCCACTCCTGGCTTCTTTTCCAATCTGTCTGCTCCCTACCCCTGGCTCCCAGCCCTAGACTCTCTTCCCAGGCTACTCGTCCAATCTCACTCTCTCCCAAATCCCTCGATGATACCTTGTTCTGAGCTCTTTATCCAGCCATTCCCAGATCTCCCCTCATAGCCACACTCCTTGTCAAATGTGTCTCTCCTCTCCGCTACTGGTTCCTCATCTCAGTTTCCTTGTGCAGCTACTCCCAGTCCTCCTACCACTACCCAGTCCCTTGTCCAACCTCTCCCCAGCTAACTGGCTCCCAGTCCTAGTTCCAGACTCCCCACACCAGGCCTCCCAGTTTCCTTGCCCAATGAGTCTCAGTCTCCCTGTATCCAACCAATCATAGCCACCCTCCCCCACAGCACCCAGGTCTCTTGCCCAGCCAGTCACAGTTCCCACAGTACCCACTCTGCTCCCAGTCCCACTCTCCTCGCCTCCACGTCTCTCTCACAGTTTCTCTCCACCACCCTCCTTTCCAGTCTCACCAGACTCCTTTCTCTCCCCTGACCCCTGGCCTGGCTCTTGTATCCTCTACATTAAAATCAGACATCTTCCTCCTCCTCCGTTCTTCCTGGGTGGCAGCAGGGAGAGAATTGAGAGCACAGGGACAGGCTTCTCGCCCTCAGTCCTGCTGCCTGTTCCACCTGGAGCAGCAATTTACAGTAGGGATGCCAACTTTCTACTAACACAAAGGGGTTGTTAGGCAAAAAGATTCTTTTCCCCAAGAATCAGACAGGCACAGACAATACTGAAGGAGGTTTATTTACGGTACCGAAAAGACTGATTAACAGCTTCGAAAATATGGTGCCACAGTGGCCAGTTATATACATTATCTTAATTTATTTGCATTTATTTGTACATACAGAGACAGACATTGTTACAAGTCAAGAGAGAACCCTGAACAAAGATAAAAATAGGAACAGTACATACGTATAGAGGTCATCCTGATTGCATTAAGCTTCTATGGCTATCTTGTGGGGGAAAGAGGCGGGGGGTAGGGTAGGAATGAGTGCTTACAGATATTTGGTGGGCTGTGTAGGGAGGGTTTGTTCTGTTCTAAGAGTGGAGTTACTGGGCAGGCATCTACTATATAAGTTTATCAATTGTTTACAATTGTCAGTGCCCTTGCTGAAGCATTCTTGCTTGATCTGTGGTTTTTGTCTTAGCTGTTAGCTAAATTTTAACTCTTGGCTGACAATTCCCTCCTGTTGCTAGATCGAACTTTTAGGTGAGATAAAGTCAATACTTTAAATGCCTTGATATACATGATTTGTTTTAGGGCTGCCCAAAGGAGGGGGGAGGGAGAGAGGAATTGGGGGAAGTGGGAAAAGGCAGGAAATATAGTAAGATTTTTAAACATGTGTCTAAAGTACCCACACATGACAAGTGAGGTTGTAACACAAATATAGAACAGCAGCAGCAGCTATTTGGACAATGGTCCACCAGGAGATGGGGCTGTAGGATGCATTATGAATAGGATCTTCCAGTCAGGTGATGGTTTAATTGGAGAGCTGGACTTGAATGCGACCTTTAGTGATGTGGTTATGGACAGTTGTAAATGCAGATGCAGCAGCCAGAACCACTTTGAAAAGTAGCTCCTTGGCCATTTGAACCGGTGTATTGTTCAGTTATAGGTTGTTATACCACCGAGGAGCTGTTGTCATTCCAGTGAACATACAGCCAATGAGGTGCACATCACCAAGGGTAAATGAGTCAGTAATTTGCAAGCACATGGAAGCATTTGCCTGGCACTGTAATGGTGCGTACATGTAATAAGATGCAGCAGTGATGAAACACCACTGAGTACTGGACACTTGTACAGCAATTTTACTATTTGCAAGAGGAAGGACAGCCACAACAACAGAAGAGGACAAGGTTAAAGGACAAAGGGTAGAACAAGAACACACGATGTAACTGTCCATTTTTGTACAACAGTCTGAGGTTGTTATTAGTGTAGCATTACCGGAGGATGGTGCCAGGTATTCGAACATCCCTATTTTGTACACTATATTGTTAGTTACATATTTAATAGACTTAAAATGGAAAGAAGAAGGAAACATATAGGTAGGGATAACAGAAGAGTATACAAGATTAGATTGTAAAAGAACAGGGTAACTTTTATAAGCCATGAGTTGTGCACCTTCTACCTCTGAAATAGAAATATACTGATTAGTAGTGGGGAGGGGGAGATTGGTAATGGAAATTGACACTTCTGTGTCCATGAGGACTATGGATGGCCAGCCCTTTATCCATGCTTGTAAGTGTGGCTTTGAGGGATTTATATCTGCATCAGCAGTACTGACAGGCAAGGGTAGGGAGGCGCTGGATCCTAGTGTGTCATGGAATTTTAAAGCCTGGCCATTTCCTCTTTAGTCAGGTGTGAGTAAGGTTTGGCAGTCGGTTGGGACACCGGGTGGGGCTGGTTACCGAGGCTTATTTGGTTTGGGCACACAGCTGCCCAATGCCCGGTCTCTCCGCAGACAAAACATTGGGAGGAAGGTGGAACAGTGGGGGGCAAGACCAGGATCAGGTTGAAAGGGCAGTGAGGTACTGCAGGGATGCAACTGGCCGTGATTTTGTCCCTGACTAGGCTTTTGGGCCTTGCACCTGCAGTTCTTTTGGGTATATTCAGGACACCCACCGTTATAGCAAATCACATTATTTTTTGCTGTTACCACAGCAACGCAAGCAGACTTGCTTTTTATTCTTTTAGCTTGTTTGGCTTTGCATTTAGAGGTCCACATACAGATGGATTTATAATCAGAGCCTGGGTTCACTCTCAGATTAAGGGCTGTTTGCAGGTTGGAGCTAAAACCTTCCTTTTACATTTTTAGAAATGCCTGATTAGTTTTATTTGGGTCTGCAATGCCTGCATTGCTGGACTACATCTCCCATTTTTTCTCACAATATTGAGCCACAGGCTCGTCCTTGCCTCGTACGCAGACCACGATCAGTCCCCAATTGCCGACTCCATTCCCCAAGGCTTCTTGGACAGATTCCTTAAACTCAGTTCAGGCACAGGTCATATCATTTTTAGATTCAAATTTTACAGAGGCCCAAATGCCGTTTCAGTGCCCTTCTGTAGGGATCGCAGCCCATGATAGATCGGGGCATTTAGCTTTTGTTAAGATATAAAGATCCCTCTGGGATGTAACGTATAGGTGGTAACCATTTGGCTTATTCTTTCTCAGATATTAAATTTGGGTCTTTGGGCTTTAGATCAGGGAGATCTCTCAGTAAGCCCCTCCTTTCCTCTGTGCTGAGAGGAGTGTACTTATAAGTATTATGAGCCACTCTGTCTTCACCTGTCCCTGACCACCAAGTAGTCACTTGGAGCGGGGCCAAGGGAGCATTGGCACTTAATTCTGGGTTAAAAGGAGGAGGAGGGGCCAATTATCTCCATCTGCCCCCATGTGTGCCAGATTCCAATTCTGAATTTGTTTCTTAAGGGGTTTCTAATCAATTTCATTTTTATTTTTATTAGTGTAGCTGCCTAAACCAAAGTCGATGAAGTTACCCCTTTGTTGTATGCTAGCAACAATATGGTGTGCAGAGGAATTGTTTTCTTTTAGTTTTGCTTTTAGAGCCTTGTTTTCTGCTTTAAGCTCACTCAGCTTGCAGTTGCAATCTGCCTTTTGATTTAGCTCTGATGTATTTCTAACTCTTGTAATTTCCTTTCATGTTCACAATACATTATTACAATCCCTTTCTCTAATCTTCCTTTTGTCTGATCAGACCACCACGACACGCTGATTATCACACTGATGCCCTCATTCCATCCATTTTTTGCCATTATCTTTTGAACCTTCTTATGTTTCCCTTTAATAAAATTAATGAGTCTCTTTCCCATAGAGGGCATCATTGATGTTCCCCAGGGCCAGTCAATGAGTCTGCCTCCTGTAAAGGGTGTCATTGGTGCATCCTGGGGCACGCCAACGAGTCCTCCTTCCGTAGAGGAATCATTGACATATTTTGGGGTAACTCATACGACACTGTATCCTTGCTTCCTGAAACCCACTTAAGCGGCGCTTCAGAGGAGACTGACTGAGTACACTCTTGTACTCAGTCTACTGCAGCACACACTCTGGTGTTCGGTACCTGGCGATGCAGCCTTCACCTCCAGCGATTCCTGCACCCCAAAAACCCTGGCCACAAACATGGTCCCATTCAGTCTTCTTGTCTGTGCATCCTATATGTGGTTCATATTAAAAAGGGGTGCGAAGGCAGTCCCAAACCAATGTGCACATAAGAGGTGGTAAGTAAAAGGCTTCTCACCTCTATCCCTGGTTGTGAGAAACTCTCCAGGGATTCCCGATCACACCCTGCTTGCTGCGCCAAAGCCATTAGGCAAAAAGATTCTTTTCCTCAATAATTAGGCAAGCACAGACAATACTGAAGGGGGTTTATTTACAGTACCAGGAACAGCTTAAAAAATATGGTGCCACAGCAGCTAGTTATATACATTCTCTTATTAAGAAAGAACCCTGAACAAGGATAAAAATAGGAACAGTACTATGTATAGAGGTCATCCTGATTGTATTAAGCATCTATGGTTACTTTGCGGGGCAAAGAGGCGGTGGGGTGGGGTAGGGATGAGTGTCTTACAGATATCCGGGTTTGTTCTGTTCTAAGGGTTTGTTCTGTTCTAAGAGCTGAGTTACTGGGCAGGCATTGACCATATAAGTTTATTAATTGTTTACAGCTGTCAGTGCCCTTGGCTGAAGCATTCCTGCTTGATCTGTGGTTTTTGTCTTAGCTGTTAGCTAAACGTTAACTCTTGCCTGACAGGGTGTATGGAGTGTATGGGGGTGGTAGTACATTTGAGTGATCTGAACTGCCGCACTCCTTGAGTGGTTCTTTTCCTCTCTGTTCCTCACTATACACTCAGCTCTCACCTGTGGCTCCAAGTAGCTGTAAGTATGCGACAGCGACCACATCCCAGTAAACCGCCTTGGCAGGCAGACTAAACCAAGTAAGGGTAACTGGAAGTGTGGAAAATGATGGTGATTTAGGGATTGCCCTCCCAAGCATATGAAGACTGTTCTGGTAACAAAGACGAAAAAGACCATATATTGGTCCAACGGCTTGAAAAGCAGTGCAGCAATGTATTGTGGAAGACAAAAGGCATGATGCGACACTACTGAAGTCAGGGCTATCCATTGCAGCTAAAGGAGCCTCCACTTGTAACAGTCTTTGTGCCACAGGGCCAAGCTTCAGCAGCTGAGAGAATGGGATTGTCCCTGTGCAATGGCTCTCCCATTTTAATCAACTTCACACACACGTCATCCATACACATCTATCTTCAAAGGTCCTGTGGCGATAGGGGAGTGGCAAAGCGACAGGTGAAGATGATTCCTGGCAGTCGCAGCCACAAGCCTGCACACAGGTGGCCTGGGACATTGTTCACCTATCCCTGACCCAAGGGCAGCGGGGAAGCTCGGCAACACCTCAGGTGACAGAGCAGCCCTGTTTAGGATTGCACTGCTCTCCCTTTGTAAGGGAAGGGGCTGGAAAAGGGGCCTCAAACATTGCCTGCTCAAATTAAATCCGGCCGGTTTATTGTGGCTGGCGGATCATCCTCAATACAATTGAAAACCAAAGATAACTCAAAAAGCACTAAAGATTGCTGCTTGGAACATCAGGAGTATGATAGACAAAGACGATACCTCTCGATTTTAAAGAACATCTCTCCTTTCAGAAGAGCTAGCCTGGTATGACATTCAGAGTCATGCCAGAAACCATAAAAAGAGAGAGCACAAAAATGTTATTGTCAAACCAAAGGATGACACACACACTCACACAAAATCGGACATCCTTGCCCCACTCCTGCCTCTGCCCCAGAACAGCCCCTTCTCTGAAATCCCACTCTCCACTCCCTTCCTCCCTCTATCGCTCGCTCTCCCCACCCTCACTCGCTCATTTTCACCGGGCTGGCTCAGGGGGTTGCAGTGTGGGAGGGGATGAGAGCTCCAGCTGGGGGTGCGGGCTCCAAGGTGGGGCCAGAGATGAGGAGTTCAGGGTGCCAGAGGGGTCTCAGGGCTGAGGCTGTGGGTTGGGATGCGGGAGGGTGTGAGGGCTCCAGCTGGGTGTACAGGCTGTAGGGATGAGGGGTTTGGGGTGCAGGAGGGGGCTCTGGGCTGGGGGGTAGAACCAAAGGGTTTGGAGTATGGGAGGGGGCTCTGGGCCGAGGCAGGGGATTGGGGTGTGGAAGGGGGTGCAGGCTCTGGGCTGGGGATGAGGATTTTGGGGTGGGGCCAGAAATGAGAGGTTCAGGGTATGGGAGGGGACTCCAGGCAGGGGCAGGGGTTTGGAGAGGAGGGGAAGGCTCTGGCTAGGAATGTGGGCTCTGGTGTGGGGCTGGGGATAAGAGATTTGGGGTTCAGGAGGGGGCTCTGGGCTGGGGCTGAGGGGTTCAGAGTGTGGGAGGGGGCTCTGGGATGGGGCATGGGGTTGGAGTGCGGGCTCCTGCTGAGGGTGCAGACTCTGGGGTGGGGCTGGGGATGAGAGGTTTGGGGTGCAGGAGGATGCTCCAGGCTGGGATTGAGGGGTTGGGAGGGGGATATGGGCTGGGGCAAGGTGCTGAGCTGTGGGAGAGGGTTAGGATACAGGCTCCAGGTGGAGCTTACCTCAAGCAGCTCCTGGAAGCAGTGGCATGTCCCCTCCTCTGGCTGCTACATGGAGGTACAGCCATGCAACTCTGTGCACTGATCTGTCAGCAGGTGCTGCTCCCCGCAGCTCCCATTGGCTGTGGTGCCCTGCCAATGGAAACTGCAGAGCCAGTGCTAGGATCAGGGGCGGCGTGTGGAGCCTCCTTTCTTCCCCTATGTGTAGGAGCTGGAGGGAGGACATGCGGAGTCACAGCAGGCTGGGAGCTTGCCTTACCCTTGCTGCACCACCGACCAGACTTTTTGACCAGATGTTCTGGTCGAAAACCAGACACCTGGCAACCCTAAATTACAGGGAAAATGTTTCTGAGTCCCCATGTCCTGGCCTGGAGCATACTCCATTGTTCTGTGGGGATGGCACATGTACAGTCTGGTCAGCACTAGTTGCTATGTGAGGGTCAAGCATACTCAGTGCAGCTGGACTCGTCACAGTTAACCAAGCCTCTCCTGAGCATGGGTAAACTGTGATTTTACACAGGCTCATAATTTGACCAAATTTGGGTGGATTTTCACAAATATGACAAGAAGCACATCCCTGCTACATAGATCACACAAGCCCACCCCTTCCCAATTCTGAATCCCTTCTGTAAAGCATAGAGGCACTAGAACATTTCAAGTAAAAGAGATAAAGCATTTAAAAATGTAACCCGTCTGCCTCTCTGAGTTGGCAGCAACAAGGGCTGGTTTCAGTATCCAGGGGTTCTGTCTCAATAACACAATGCAAAACCAGCTCTAGCCCCCACCCAGTGATCTGGGACAATCACATACCACCCCCCGCCCCCCAGGGTCCTCTAGGAGGCAACACTTCCCCTCTCGCAAGCACGGAGTCTGAGTGTAGCAAAAGCCTTTTAATAAAGGAGGGAAACAATGCGGCATCATATTGGGGAAACACTACGAACAGGATTCATAACACAAACCATGAGCAAAAGACCCACCTTTAAGTAAGTTTTGCAAGTGTCCTTTTCCCCGCAGGGTCTTAAGTCCAATCACCCCAAAGTCCAACAACACAAAAGTCTCTGTCCCTGATCAGTGCCTCCTCAGAGTTCAAAAGTTTATCTGCAGAGTTTTACCCCCCCCCCAGCCTGGGTGGAAATGGGGGAGGGGCACATAGGGTGTTAAGGGGCACCTTATGTGGTCCGAGCCCAACTGCCCCACCTCTCCATGGAGTTCTGCTGCAGCCTTCACCACGAACGGCTCTGCTCCTCCCGCCATCCCGTGAGCTGCTCCAGCTGTCCCCACAAACTGCTCAACTCCGCTCTGCTCCGTGTTCTGTGGGCCTCTCCAACCATCCTGCAAACTGCTCAGCTCTGCCAGCTGCTTAGTGATATATCTTCAGGCTCCCCCATTAGTTAACACAGCACTCAGTGATCTCAGCTCAGTAATTTTAGCTCTTTTAGTGATTTCAGCTTGTAGTAAGGGAGCCCCAGTGCTGGTGCACTGTTAGCCAAAAGTGAATTCAGCTCTGTCATAACATTTTTCCCAGATCTGGACCTTAGTGTCCAAAATATGGGTGTTAGCATGAAAACCTCCAAGCTTAGTTACCAGCTTGGACCTGGTAAAGCTGCCACCAGCCAGGAATCTATACAGTGCCTGGTGCACTGTGGTCTCCCCAAAACCTTCCCTGGGGGACCCCCAGACTCAGATTCCTTGAGTCTCACAACAAAGGGGAATAAACCATTTCCCTTCCCCGTCCTCCCCTCCAGGTGTTCCCTCCCTGGGTTCCTGGAGAGATATACAGAAGCAAGCTCCGTGAATCTAAACAGAGGGACTCCACCCTCCCTGTTTCCAGTCCTGGAAAACAGAAGTACCGAGAGCTAATCTCTCTTCCCCCCTCACCCAGAAGGTATGCAAAGTCAGGCTTAGTAAATCTAACACAAAGAGATTTTCCCCCTGACTTCTTCCTCCCACCAATTCCCTGGTGAGCTGCAGACTCAATTCCCTGGAGTCCCCACTAAAGAAAAACTCCAACAGGTCTTAAAAAGAAAGCTTTATATAAAAAGAAAGAAAAGGACATAAAAATAGTCTCTCTGTATTAAGCTGACAAATACAGGGTCATTTGCTTAAAAGAAAAAAATGAATAAACAGCCTTATTCAAAAAGAATACAATTCAAAACATTCCAGCAACTACACACATGTAAATACAAAAGAAAACAATATAAACCTTATTGTCTTACTATCTTTGTACTTACAACTTGGAAACAGAAGATTAGAAAGGCAGGATATAGAAAAATCACTCTCAGAGCTGAGAGGGTCAGACACAAGACAAAGAACGCACATCCAAAACTTCCCTCCACCCAGATTTGAAAAAGTCTTGTTTCCTGATTGGTCCTCTGGTCAGGTGTTTCAGGTTACTCCTTTCCAGGTGAAAGAGACATTAACCCTTAGCTATCTGTTTATGACAAGCTCAGCAGCCTCTAGCTAGACTCCTAATGGAATCAAAATTAGAGCTGCTATTCAACAGTGGAGAGAGCAGCAGCAATTGGCATTCCAGGCCCTCAAAGGGAACCTGGACCATGAGATCCACATCCACAACCTCTCTCTCAATTCACTGAGTTTTGGAACCCATGTCCCTTGTCTAGCGAGTGCTACTTAGTTGACAGTGAGACCCTCTGTCATAAAACAGTTTCATAGTCCTTCATTCACATAGTCAGGGTAACACCACTTTATTCTACCTGCCCCAATAACAGAGAAATTGGGGATCCCACAGCTGTCAAAGTGACCATTTTGGGCTGCCGCAGGCTCATGCTAGGCAGGGTGTGTATGCCTATGCAAACAAGATCAGCCACTGAAGTTCTTTTCCACACTCGCCATAATTCACCACCAGATGTCAGGGTAGAGCTCATCCTGACTCTGCTTACATAAATAATATATTTTTCCCTAGCTTTATTTTCAGAAACAGATCAACTGTTCTGTCTTTAATTTTCCTGAAACAGTCAGAATGAGGTAGACATACAGCATGGAAAAACTCAGCTCAGTTAAAGTTTTACAAGTTATAGGTAAATATAATTATAGCTGCTTATCAGCACTGCCTATAATAATAGCCATGTTAGTGCTTAATACAAAAAAGCATCCCACACAGGATATGTAATACAGACAGTTATATCTTCTTTTGTGTTTTACTTTTTTCTTTACTATAATAAATACAACTGCTGGAGGATATGCTGAGGCCACTTAGCCTTATTTCAAGTTAACATGAGTCTTTTCTTTATTTCATCTCTTATAGTGGTCTTGTAAAAAAATAAGTAATTAAACTGTGTGATTTATGCTGTCTTTGTGTTCTTATTTCTCCTTTCTCAAAGAGGGCTGGAGAACATTCACCCTATTGAGGAATGAAGCTGAAGTTTTAGGGAGATTTATGTACCTTTTACAATGCAGGGCCTATGAGAGGGGAGGGTGTCAACTGAAGGTGGGCAAATGAGTGAATCATGGATCAAAGAATGCAGATGAGCTCCTTCCTCAAAGAAAATTTAAGAGGATTAGGCCATGGCTACACTGGCGCTTTACAGTGCTGCAACTTTCTCGCTCAGGGGTGTGAAAAAAACACCCCCAAGTGCTGCAAGATACAGCACTGTAAAGCATCAGTGCAAACAGTGCCACAGCGCTCCCAGCGCTGCAAGCTAAACCCCATGAGGATGTGGAGTACATGCAGCGCTGGGAGAGAGCTCTCCCAGCGCTGCACGTACTCCACATCCTCATGGGGTTTAGCTTCAGGTCCACAGAGGAAGACTTCAGGTCCACAGAGGAGAGCTCTCCTAGCGCTGGTGCTGCGACTACACTCACACTTCAAAGTGCTGCCGCGGCAGCGCTTTGAAGTTTCGAGTGTAGCCATGCCCTTAGTGTCTCAGGATTAGTGTCTCACACAGTGGGACACACAAATGTAAGGCATCCCATTACACCACAGCTCCTCCTCCCACCCAGGTGAGCAGGGAGTGAGGGGGCAGAGCAGGGAGTGGGAAAAGCCTGGGAGAGTCAGCCTGCAGCAAAAAGTAATCTGCACCTGCTAAATGGTGCCACAGATACTTGCCCCTGCAACAAGAAGGAGAAACCAGGGAGAAAGTGCAACTCAACATCACTAGTCTGTGTCTGGGCCAGTGCAGCTATACCTTTCCCCTCATCCAAGGTATATTGCATTTTTACAATCTAGCCCTTAATCTGTCAGACTAATGATGAGATAGGGAAGAGAAGACTTCAGGTCCACAGAGGAAGCCTCCAAACATTAATTACTTCCCAGGAGAATGCATAGTAAGTCACATTCAGTTCGTGTGTGATGTGAGTTACAGGGATATTTTTAAGTAGTGCAAGCTTGACAATAATATCAACGTTATTAATTGAGGAAAAGCCTCTGCTGACTGCACTTCTATTTTGTTCTGCTAAACCACTGCAGCTACTTACAGATTTACTTTTTAATGTTACATATGACACACTATGGCACATTTTGTACATCAATATACACACATATATAGAATACATATGGAGTTGTTTTGTATTAAAGCCTGAGCTTAGGATTGGTTGAATTACTGAATGGTAAAATCATGACTATGTTATTATGTAGCTCTTTCTAAATGAGGGTAACTCCACACCATATCAGCATGAATTCTTTGTATAACAAGTATGTTGCAGAAAATTATATTAGGAATATTTTAGAAACTTTAATAGAATTTTATTGGCATTTTTCCTATTAGTTTAGTTGTGAAGCTGGATTCCTTGTTTACCATCAGTCCAGCTGTACAGAGCTCAGGGAAAACCATACAAAAATCTCTCAAAAATGCCATAAAAGTGCATTTCTCTCTATATAAAAATGTATAGAAGTGAGTTCTGAATCCCAGTATTGGCTTCCATTCCCATGGTATATAGCTCCCATTTCTTGACCTTGGGTCTCAAAGTTCATTTATGACATATTTATATATATATTTAAGCTGTGACCAGTCCAGGCCTGACTCTTCTTGGGTTGGGATAAGTTAGGAATAAAAACTCACATTTTGGGGAGAAAGTTGGAATATTTCTATGGCAGGTGCTTTTTTAAAAAAAATTGCAGCTATTTGAAGCTGTTTGGAGGGTAAGTCTGTCAAAATAAGTTGCAGGGAGATAGACTAGTGGAAAGAAGGCAGGTGAGACAGTTGTAGGTGGATGATAAATATATTTACCACATTGTGTGTGTATTTATTTAAGTTATAAGTGTATGTATATAAATCTGTGGAGGGAACCTTGTAAATCCTCACTTGTCTTTCACTTTTGTTTAATAGTATGTTTGCAAGTATGATTTTAAGATATGTTTGTTTTATTTCTGATATTCTCTTGGGAATTGAATTATGTCATTGAATGAATGAATCATAGAATATCAGGGTTGGAAGGAACCTCAAGAGGTCATCTAGTCCAACCCGCTGCTCAAAGCAGGACCAATTCCCAGACAGATTTTTACCTCTGTTCCCTAAATGCCTCCCTCAAGGATTGAACTGTCAACGCTGGTTGTTTTCTTAGGTTAAAACCCAGTGCAAGCTAATCACTGTTAGATGTGAAGGCATTAAACTTTCAGTCACTCTGAGAATTTAATTTCCACCTGGCAAGATTCAAAATGCTGATGTTGTAGATAAAATAAATGTCATTTATTTATAAAAGGTTATTGATTATTTCAGTATGATTAAGAGAACATGAACTACCAACTCATATAAACAGAAAGATAATCTGTTTCTTTCTAAACAATTATAGTGTTTCCACTGCACTGCACAGAGTATTTCAACAGCAATGCTGTACTGCGTCTCTTATAACAAGCTAAATCTTGAGATACCACTATGGTTCCACCTCTGAAAAGGAGTGCATTTCTGAGGCCATTGGAAACATTTTAAACTTTGTTTTTAATTGAAAACACATAGCTGAGAACTGTCTATGCTCAAATATGCATTACTAATAAAACAGTAATAATACACATCGCTCATTCTTGCAGCTGTTATTCACATTAGTGCCGTCTTCAGAATCAGTGAGATCACTCAAGCGATCTGTAGCTGAAGGATCAGGACCAATGTTTCTAAGAATATCAGGGAGAAACCTTGAGGACTAGATTTTTAATGCAAGGCCTTTGCAAGTTCATGGACCTGTCAAGTACTGCATGAAACAGCATGCAATTAGCTACATTTTGAAATAGAGAGGATGAGATTGTAGCGATGTGAAACTGTAGCATACCCACCATGATCCATATCCTGCATTTTTACCCAGGCAAAATATGCATTGAGTCAGAGTAAAGAATCAGGGTTGGACAAAAATGCAAGACATGAGTCTTGCCCATTTCACACAGCTGTGAAGCTTGCACATCTTCCACTGCACATTCCAATTAATCCTGAGTAGCTTCCAACTGTGCGCACTTCATCTGCATCCTCCTCAGCCACCCCATCCTTTACTCTGCTTCATCCCTCTTACCATCCACCAGCATCTCACTTCATCTGAATCAATAAATGACATTTGAACATTAGTTTTTAAAATAGTTTGCTAGGTTCAGAAGAGGATGGCAAAGGGGCATCTTTAACTGGAGAAACCAAGAAACTGTAGCCTTAGAATGGATATGGATTGCAAGGAAAATCCTCAAAACCACCTCAGAGGGTGAGGTGGGAGAAGACCAGAAAAAACAAAGTTTGATTAATGACAGTAAGCCTGTGTTCAGGCAGTGGTGATTATGCTTAAGTGATTTGCTGGAGTCTTTTGAAGTTTTTCTGAGCAACAGCTACATGAAATACAGTGGATGTCATATACTTTGCTTAGATTTTTTTTTAAAAAGTGTTTGACAAAGTTCCATTGATTAATGGTTAAGGTAAATGCTACTAAACAGAAGGCTAAACAGAGCAGAAAATCAGCTTACAAAATGGAGACCAAACATGAAAGATCAGATCCTCAGCTCCATTGACTTCAGGAGAGCTAAACTGATTTATATAAACTGGTCCACATATTTTTCAAGTTGTAAAGAGTCTAACTATGGAGTATCATAACAATCATTTAAAGAAGCTTTGGTATTTTTTTTTTTATATGGAGTGGCAACAGATGTTACCTTAAACCCAATTTCACTACTTGGAGAAGGGAGAGCTCAGTGATTTGAGCATTAGCCTGCAAAAACCCAGGGTTGTGAGTTCAGTCCTCAATGGTGCCACTTAGGGATCTGGGGGAAAATCAGTACTTGGTCCTGCTAGTGAAGGCAGGGGGCTGGATTTGACTCAACTCAATGACATTTCAAGGTCCCTTCCAGTTCTAGGATATCTCTATTTATTTAATTTAAAAAATAAAAACAAGTGTTTTTCAATTAAATCCCCATAACACCAGGAAAGCAATACTTAATTCTCTTTAAAAACATATCTACATCACAGTATGTTTATCACTACAAGGTAGGCCAAACTCAACCCTGAGGTAGGTGGCAACAAATCCACTGAAGTCAATGGTATTATACCATGGCTGATGTTGGCTTAATGTGTGTGTAATTATAGAAAGAGAGATTTACCAAGCATACTGAAAACAACAGGTCAAATTCAGGAGTTAGTCAAAGCTAACCTAAAGTAAGCCGCACTCACACAGAGTGGCTCTTTGTCACCCTCAAATAGTCAGGTTCTGGATTCAGTTGCCAACAACAACCCATGCAGGAATGTCACGTTATATTAAGTGCAACATACACCATCTTCTGGCTCACTCAGCCTGGCTATGAAACCAGTCTGGATTTCCTTCTAATATCATAAATATCTATTTAGTTATCTGGAGTATCCTAACTAATCATTAGCTTCTTATTTCAAAGGCAGGTGAATATCAGAAATGCATTTTGTGAGTATTTCAGTTCCATTGTATCTCTAACTTCAATATATTTTACTGATGTCAGTCAGTTTGCATTTTGGTGACACTGGGTTCAGCTCTACAGGATTTAAGGAAAATTCACACACTTGGCTTTGTAATTAAACACAGTGATTAGAGGAATATATCTTCCACTTAGATTGTGAGCTCTCTGGGTCATTAACTGTATCCCGTTACTTCTCTGTCCAGAACAATGGGACCCTGATCCTTGGGCTTCCTAGGTGGTATCATACTTTAAACAGTGGTGCAAGTAGAAATAATTTCTTGATGGTATACTGCACTCATGTGAGAAATGCAAACAGGGGGGGCATGTGACCTCCCCACCCCACTCCCCGCCCAGGGCCCCCATGCTTTCCCTGTCCCCTCCCCATGATACACATCCATCCAACGTTACCTGGGGGGAGGAGGGCTCTGTCCTCCTCCCACTGCACCAGAGACTTCTGCTGTACAGACCCCAGGCAGGAGGACTCAGGAGATGCAGCTGTGTGGAAGGCCTGGGAGCAGGGCTGGGGGCGGTAAAGCTGCGCCAGAGAAGATACTGGCATGGGGCTGCCCAGCATCCCCACATTCTGCTTCTTTCGCCGCTGCAGTTCCTGGGAGAGCCCTGAACCACATGGCTATCCTGGGAACCGGAGCAGTGAAAGGAGCAGAACGTGCAGCTGTCTCTCCTGAGTCCTCCTGCCTAGGGTTTGTACAGCTGCCCTGCCGGAGGATAGGGCTGGGGGTGAGGGTGGTGGTGGGAACAGTACAGTAGCCATACCAGAGGAGCTGCCAGCACGTGGGGCTGCCTGGTGACCCCATGTTCTGCTTCTTTCACTGTTGCACTTCCTGGGAGAGCCCTCGCAGCTTTACCACCCCCAGCTCTGTCCTCTGGTGGGGCTGCTGTACAGATCCCAGGCAGGAGGACTCAGGAGACACACCACCTACAAATATCTTACTGGTACACTGTACTTGCACCACTGACTTTAAATAATAATAGTACACTAGAGCTTTCATTTTAAGGGCCATTTGTAGCCATTTTTTATCCATTTAAATATATGGGCAGTTGAAATTCTGTGGATTAACCATCAGAACTAATCCAAACCTTCAAATAACTCATAGTACATGTTCACTATTTGGCTCTCCTATTCAAACACCACAGAGAAAATTCATCTGGTTACAAACTACCCATGCTCTGGCTCCTTTTTAACAAGTGTACATTCCTTTGTGAATGTCATAAAATACATTGCTTTTATTTTTTAAAATGTTCACTGTTTTTAAAATATGCTTCTAACTAAGTTGCATTGCTGTGGTGTTTTTGCTATAACTGAGAAGAAAAACATAGCAAGTTGAGGTTGCGGTCACATTACAACCGTGGTTTAGATGGAGTTGAAAGATTTTGCCTAATTGCAGTGAAGATGACATAAAAGGAAATACAAACAGTGCAGTTGTCAGCTGATGAAGCAGAAACTTCTGGCCAAGAGGAAAGAACTCCTTAAAGTCCTCTGTGGCCATATTCATGCCTGCCATGAAGAACTTCTAATAACACACTCTACTGATACATAATTTACAGCACTGGATTTATTCCAGCAGCAGTAGTAGAATAGTTTTGGAGGAAAAAAGGCACAGATGTTAGATTCAAGTCTGGGTTCAGGTTCCAATTGGGAAAGCAGCACAAAATCTGTTAAAAGATTTAGTGAATCCAACAGAAGTGAGAGTTCAGTCAGAGGTGAAAATTGATTAATCAGAAAGGTAGCAAAGACCACTGGGCATCTTGGGCCAAATTCAACACTGCATTATTCCAGTTTTAGACTGGTGTAGCATCACTGATTTCAGTGGGGTTATAGCAAAGTAAAATTGGAGTAATTCAGCAGTGAATCAGCCCTCTGAAATGATTTACTTAGAGCTCAAATGCAGTTAAATTGTTTCACAAGTACCAAAAATAATTCCATTCTCTGAGAAATAAAGTTGCAAGAGCAGTGTGGCATTGATTTACCTACCTATGAAGTGTGCAGTCTTCTAAAAAGAGTGTACAGCACTCTGAGTTTGCTAGTATTACAACACTTGTTCTCATTATGACTCTGTAGGAACAATCCTGTGCATTTCCTCACTATGGTTCTGATTCACCTCAAAGATACTCCAGTTTTACACCAGTGTAAATCCATTGACTTCTAGGCAGTAATGCAACATAAAACTGGAGTAATATAGCAGTGAAGCAGGCGCGATATTTTTGCAATGATTCCCTTAGATAGGAAATTGTCACTGCATGGCCAGAAAACAAAGCTTGCAAATGAAGACAGTACATATATTCCTAAGAAAAAGTAGGACAAAGACCAAATCACAATAACAAAAATAACAGATGTCTTTAAATGTACTGAAATGTCAGGGGCTCATATGCCATAAGACTCCCCTTTTTTCAAACTCTCTAATGGACACTGCATTCACTGACAAATTGGAGGCATAGGTGTATATCTGGTTTCATCTCTAGAGACAAACCAGTCAGTGTTATAGAAGTCATATATTATAAGTTTTACCTCTGCATAATCCTTCCCTAGAACTAACAACCATGTGTTTGATCTGAGACAGGTAATTCTACCTCACACTTAAAAAAATTTCCCACCCTCTTAGAGAATCTCAGACAGATAAATAACGTTATTGTTTGCATTGTATTAGCATTCAAAGGCCCCAGTCAAGATCTGGGCCCCATTGTGCTGATTCACTGATATCCAACTTGTGAATAGCCCTAAAATGCCCTTGTGTTAAATAGAAAACATACATCTCACTATGAATTGAAAATGTATCCCCTGCAGGAGCAGGAAGAGGTCTTCCCAACTGTGTCCCACAGTTCCCCTGCAGTCCTGAAGTAGCTCTGATGGGAGCTGGGAGTGCTCTGAGCCTGCCCCACCCTGCCACAGCAGTTTAGCAGTGCATCCATTAGGTAATTGCCACATTGTGTGGAAAGCAGGAGAAAGTAACTCTGACTGCTCCATTCCCTGTTTCCCTGCTGGGCTGTGGAAACCCCAAGGAGAGCAGGATAGGACCTTGACTGGCTTCTGGCTCCTGAGAGGTGCTTAGCAAAGGATGGCTCCCATCCCTCATACAGCCTCCCAGCGCAGTCCAGCAGAGGTGAAAAGGAAAAACCAATAACCTGTTACAGTTCTCTGATCTAGCAGGTTTGGCCTGGCCTGCTCTAATCTGTTCCATCTGGCAACCATTCCCTGGAAGCCATATGTCAGCTGGGGATAGCCAGAGCACAATCTGCTCCTGCCACAACCTGCCAACATGCTTCCTGTGTAGGAATGGAGATATAGGAGCCAGTGATGTCACAGCCATGTCTGCTGGAGAATCCTCAGCAGTGGAATTGCAGATGGTTTTCATGCCCTTTGTGCTCGCTGAGAAGTGCACAGGAAGTGGAACAAGGCCGAGAATCCCGCCTCAAACCACTGATCATGGCCATTTGATCTTTCATAAATAGAATATTTGACCCTGGAGCTGATCTGGGCTAGGCACTCTACAAAGACAGGGTAAAGGGTGGACCCTGCTCCAAAGAGTTTGCCATCTAAATGGACCAGTCAGCCAAAAAGTGAAAGGAAATATCCCCAATGTACAGATGGGGGACTGAAGTACAGAAAGATTAAGAGGAAATACTTGCCTAAGATCACACATGAAGTCTGTAGCAGATCTGGAAATTTAATCTAGATCATCTGGGCCACAGTCCAGTGCCTTAACCTAACCATAAGACCAACTTTTCTTCATGAACATGTGCTGGATTCCTAGCTCCAGCGCAGAACACCACTGCCAGCAGCCTCAGAATGAGGGCTGTTCATGACCCATACACAGAACCCCAGATGACTGAGCCAAAAAGGCCAGTGTTCATTGTTGTCATCAGCTAGAAGTTGCTTTTATAGAGTGCTCAGATCAACATTTCATTTTGTATAATTCAATGAATCTAGAGTATTTTTGCTAGGTTATAAATTATTTGCTTCAGCACGAATATAGGAAAATTTTTCCTGTTCAAAAATGCCTTAAATTATTGAAAATGGAATGAGTGCTTTTATATACCACGTGAGTTAAAATTGCTGGCATCAGTCAGGCATGCATCTTGACTAGCCTAGAAAAAAAACAATATAGTTTATGAAAGTGAGAGAGAGTGGGGGAATAGAAGCAAAGGGCTGAAGCAGAGGGAGAGATGATTTTCTGTTTGTGTTCTGTGCCTAAGCCTATGGAAGTTAATGGAAAATCTTCCATTGACTTCAGTAGGCTTTGCATCAGGCCCTGAGATAGGAACTGATGCCTTCATTATGGACTGAGATGTCTTTGTATATTTACAATCATATCTGGGTAAGATGGTGTTTGGCAGCTTGCATTGTCATTGCCATGCAGTACCTGTTCTGAAGATAAACAGAGAATTTCACATTCCAGTAGCAGCACTCAAAACACTTTAAATAGTTCAAGATTCCAGGTGATTAGATTAGCTAAAGATGTCACCTACTTACTACTACAGGGTGGGTAGTAAGGCTAGCAGTACAAAGAAAAGTAGGCATCATGTATGTCCCACTACTGGTTGCCTTCCCAGGCTGGGAAAGCTTATGGAAAACTTGGGCAGGCTAGCATTCCTCCCACAGCCATAGGCCATCTGTATTTGTATATGAATACTCTGTCCTGATTTATTAAGCAAATAGTTAATGTTGTGCATCTATTTTAGGATCATTTGATTATTCTCATTACTGCGGTGCTTTTGTAAACACTTGCCCACAGGCTCAGCTCTCTGAAAAGGTAATCGGAAGTACAATTTCCATAATTTATACAGTTGGGGTTTTTGCTTGATTGTGTTTGTTGTCATTACTATAAGTTAACATCCTGTGGGATATTAGTATCATTATTATTCTGTGTGAATGGCACAATTTTGGTTTGAACTATGTAAAGAATGCCAAATAATACAAAAAATGGATGACTGTAGCAAAGGGAACAATGCTGCACTAACAGACACAAACTACCTAATAACCATTTTCTTTTTCCTTTTCCAAGAGGGGGTTGGTGACATTGTAAAGATGATCTGAGAGCCAATTTATAGTGACAAGTAGAGCTTGTATTTCTTGTCTCAGAACAGGGTGGTCAAATTCACCTTACCTTCCTTGAGCAGCCCTCCCCTCTTCCATCGCTAACTTCTGGGATTATATTAAACAAGAGGATGAATGGTAGAAAGAAAAACCTGCAGCCCCGTTGAAGGGCACAGTGATCTCCAAGAACTGATAAATAACCATAAATAGAAAAAGTATCCAGATTGAAATGGCCCCTGTGAGCTATTTCATCCATCATAACAAGATGAAGGAAAATAAACAATTCTAACTTCATATGCAGCTCAGTTTTCACAGAGGTGCCTAAACAGGACACACAAATGTTACATTGAGGTCCCCCAAACCACCACTTAAAATATACAATCAGCATCTGTGCACCTACATACTAAATTAAGAGCCTACTAAAATGCTTAAATTAGGAAGTTGGGGACAGAATTCTCATTGCTGTGTCTGTGTCATCTTTGCATACTTCAGGAACTAATGGCACAAGGGGAAATATTTGTTTTTTCAAAATGAGCTATAAATGGGGTCATTCCGGTCCACGTCTTGAGTTGGGTATGTTTACAAAGGCCAATAAAAAACAAATCTGTTTATGCATAATATTTCAATGTGCCTAATCCAGGAGTGGATCTAGCAATCAGAAATATGTATGCACACAAGCTACTCCATTGCTCCCAACTGCAGTATTTTCATAATCTCCCCAAAAAGGTATGCCATTGCACACAATATATTCTGGCCAGCTCCTAGCCTAACATAAACCCTAGCCTAGCCCCACTCCAAATTCAAACAACCCTTCCTCAACCAGCATCAAAGGACCACATTTCAGCCAGTCCCTAAACCTAAACCAGATACAAACTTTTCTTCCTTGACTCATCTCAAAAAAGAGATCATCAGTCTTTAGAAAGAAATGTTAATTTAAAATTATTTTGATAAATAGATACTAGCTAATTGGTAGACAATTACTTCATGGCTACAAAAGAGACAAAACACTACAATTTTAAACATGTTTTATCTTTATGATAGTTATCATTACTAATTAGCACATTACATAAAGACTTAAAATCCATTTAAAACACATATTGGAAGTAAATATGTATAAATTACACTGAAAACCCAGATTATAGTAGAGTAGGAGGGTCACCTTTATCCCAGTATTCTATTCAAACATAAAAATGAGAGTACCATTCTTTTCTTGTTCTCCCAATCCTTTCTCCAAAAACAGTATGACACACTGATAAAAATTTTTCCAAACTATTTTTCAGAAACCTGCCATGAAGCATCCACAGATCTGGAAGGATTTTAGAGTTACTCTTTCTCATATCATCGTACCCAGCTTCTGAAAACTTCTTTGCAGTTTCCCATCTCTAGGATGAGATAATACAATGGAAATATAATCAATGTTTATGTTATGTAGAAAGCCTTTCAAGTATGTTCTCAGAGAGAAAAATAAAAGCAGAGGCCCTGTCCAAAAATTTAAATTCTGACTCTTATCAGTGGCAATTTAGCATATTTTTATTTTCAAGCCCTGCTGGCTGGGAGTTGCTGGTTTGAAAGCAGAATGTAATGTTTTATGCAAGTTTTACATGGATGGATGAATAGCGTTCAGACTTTGATACCATTTTTAAATGATAGTTTTCTATTAAGTAAAGATGAAGCAATTTATTTATTTTAATCACAGAGGATATTAATTGTACATAAAATAATATACAAAATTGCCTAAGTGTGAAATTAATAACATACATATAATAAGTACATCTTGGGCTGTTTTAAAGGTTGCACAACAGCAATTTTTAGCTTTTGAGTAAAGAACATATGTACACAAGATCTGCTAAAGGAGCAAGTAAAAATAAGAAGAGACATGAAATATCTGATTAAAGAAGGAAAGGGGTAAGGAGTCTTTCCCCCAAGATACAGCATTCACAGTTGGCCAGGTGCACTGTTGCTTTCCTCTAAAACATCCTGAGTGAGGCTCCACTGATGCCAATGACAAAACTCCTTTGACAATCATTGGAAGCATGATGGTGAATTAGATGGACCTTTGGTTTGCTATAGCATGGCAGGTTCTTAGGCATGGAACACCCTCCCTGAACTAAACCATTAAGCTACTTCATGCTCTTCTTGTTCATATCCCTTCTCAAGACCGTGTTCTACTGTTATGTTTACTGGGAGTCACCAACTGATAATGACTAAGTAGAGGGCCAGTGGAGATAGTTTTATTTTTCAGAATAATCAAGTTGTGACATAGCTGGCATACATCACGACAGGATTTTGTCACTGTTATCCTTAGCCCCCCACATTCACTTTTTATCTTACAATAAGGGCTGCCCCTGCTGCCACTGAAGCGAATGGCTGAACTCCCAGTGATTTCACTGGTGCAGGATCATGGCCTTAGAATGTAAACTGTTTGTGGCAGGGATCATGTTCTGCAACATGTTTGTACAGAACCTTGTGCCCCTGCTTGGGCTTGGGCACTACCACAATAGAAATAAGGAACAATATGATCAGAATAGGGTTTTAAACAACACAGAGTAAGGACATTTGTGAAATATGGTGGTGAAACATTTTTGTTCTTGCTTCGTGTTAACAACGTTTGGGAGTATTGTTATCTACAAGCCCTAATACTCAGCTTCCCAACATGTATTATTCTGTTCATACATGGGGAAAAATAATCATCCAATACTGTTGAGCCACAGCAATTTTTTCACAAGTAAGATTAAATGTGGTAGTTTTGCAGTGGCTGGGGTGGGGGGGGGTGTCCTAAGGTGTATGACTGCAATGAGAAGTTACTGAGGGATTATAGTGCTCAACACCTTTACAATTCAGGGTGTTTCTAGTTAGGTGCTTAAATATGAATTTAGGCACCTACATTTGAAATTTTTGTCCTTAGGTGATTTCTTTTGCCTTGCAACTTGACAGTCATGGTTTCCTACCTCAACACAAGGAGCACCTACCATTTGTTCTTTGTCCTGATTCCTGAAACTAGAGAAATGTAATGTTAAAAGATTTCAGTCACTGATTTTCAGAGCTATCTGTCCAACATCAGAGTTTTGGCCGAAATTCAGGATTTTGCAGGATTTCTCAGACTCACAAGATTGCTTCCAAAATATCTCGGAACTTTCAAAGTGCCACAGGTGGGGCTGCATGCTTCAACCATGACAGTTAGGTTGACAAGAAGGCCCTATCCAAACAGAGTGCGAAGAAACTAGTTCTTGATCCTCATCACTGCCTGTACTCACAGTTATCAGGAATATCATTGTGTCCTTCTTTTTCTCAGAAACACTTACATAGTTAATGCTATTTTGTTTTCAAATGGTAGAGAGAAATCCATGGATGGGTCAGGACAGTAGAAAACCTTGTGCTTTCCAATTTCCCCATGGTGGGAAATGAGAACATACGAGGACAGGCGAGAATAGATGACTGACCAGGGAACCACTGTGTCAATGATTTCTCTAATGAGTGTGGCACTCCAGCATTTCTTCAGTCTTTCTGGGTTCCAGCTACTCTTTTCAAGGGAATTGAAAAGTTTAATTAAATCTAGATGCCTAGAAACAAATCTGTTCTCATACCACTGTGTATCATTTATACCCATTTTCACTGCTAAGGGTTTGGCACCACCATGTGGCCAGTTTGAGTTTAGTCATTTAAAGTGACAAGACATTGTAAACACTTTTTTTTCCCTCTTTGTGAACTGTAAAAAGTGAGTTAGAACCTTAAAACTATTTCAGCCTCTGTTAGGAGGAGACACTAAAAATATGTACTGGATTCTTACTATTAGAAATGAAGGATATAGTGGTTAGGGCATTAGCCTAGGACTTGAGAGACCAGTGTTCAATTCTCTGCTCTGCCACAGCTATCCTGCATGACCGTGGGCAAGTCACTTTGCCTCTCTGTGCCTCAGTTCTTCATCTGTAAAAAATGGAGATAAAAGCACTTCCCTACTTCACAGTTGTGAGGATAATACATTAAATATTGTTAAGTGCTTTGGGATCTACTGATGAAAAACATTATATAAGGACTAGGTGTTACTATTATTTTGAAAGGAGGGACAATCAGCTCTTGAGCAACAGTGAGGTACAATTTCAATCCGAACCTCATTTTTTTAGTAGCTTATAATTTTTCTAAACATATTACTATTGTGTTCAAGGTTTCCACAGCGAGTCTCACCCCAAAGGTACAACAACTCCAGCCCAAAATTAGAATACGGCAATAAAAACAATTATTAAAGACAAATCCATCCTCCTCTCAATATAGAGAATTTGATAATTATTTTAGAATTATTTAAATGTAGCAGTAAACAGGTAAATATCATTTAGTTTATGATGAAAAACCTTAAATATTCCATTAGTCCAAAGAACATTTGGATTTTTGGTAAATGGAACAAGCAGATTATTTGCAAAGTTTGGAAAAACCAGAAAACATAAGGTCAGCACGTCCTAAGCATATGCATGTGAGGCTCTTAACTAAGGGACCTATTTAATGACTAGCAATTATTTTTGCAAATTCTTAGGGCCAAAGTCAGAAGAGATGGATGAGATAGTTTAAATCAGATTATTTTACACTCAGACATCCTTAGACCTACTTATGCCTGTTTACTGATGTGTAAAGGATTCTAAATTGGTGCAAATGGACATAGAATCAAAGGACTAGAAGGGACGAAAAGGGTCATCTAGTCTAACCCCCATTTCTCCATGGTTGCAGTCTCCCCATTCTGGATTTCTTGGAGGGCTCAATGCAGATGTAAGGATCTACCAATAAGGAGGAGGTGAGAATGAGAGGGGAAGGGCTAGGGGAAGGCCATTTCTCCCAGCAGACATTCTGTAGGCAAGTTAATACAACCTGGGGCTGAATTAGTTCTTTTGCAGAGCCCTATGCATGCTGGGAACATCTATAACAAGGGACCCAAAGGTTCCATGCCACTTGAGGAGTCCCTGACAAAGTCATGCTGGCAGGGTGTATGAATAGAGATGAAGGATGCCCAGAATCAGTGCAGAGGCATAGGGCCTCCTTGTGGATAGTCTTGCAAACCCAGTAGATATTGGGGTTCCACAGGGTCTGAGGGAAGGATGCCTCATTTCTTCTGCTAAGGACAAACTCCACCCAGAATGAGAGAATGCAGAGGACACTCACCAAAGGTAACTCTGTGTAGTTTTCTGGTCTTTACACAAGTATTTCCACATCGGGGTATGGTCTAGCCTATGCAAAAATGACAGCTGTGGAAAGGCTGAGAAAGTTCCAAAGGTAACCTAATCAAGGCAACAGCCTTTTATGTTACAGAAAAGCATACATTTAACTTTACACATAGGATATAGTTTGCTTCAAAGTGCAATATTGAGAAGCAGCATATCACATTTTATAGGAATATAATTTCACTTTTTTACTGAAAAGTACCTATATATATTCACAATCTGGAACTGTGAACATTTATAGATATTTTTCAGTAAAATACATTTACATCTACGATCTATCTTCCTTCAGGTACAATATTACCAAGCTTTGTTCTGTCATTTTTATAATTAACAAAAATATTCTATCTTCTGTTGAAATACTGTATTGACATTCTTGTAAAATATATACAATATATATATACAAAGACAAAAGCTCTTAAATTATAAATCTTTTTATTACAGTAATCAAATGAAAAATTCTAAATATAGCCAGCCATATTTGTACATACAGAAAAAGACAATTTTTCTGCTTTATAAGGATTGTTGCAAGAGCAACTGTAGTTTTTCTGATTCTTCTGACTGAGGTAATGCCCACCTCTTCTTTACATACTGAATGTCTATTATTCCAGATTGTTTGGCCAATGCGATCCCCAACAGACCATTTGTTTTTTCCGGTTCACCCAATACAACCATAGTCATAACCCTGAAAGCAAAAGAGGAGGTTTTTTTTAAATTGAGACAAAATGAATGAAAATGGAAAGCCTTGAAACCTGTTTGTTTATCAACCCCCAATGTGTATTGGGCACTTCAAAAACTTTCTAGTAGAAAATTATAATTAACTGAATTATCTGCCAAAAAAACAGATAAAATACCAGAAATGGAAATGTAGAGAAACATATTATACTATGACAAGCAACAAGAAAATGACCAATCAGCTGCAGTCATTCACATACATATATTTTAAAGGGAAATTTGTATCTTGGTGAACTGCCTTCATGTGATCAAATGCCTAATCATTCTTTAAACATTAGTTCAAGTAAAATAGCTATTATTGTACAACACTTCTAAAATAATTGTAGCAGCTTTTACAAATTATATTTGATACTGATTTTCCCCAAAATCTTACATAAGCCAGCAATCCTAGCCAGATTCTTATCAGGCTGATTTACTTTGTACAAAGTAATATTTAAAAGTAAAGGCAGAGAAGTAAAAGTTTCCTATTCCTACTCAGGAAAAATAATCACAATTTATTTCTATATATATATTAAATATGTATATATGTATGCATTTTAACAGTATCCCTCTCTTCAACTCTTTATGTTTTCCCTATCTTCTTGGGGTTTGATCCTGTAAGGTGCTGACTGTTCTGGCCCTGAGTCAGCAAAACATTTAAGCATATGAGTAATCCAGTTGACATAAATGGGAACAGAATTTGACCATCTATAACAGCTTGATGCTGCAGCGGCTCCATGCAGAGAAATCCCATTGATGACACTGTGCCTTGCTGTGATTTACAGAGACCATTTTACTCTTCCCTGACAGTGTTAAAGGACTTTGGAGTGGTCACTCCACTGTAAACAGTCACACACTGTAAGGCCTCTTTACACTGCCAGAACAGGTAAACAACGTGTGTGTGTAAACAAAAATCAGGCATAATGCAAGTTTCTCACTGACAGCAATAACAAATTCATGCTCTAATGGAGGTGTAAAGTTAAGCAAAAAACAACAACAACCTTTAACAAAAAGACAGATTCAGTGTAATGTTGCCATCTTGCACCACCAAGAAAAAGCAAAAGTCATTTAATTTACTTACTTATCTGACTGGATAATTTGTTTGGCTACAGGACACAAGTCGTTTTCCAGTAGATCCCAAATGTAAACAGTAGATGATGTATCCAGGACGAAAAACACAGCAGGTCTTGTGAGAGCCCACTGGAGGGCAATAATTGGTTGGCCATTTGTGCTGTCATTCCACTGTATGAGGGGATGCTCTGACGTCATTTGGTGCAATCTAATACTTCCATCTGAACAGCCAACCTGCACAGCAACATAAAGAAAAATCTTATCTGGGAAAGAACAAACTAATTACAATTGAAGTTACAATCCTATTGTTGAAAAGGTCAGTTATGTTGTTCAACTATACCGTATTTGGCTTTGGTCTTTAAAATAAAAGCACAGGTATCTGATTTATGTGTCACTATAATACTTCAGTGTGTGGATATCAAGAATTATCCATTTTTTAAATTTTGGTATGGTTTCAGGTTTCAAGGCGTTCCATTTTCATTCATTTTGTCTCAATTTAAAAAAAAACCTCTATTTAATTCAACAATGATATGTGATTCTTGATATTTTATTGAAATTGGAGTCCCTGGTTTAAAGAATAATTATTTATCATTTCAGGTTTAATTCCTGGGGGGAAAGTAAAGTTAGTACATAGCTCTACTGTTCAGTTGAATAGCAGGTAAGAATACAGTATTCATCCATTAAATTGTGTATTTATAACTCATTGAGTTAATTTTCCCCTGGAACTGGGCACATTATTGTTATCTAATATATATTGATCAGGATAACTCAATCTGGAGGCCACAAAGTCATACTGGAATGAAATCTACATCAATAGGAAAAATCTGCAAACTCCTAGCAAGATACAGACAAAATAACTCTCCTGGCTATGTCTACTGAGCCACAGGAGTAGCCAAGGATTCAAATGGACCCCCAGATTGCAAATCTCACTAAGGCCTTGCTCCTGCACTACTGAAATCAATAGGAGCTTGGCCATTGACTTCTCTGGCCGTCTTACCATAAATATATGGGTGACATTCAACTCTGTTGCTTTCATTAAACATGAGTAGATTGATGCCTTCGCTATCTTAATTGTCTGGATTATAGCAAATTGGCTAAAGCTTATTCTAGACAAGACAATGGTAATGTTGATGGATCTGAAAGTATCTGAAGGAAGTGATGAAAGGGATATCTGTCTCATTATTGAAGGTGTGTATGAATTGAGTCCTTAAGGTCTGATTCTGCCAAGCCATCTACTATCTTCCTCATTTCCTCACATACACATTGTAGAAGAGGGGAGAAAGAATAGCACATGTGCAGTATTCTGGAGGACAAAGCCCTTAGAGTAGATGATTCTCACTGTGGGTTTTCTCCAACAGGGAGGGAAATAGGTGTCATAAAATATAACTCTGTTCTTGCTAGTATCCATGAGAACTTCAAGTCAGCAATATTTAAAGTTATTGGCAAATCAAAAAGAATCAGCATGTCCATCCTTGTCTACTCTTATGAGAAGGACCGGTGACCAGCATAGTCCTCATATCACATACAAGCCTCAAGTTGGTCTGAATGGTGTGAAGGAGGTCAAATGACTCCAGCTGCTTTGCCACAATGGCCACAATAACCTTTCCCAAACAAAGAAGGTTAGGTATGGAACGGTAATTGTCCATGCCACAAAACGTTTTTTTACAAAAAAAAGGATTAACTGCTTTTTTATGGAATTCATATTAATATCTCCCTAAATGTCTGAATCCCTTTTTCTCCCCATTTCTGTATGTGCTTTTACTAGCCACAAGTCCATCCAACAAGTTACAGGTTCAAGATTACATAGTACTTCCAGTAACACAATGAGCTAAAATTAAAGCAGGCTTCATATTGCATTTGCTTTCATCCAAAATTACTTTATATTTATAGATTTGGATAATACAGTCTGAATCTGACCAAACTTGTCCCAGACAAAGGTGGAAAATCCCACGGAGTAAGAACGTCAGTTCTGGTTCTGGGCGGAGGCAGTACAGAATGTATATGTTTGTTGGGTAAATATCAGCCTGATTTAAAATCTGTGCAATCCCACTGAAGTGATGTAAACCGGGGCAGTTATGACATTATCATAGAGTAGTTCAAACATAACTAACATGATAACTAAATATGAAATCCTATTGTAATCATTTAAAACTAGTGTTGAGTAAACTTTCACAAGAGAAAGTTTGTGTCCAGGCTATCTACAATAGGAAAACAACTCAGACTGAGGTATGGGATAAGATAAGAGTGCAGAAACAGGTTACCTAGTTCTTGATACACCTACAAGCTAACAATCGTCCTTGTCTTAATGAGAGTGGGCAATACATTCTAAGGATAACCAGTTGCGCTGGGATTGCCACTCTGTTTCTGCAAGACAGCTGCTTTATCTCTCAGTATATGATGAGTTCAATCACTAACATGCAATACTTGTTTGCCACTTCTCAAGAGGGTTCTGAATTGGGAACGCAAATTGAGTGTTATTACATGTGTCGAGTTAGAACTCTTAGAAATTCCCCACCCCAAATAATTTAAAATTAAACTACTGTTAAATAAAAAGCCTTCCATACCAAAAATATTGGCTTTCCAAAAGGGGAGAAATCAACTGCATTAGCTCTTATTGATCTTGGTCCACCCTGCTGGGGTTTGAACAGCTTTGGATGTACTCTTAAATCATGTCTTGCACCATGACTTACCATACCCTGTTAATATAAGAAACAAAACAAAAACAAATCATCTGTATCATCAGCATTAATATTAAATAAAAACCTATACGTGGCAATTTACACAGAGCTGCTGCACTTAAAGATCAGTACTAATTAGAATAAAACTATTTTTCATAATATCAAACAGTAAATATTTACATATGCAGTCACCATATAATTCCAAAGAAAATAGACAGCTTTTATCACTACAGTAATAGGAGAGGAGAGAATAAGCAATGAAATTTAGAACGTTACTCACAATGTCTGTTCCAACAATGAAATGATTAGGATTAGAAGGCAGAAACTTAATATTCAGTGTTTGAGGCTTTCTCAGGCATAGGATATCTTTTGGGAAAAGGCTGAGGAAACGCAAATGAAAAAGATAATATAAATAACCAGGAACTGTTCTCCCAACACAATGCAAGTATATACTGCATCCTGGTGACAACAACAACTAGAAGGTGGTGTTGGTTCTGAGTGTTAAATATTTGTTTAGAACAGTGGGCCACATTCATCTGTCTATGCACAGTAAGAGGCAGAATGTAAAAAATTTAAACTGGAAGGTCTCCCATATTTTAACACGTTAATGGACATCTCTGGCAAAAGTGTATATTTTCAACATAATGAACTACTGAAAATCCTGATCAATATATATTAGATAACAATAATGTGCCCAGTTCCAGGGGAAAATTAACTCAATGAGTTATAAATACACAATTTAATGGATAAATACTATATTCTTACCTGCTATTCAACTGAACAGTAGAGCTATGTACTAACTTTATTTTCCCCCCAGGAATTAAACCTGAAATGACAAATAATTATTCTTTAAACCAGGGACTCCAATTTCAATAGAATATCTAGAATCACATATCATTGTTGAATTAAATAGAATGTATTATATCTAGAATCACATATCATTGTTGAATTAAATAGAATGTATTAAAATAACTGTGTTAAAAAAGAATTAAGATCCCAATTAATAAATACAGGGAAGTTCACAGTTAAAGCATTGTCCTTAAAGATGAGACAAGCTGAAATGTGGTGTTTAGAAAAATTATTGGTTACAGAATTCAAATCCTAAAAAGGTGCAATTACTGTTGGAAGTGGGAGGAAGAAGGGAAAAAAGAGAGAAATGGACATTTTAATTCTAAAATTATAACCTCTAGAACTTCAACTGAATTACCACTTGTATTAGTTCTGCAGGTCTTCTCTTTTTGATAATATGCAATATCACATCATAACATTACTATACAAAGACCAATGATGGAAATGACACATTTATATCATTAGGACCACTGGTAATAAAATACACCTTACACAGTAAAGATAACATGTAATAATATTACAGTATGGTAGCAGTGTTCTTGGTATTAATCCTAAAAGAGAACTGCACTGGCAACTGAATTTTTCTTATTGTAAAGGAACATTACAAAGAGAAAAAATAAATGCTGGGGCTGGTATGCTGAACTGGCACAACTGTGTTTGACACAACTCCATAGCTTTTAAACTGCACACATCTACAGATACACAAAATATCCAGATTCAGCGAATTACACAGCTCCGCAGTGGTACAGGAGCTTATGAAATGAAGAACTTCATAAACATTTTTACTGCAGATGCGCAGACACAGTCTTAATATTATAAAGCTTATAGATTTATTTTTAAATGTGGTGTTTAAAAACAGGTTGGGGTTGTTTACTTGTTGACTTACCAGATGATTAGTCCTTACTAAGTACAAGAGACATATAAATGATGCAGCTTTAAAAATTCAGCCTTCTTTAAGCTATTGATAAACGTAAGTCCTAATTTGTTCAAAGTGGAGAACATGTATTTTCAGATGACCTGAAAATGGCTGAATGTATCTTCTTCAATTTGGGGAGGAAAATGTGATCTTTGGTCTGAAACCAAATATAGCAAGTTTCAGCCCAAAAGGAGAGTCTTTGAGACAGTTATAAGAATGCAAATTGGGGGCTGCTTTGGAAGTGAAGTTACAACTTTGATTAAAGCTAAAGAAAGAGAGGGTGGATTGATAAGGATATCTATTCCAGTGAGGATGAAGGAAGAACTGCCAGAGAGCTTGAGAAAGGTGTAAGAAATGAGGTGCCCCTGAAGGGAAGAGCTGGCAGAGCAGTAAGGGGATGGCTGTTCTGATAGCAGGGATGAGAGAGCTCCCAAAGCACAACATATAGACCCAAATTTAGATCCAGCTTCTGCATAAACGCAAAATGGCACTAGCACTCTCTTCTTCCTACAAATTCCCAGAGCATTCCCTCACTGACTGAACTGCCCTCCCAATGACCTCTTTTTCCCTTCCACTCAAAACCAGACTGCTTTATTAATTGAGTCTCTCATGTACAATACTTACCTAAATCACTCTGTGAACCAGACAAATCCACTTTTTGTAATTCAACTGCTACCTAAAAAAGGACAATGATTCAAAATGAGCAAATACTGAATATTAAGAAAACCTACACTGATATTCTAGGTTCCCTCTGAGCATCCTTGAGGCTGGCAGACCTAGTACTAGCTCATGTGAAAGACTCTATGTCTCAACTGAACACTAATAAATATATAACTGGAATCAGTCTGGCTCACCTGTGTGCTACTATAGGTATTACAACTATAAGAATGTGTTTACTCTTTATTGAATGCTTGTGAATTGCTGCATGCATTCATCTCACTTATAACATCTGTATTCCATATTGTAAGGTAATAGTTGAGTGGTTGTATTGTGAGCCTCTGTGTAAATCACCAAACATGGGAGAGACATTAATTAGTGTGAAGGGCTGCTCTTCATCAGAAGGTGTTACATCTTTTCCAACAGGAAAGGTCCATCAATATCAGACAGACTATTGTGGGATGTTAAAGAGGACAAAAGCCATTTGTTGTTCTACTCTCTCCCACCCTGCCCATGAAGATGAATCATGCAAGTTGATTCCTCCCATCAACTAGTTTGCAGCTCAGAACACTTGGCAGGAGAGGGATTAAAAACCCCAGTCAAAAGAAACAAGATACCTCTATGCTGTTTGGATTTTGGGGGTCAAAGTGTTTCTAGCGATAATCAAGAGACACTCAGCTACTTAGTCTGGGTTAGCTCTAAAGGACATATGGAGCTTGCTGATTATAGACGCTTCTACTACCTTTTGAGACTTAAGATTGTAACTCATGTGCATAGATATTTACTTGTTTTAAACTGGTAAATAACTCTCTTGTTTCCTTTTCCTATTTAATACATCTGTATATAATATTGTCTTTGGTCTGAGATGTAAGGTGCAACTGACCTGGGGAAAGTGTCTGGTTCTTTGGGACTGGGAGAAAAATCTGAATATTGCTGTGATTCTTCGTAGAAGGAAACGTCTATCACAAAGGTAAGCTCACCTGATTGGTAAGACAGAGTACCCAAGGGGATTGTCTATGACTCCATGTTAAAGCTGTTATAGTGCCTCAAGAGTTTACATTTGATAATTGGTTGGTGAAATCTAAGTGTAGAACTCACAACCAATTTGGGGTTTGTGCCCTGGATTTTAATAGTCTGCACTGAGATTGGTATTCATGCACTTGAGTCACTGCAGGCTGTGTTACAGTATCTATATCAGAACTGAGACTAACATTATAATGACAGTGTGCAGATTTTCTGCCCTGCTCTGTTCCTTTTGCACTGCTCATGCAGAAAAATGGAGGGTAAAAGAGAGGCTTCAAGTCCCCTGCTGGGGATTCCCTGGTGTGAGGCAGTCACCAGTGGGTAGGCAACTAGCAGAGCCAGTTCCTATATTACGCACCCCAGACACCTTGGCACAGGGAGCATGTCAGGGCAAGGAGGAAGAGTAGCTGAAGTGTGATATGTTCCAACAATCCCCAGCTGATAGATGGAGACAGTTGTCAGCTGGAACAGGTTAGAGCAGTCCTTGCACTGCTCTAGCATATAGCTGGTATGTATGGGCAGAGAAACAGGGATGGCCCTTACCCTACCCCCAATCACATTATGTGCCCAAGGTAAACTGGATGTAGCAGATAATTTAGCCCTATATATTTTTGACTCTTGTTGGGCCCAATTCTGTTCCCCATGAAATTAGTAGGAGCTTTGCTGGGTTTGAACTGGTTATACAGAGATGAAATGATATATATATTCCCTTATTAATCCACTAGTTCCCCAAAATTAATCTGACTGCAATAATAGTAACTAGCAAACAATAGGATTAGGCTGATACTAAGGATAAAGTAGAAATATTTCTAGTTTATCAGAATTAGGCTTAAAAATTGACAAGAGACTTCAGCACATTAATTAGAACAGTGGTTCTCAAACTATTGTACTGGTGACCCTCTTCACATAACAAGCTTCTGAGTGCAACCCCCCTTAAAAATTAAAACCACTTATTTATATATTTAATACCATTATAAATGCTGGAGGCAAAGCGGGGTTTGGGGTGGAGGCTGACAGCTTGCGACCCCCATGTAATAACCTCGCGACCCTCTGAGGAGTCCTGACCCCCCCAGTTTGAGAACCCCTGAATTAGAAGGTAGCAGAAAGACAAATATACGTAACATCAACAATGTGGGGTTACTAATCTGCCTATAATATTTTCTGACTAGGAAATCAATATATTACCACACCTTGGCTACTCTTCATGTGAAAAATATTTTCAAAAGACTGAAGATGCCTCCAAGATGTTATAAGTGTGGCTTCCCACCTCAGTTTCAGTGACTGATTGTCACATCCATAGTGATCTAAAGTGAATGAAGTGGGTAGGCAAATGTGGATCAACAGAGATTTCCCAAGAAACAGACAAATGTGAGCAAGGTTCCCATAAGGCAGCACTGCTGATTGATTTGACCACATAGATCACATACCTATTAATAGCTCTGCCTTATTGGAACGTTGTGGTGTTTAGGGAGCCAAGTCATAGCATTTCTGAGAGAATGACAATAAAATGGCTAATGTTGCCACATTTTTCGAAAGAAACTCTTACCTGAAATCTTGGAAATGTGAAGGATGCCACATTTTTATAGAAAAAATTATCATTTCAAAAGTGCAATATTCCTGCTTTTCATACATATTTATTTACTCACCCACAGATTGAGAGTCCCGTTTTCATCCATTGAAGCTATCTGGAATGACAGGCCTGACATTTCTGGGGTAGGGGAAATATAATGATACAGTACTAATAACAACTTACATTTATATAGTACCTGCATCCTGAATTATACCAAAGAGTTTAAATATTTACCAAATTGCTATATTAACTATGGGCCCTATGCGGCTCTTCTGTGTGCTGCATAACAGAGAGGAAAGTGCTCTAATCCCGTTAAAGGAAAGAAGGGGAGTCAAACTGGATACTCTCTTTTTCACCACCAAGTCCAAGGCTGCCCTTCTGCACCTTTCTACATGTTTCAGTTCTGCAGGGATTTGGGGGCAGAATGAGAAGTGGGAATAGACCAAATTAGATAACAGTTGGACTGTGCAGAATGCTCTTCTCTGGACCCTGTAAGTTTTAGAATAATAATTTGCATTTAGTACACCTATGTCTTCTACTATACACCCTGGTGGAGTTTGGGGCAGCATCAAAAGTAGCATGTTTCCTGAGGTAGCAGTGTTTCTAGGGGAGGTGGGTCATTAGGCAATTTAGGGTAAGGGTATCAGAAACAAACCTTTCCACAGATTCAGATGGTATCACCTCTTAGCTGAGGGATAATATTTGGTAGAAACTCTGTAAGGTTCACCTTATGGAGTTTCTTGGGCCATCTTTCCCCATCTTGTGAATTTTACCATGGGAAGATACAATACTGCCCTCCATACAGGGAGCATGACAGAAATGCAGTCACATTTGCGGTAAAAGAGCATACACTAACAATGCATAATAGTTTAGGGCAAAATATGAAGAATAATGCTGTATCCAAATGGAAATACAGGGGACTTTAAGAAGGCAGAATGCAGTTAAGAATTGGAATTTGGCTACGACCAGGGATTAATACCCTTGTAAAATGGCTAGTATAACAGCTAGTTACTTTAAAGAAAATATCACATTCATTGATCCTTTGAAGAGCAGTTCACATACCTTCTTGAGAAGATAGGTGTGAGAGCCCATAATTCTGTTCCTTATAGACAGATGTTGAGACAGGTTCTATTGCCAGTACAGGATATGTGTGGTTTAATGAGGAGAGAACACCATCTGTAGTTAAGAAATTAACAATCACAGTACTATTTTCAATAAACAACAACAAATTCTACACATTTTCAGATTATTGTTTTAGGATTTAGTGATTACTAATCAGGAATAACAAATAATGAACTTCATCAAAAATTTAAAACATAACTCTGCAAAATATAGTTCTTAAGTTAACAAAATAGTAGTGGTAAATTGTCTTCTATTATTTGTTTTTATTTTTCACAATATGAAATGTTGCAGCATCATTTGCACCACATTTCATTAATAGAAACCTGTTTTTGCAAGGGTTTGTAACTGCTGTTAAAATTTGCTCCATACCTAGAACTCAGTCAAGGATGAAAGTTTATGGAAAAAAATATGAAGAAAATCTGTTTGAGTATTTATGCAATTACATGACAAAAAAGAAGACAGAGCTTCATTTTAAGATGTTTTTAGTGCTAGCTGTTAGCAGCTAGATCTTGATCATGGACCCTGCAGAACACGCGGCTGCAGACAACCCCAGCATAAAGCAGAAACTGAAAAATTGTGCAAGGTGGTTCTTAATCTAATCTGAGTAGTGGCAGAAAAGGGTGAAGGGAGCACAGGACCCTGTGGAACGAACACACACAGCTGGAAGTATCCACCCAAGTTACGGTCTCAACAAGGGAAGCAAAAACTGAATAAATATTTAGAACATTTTATGGCCATTTGTGGTTTTAGAATCAGAGGTCATCTAGTCCAGTGCCTTGCACTCATGGCAGGACTAAGTATCATCTAGACCATCCCTGACAAGTGTTTGTCTAACTTGCTCTTAAAAATCTCCAATGATGAAGATTCTACAACCTCCCTAGGCAATTTATTCCAGTGCTTAACCATCCTGAGTTAGGAAGTTTTTCCTAATGTCCAACCTAAACCTCTCTTTCTGCAATTTAAGCCCATTGCTTCTTGTCCTATTCTCAGAGGTTAAGAAGAACAATTTTTCTCCCTCCTCCTTGTAACAACCTTTTATGTACTTGAAAACCGTTATAATGTCCTCTCTCACTCTTCTCTTCTTCAGACTAAACAAACCCAATGTTTTCAATATTCCCTCACAAGTTTTCTAGACCTTTAGTCATTTTTGTTGCTCTTCTCTGGAATTTCTTCAATTTGTCCACATCTTTCCTGAAATGTTGTGCCCAGAACTGGACACAGTGCTCCAGCTGAATTACTTCTAGTATCTTGCTTTCACACGCCTACTAATACATCCCAGGATGCTGTTTGGTTTTTTTGCAACAGTGTTACACTGTTGGCTCATACTTAGCTTGTGGTCCACTATGGCCCCCAGATCCCTTTCAGCAGTACTCTTTCCTAGACAATCATTTCCCATTTTGTACGTGTGCAACTAACTGTTCCTTCCTAAGTGTACTCCTCTGCATTTGTCCTTATTGAATTTCATCCTGTTTACTTCAGACCATTTCTCCAGTTTGTCCAGATCATTTTGAATTATAATCCTATCCTCCAAAGCACTTGCAACCCCTGCCAGTTTGATATCATCCGCAAATGTTGTAAAAGTACTCTCTATGCCATTGTCTAAATCTTTGATGAAGATATTGAACAGAGTCGGACCCAGAACTGATCCCTGCAGGAGCCCACTCGTTATGTCTTTCCAGGATGACGGTGAACCACTTATAACTACTCTCTGGGAACAGTTTTCCAACCAGTTATGCACCTACCTTATAGTAACTCCATCTAAGTTGCATTTCCCTAGTTTGTTTATGAGAAGGATAGTTTGCTCTTGTGCTCTTAATAATGTCTCTTTGAAAAACTGCCAACTGTCTTCAACTGTTTTTCCCTTTAGACTTGCTTCTCATGGGATCTTACTTACCAACTCCCTGAGTTTGCTAAAGTCTGCCCTCTTGAAATCCATTGTCTTTATTTTGCTGTTCTCCCTTCTACCATTCCTCAGAATCATGAACTCTACCATTTCATGATCATTTTCACTCAAGCTGCCTTCCACTTTTAATTCTCAACCAGTTCCTCTCTATTTGTCAAAATCAAATCTAGAACAGCCTCCCTCTAGTAGCATTCTCCACCTTCTGAAATAAAAATGTCTTTAGATGCCTTCCTTTTATTAAATCTTCAGATATGATATATTAACCAGCTGTAAACCCAAAACAGTTCAGGTTTTTTTTCAGAATAAAACATAGTGTTGACTATGAAAATCTCCAGTGAAAAGGACCATCAACAGTGTTGAGATGTACATAAGAAGTCTCTTTTGAAAAAGCAACAAGAAAATGGACTAAGACTTTATCCCAGGACCATAACCAAAACAACATCTAGCAACATGAAGGAAGAATAAATTAGCTAGAACTGACTATATAACATTTTGTAATAGAAAATATCACACTGATTACTTCCCTTTTTACGTTAATGTAAGAATGTTTAAATTTATTTCCATCTTATTTTATGTAAGTTTGAATAATAAAGTTATTTTAAAAAAAATCAACTAGCCTTAGAGTTCAACAGTAAATGACCCAAATAGTAATGAGAGATGGTGGGGCAGTCGGCATATGATTAATTAAAACTTACCTTTGCCTTTTGTCTTCTTGATGCCCAGTCTTATTGAACCTCATTCCATGTTTGGCTCTAGATTGTGCTGTGCTGATAATGGTACATCAACCATGTTGGAACATTTATTTATTTGTTTTGAATCAGATCTAAAAAATATGACTTCAGAGCTGTGGGTATCCTTGATAGAGACCATACAGGCCTCCAGAAGGGTCATGTAGAAGTGCCATTTTTATTACACTATTGATTTTGTAAAGTTTCTAAAATTTTATACCCATTTAGATTTAAAACCTTTTAAAATAAAATTTAAACTTTACAAAAACGTAGTAAAAAAAACCTGGCACTTACATACATTACTCCCTTGTTAACTCTACAGCAGCAGGTAATACACATTGTTCCCAGAATGGTATCAGGCACACAAGCTTCCACTTATTTTTTGTACAATGCTGACATTATTAAAGCTGCTCATACTCAAAAAAAAAAAAAAAAAGTCAACAGCTATAATCATTGCAAGCCCCAGCAGCATCAACAGAGGAGCAAATAAATCACTGTTTTTTGACTGGGAAAGCCAAAACTGGTAGAAAAATAATTCTTCCAGAGATGTCAAGTTTGTTTATGAAAAAGGAAGCAGTACACCAAAAAGAGTAATCTTTAGTTAGAAAATATCTACCATTAAATAAGATTTTAGAAGCAAATACATATTTTGAGGAGTCATTTCATTATGTACCCCACTGTCAGAGATTACGATTTCCAAAGATTTGCTGCTGAAAACTGAATTGTCTCATTTAAGATTAAAGAGATCCAGCTCCAATAAGTGCAGTACTAAAATCCCTGTGTTGATATAAGCAATAAGCCCCAACAGGATGTACACACTTGGCTACTGCTGCATTGTGCAGCACAAGACCAAAGATCTTCAATCTCTTAACAATTCCATCAATAGACAAATAATGTATACCCCCGCATGATTATTACTGTTGGGTATGAAACATTAACAATCATCTAATTTTTCAAAATGATGAATTTCTCAATGTAGTTCCTATATTAAAAAAATAGAACTAAAGTAGTGGGACTCACTTTGCAATATAATGAGAGGGCCTAAGTAGATTAAAGGTGGGCTGCTGCTTTGAAGTGACTCCCATTCTGTGGTGCAATGTAACTCTAGATAAGGTAGGCCAATTTTCATGTAAGGCTCAGGTAATCTAGAGAGTTTAAATTGATAGAATATACAGTTTGTTCTGGCTCCTTCAACATATAAATTATACCAGTTTAAAATCACTTACCTACCTGATCCTGAAATTAAATCTGCATGAGCAAACTCTTCATTTGTGTGGAATCCCATTGACTTCAGCTGGGCTTTACACGAGTGTAAGGATCTGCCTCTGCTGATCCAATTGCTGATCCTTAGACCCACACCTGCTTACCAATATGTAACTTACCTGCCTGATATAAAACTTTTATCATCTCTGAATCTGGCCCACTGCATTTAAGGGAGCCTAAAAAAATCTAAGTTGTTTTAATCACATGCCAAGGGGTTGGAAGAGGGAACACAGGAAGAAAACCCACTACAGAAGGTGGTCAGGAGGTCTAAGCAAAGTAGGTCACACCCACTCACTCTTGAATCCACACCTTATGCTAGCTTTTCGATGTGTAAGTAACACCAGCTTTGACTCTATTACACAACAGCAAATGACTGCAAGTAAGTCTAAAGGAATCTAACTGAGTCCCCCTTACTTCATCTTACACAGCACCTCTGACTTTGGGCCTGTGTCTCCAAGACACTGGTGTGGGAGTGATGATCCTACAAAACATTAGATCAGCACACATATTTTTTTCAGTGATGTGATCCTTGATGTGCATTTACCTTGAATTAATGCCATCATAAAAAGGCCTGACCTGACAATCAACCCAAGACAAAAGTCACACTCAAATTTTGAACAGTGCTAAACTCACAGAAATGAGCAATGCAAGCTTATGTGGAAGTTTACTACGATTCCCTAAGACTTTATGTTGCTACAATGCCCGATAGATACATGGGCAATAAATCGTCATAGAGAGGCTGGAAGGAGGTTACTAGTGGAGTTCCTCAAGGATCGGTTCTGGGACCAATCTTATTTAACCTTTTTATTACCGACCTTGGCACAAAAAGCGGGAATATGCTAATAAAGTTCGCGGATGATACGAAACTGGGGGGTATTGCTAACACGGAGAAGGACCGGGATATCATACAGGAAGATCTGGACGACCTTGTAAACTGGAGTAATAGTAATAGGATGAAATTTAATAGTGAAAAGTGCAAGATCATGCACTTAGAGATTAATAATAAGAACTTTAGATATAGATTGGGGACGCATCAGTTGGAAGCAACAGAGGAGGAGAAGGACCTTGGGGTATTGGTAGATCACAGGATGACTATGAGCCGCCAATGTGATATGGCCGTTAAAAAAGCTAATGCGGTTTTAGGATGCATTAGGCGAGGTATTTCCAGCAAAGATAAGGAGGTGTTAGTACCGTTATATAAGGCGCTGGTGAAACCCCACCTGAAATACTGTGTGCAGTTCTGGTCTCCCATGTTTAAGAATGATGAATTCAAACTGGAACAGGTTCAGAGACAGGCTACTAGGATGATCTGAGGAATGGAAAACCTGTCATATGAAAGGAGACTCAAAGAGCTTGGCTTGTTTAGTCTGGCCAAAAGAAGGCTGAGGAGGGATATGCTTGCTCTTTATAAATATATCAGAGGGATTAATATTAGGGAGGGAGAGGAATTATTTAAGCTTAGTACCAATGTAGACACAAGAACAAATGGGTATAAACTGGACACTAGGAAGTTTAGACTTGAAATTAGACAAAGGTTTCTAACCATTAGAGGAGTGAAGTTCTGGAACAGCCTTCCAAGTGGAGTAGTGGGGGCAAAAGACATATATGGCTTTAAGATTACGCTTGATAAGTTTATGGAAGGGATGGTATGATGGGAAAGCCTAATTTTGGCAACTGATCTTTGATTATCGCCAGATGAGTATGCCCAGTGGTTGGGGATGGGATGTTGGATGGGATGGGATCTGAGTTACTGCAGAAAATTCTTTCCTGAGTGCTGGCTGGTGAGTCTTGCCCACATGCTCAGGGTTTAGCTAATCGCCATATTTGGGATCGGGAAGGAATTTTCCTCCAGGGCAGATTGGCAGATGCCCTGAAGGTTTTTCGCCTTCCCCTGCAGTGTGGGGCATGGGTCACTTGCTGGGGGATTCTCTGCAGCTTGAGGTCTTCAGACCACAATTTGAAGACTTCAATAACTCAGGCATAGGTTAGGGGGTTGTTATAGAAGTGGATGGGTAGGGTTCTGTGGCCTGCTTTGTGCAGGGGGTCGGACTAGACGATCACATTGGTCCCTTCTGATCCTAGAATCTATGAATCTATGAGAGATAATCCCACCACAAATATTACAGTAATCGGATAAAATTCTGAGGTGATATAAATTACACAGGTAGGATTTTCAGAAGTACAGTATTAGAATTAAGAGCACAAATCTCATAGAGAGTCAATGGGACTTATCCTCTTAAGTCACTTAGATGCTCCTGAAAATCCCACTCATGTCAAGAAGTGGGGTTATAAATAGGAATAAGAGAACTCTAAATGTATGTTAAGGTACATGAGGGAGTCAAAGTGAGTGTAAGGGAGGCTAAATTGATTTAGCTAATGACCTCATCTGGTCCTTCATTATGCAACTTAAATAGGGGAGTAGCCTATTTTAATGTACACTCCCCCATAAGGTATGTCTATGCTGTAGCTGGAGTGTGCTTCCCAGAGCAGGCAGGCAGACACTTTAACACACTAAAAATAGCAGTGCAGCTGTGGAGGCTTGGGCTAGCCACCCAGGAGGCTGAGTATGATTATATTCGGGTGGCTAGCCACCTGAGTGGCTAGCCCAAACCACTGCCCATGGCCACACTGCTATTTTTAGTGTGCTGGCTAGAGCAGAGCTAGTTCATGTTTGTCTACCCACGCTGGGATGCATGCGCCCACCTGCAGTGGAGATATATGCTCAGCTGCTCTCCTGATACATCTCTCTATTCTAATGCTTTGGTGTGTAAATTACAGCAACTGACATTCCTTTACACTCATTACTGACATGTAACTTTTACCACCTTATATATCACCTCTGATTTGGCCAAACTAGGTTAGCAAGAAGCTAACATTTCTTACCATTATTTATGACACCTTAACTGAATGTGAAAAGATCGTTCAAAACACATCTCATACTAACCAGTAGAAAATGTCGGAGATCTAAAAATCCAGTCAGTTTCATTTAATTTCACACAGTGATGCATCCTTGAGTCTTCTCGGAGATCCCACACTACCAGTGAACCATCCATTGTTCCAGCAAATACTAAAGTTGCTTTACTGGGACTAAAGCAGCAGCATGACACCTATAAGGTAGGAACAAATATACTAGGTTTATAACTGAAAGGGAGCTAAAGACTTGATCCGCTCAATATATCTGTGTTCCGCCAACCCACATAAGTCCAGAAAAGCTAGAGATGCTGGATCTGTGGCAGGCCAACGTAGGCTGCAGAAATCCTCCTATCTCCTCTCCAGAGCATTGCTGTGTTGTCCCTTCCCACAACTGCAAAGCTGATAGGTATAATTCCATTGCATAGGAATGGCTGGGGAGACAGGTGGCTCCTTGAAACCTCTTACCCAGGGAAAAAAAGAAAAAAAAAAATCTGTAAAATGGAGTCAGGGTGAACGTAGACCCTCTCTCAGCTCTCCAATATCAGAGTGTGGAGTAGAGTGGGGGTTTTGTCTCACTCACTGGATTCAACCGTACAGGATTTATACAGAAATTTTATACACTATACCAGGACAGAACAGCATAATATGCATCCAAAAATCACTCATTGAATAGGCAATTGTGTAATGACTAGGAACTGTACCTCTGCTTCACAAACTAAAACTTTCTGAGGACTGGAGGGCTGCCAGACATTCCATACACATACGATGTACTTCCTGTCCAATTGAATAGCACCTGGCTTTTCAGGTAAACCGTGAACAGAAAGCAATGCCTGCCTCTGAACCTGAGAGATGTGCAAACAGGACACTTTTCGGCCTAAGTCAAAATAAAAAAGGAAAACTTGTTGAACATCACAGAAAGTAATTAGTTGCCACAGCCACAACCTAAGGAATTAACAAGCAATTTCAAAGAAAATTTTAAGATTGTTGGCAGAGTGCATTTGCTGCCAGAGCATGAAAGAAGAGGGCATAGGGAGAGGGAGAGAAAACCATTCTCTCCTGTCCTAAAATTGGCTTTAATTGAGGAAAGTGAACAGGATTGGATAGAAAACTGAGCCACTGCTCTGCTCACTGCCTGGAGGCAAAGAATCTGAAGAACTATTATTTTGAGCATAACCAAGCCCTGGCATTCTCATTAATAAGTCTGAGATGACTATGGTATATGCTGGAAGAGACACTAACATCTCAACCAGGGAATGGGCAGAAGAGGAGAGGGTACAAGATGTAGAAATGTAGGCATCTGTCAGAACAAGATTTTTCTTGCATATCTCATGTTGCAGTAGGTCTTTCCTTCACCCAGTTATGACAGTTTTAGTTTTTTCATTTAAATTTTTGTAGTTTGCACAGAGAAAGACACAGCTTTAGGGTAATACAATGTCTTCCATGTGTGTTGTGTTCTAGACACATCAAGCCATATTTTAGCAGTGCAACATGGTTGCTTTGCCTAACATTTTTAAGTAAATTGAGCTCAAACTAACCTTAGGAGGATCATTCCAGTGCAAGGGTGATCTTTCAGAGACAGAAATACAGTATATTAAAGAAAAGAAGGTGTGGCCAGGCCACCCCTATGACATACTGACTCTTGGCTTCATTTTTGGTCTCTTGTGGTTATTTGTAGCCACGGTCCTCTAAACCAGCATATGGGGAACTGCTCTACACAGAATTACTGCAGGATCAGAGGAATGCAAATGTGAGCTTTACCTCACCTTTACACCCTGACATGCTCTCCACAGATCAGTCAAGCACAAGAGATAGCACTTCATGTAAAGAAGAGGAGTTCAATTTGTCCACTAAAAGGTGTGCAATAAAGTTCTCTTACCATGGAGAAAAGGTAGATTAGTATTTAACTGGAAGCAGCTATCACTAATAGACAGACTGGTTTGTCGAGATCTTAGATTCCACCTGGGTTGTGTTGCAACTCGATCTTCCTCAAGCAAAACAGCAATCACCTTTCAAACATAATTAATTACATTTATAGAGATAAAAAAGACCATTCTTATATTTCAACTTTGCTATCTTCAACTTTCAAAACTATTTGATGAGTTTAATAGCTTTTGATCAACTCTCTTGCTAACTTCACTACTTTGCAAAATATGGTCTAAGAGGGATGTATATTTTACACATGCTTTTTTCTGTCCCTCTGCACGGTTGAATCTCACCTGTAATGAATATTATTTAAGTGTACCTAGAAAGGACAGGCATTTTAAGTGATTCATTTCTCCCACATTTTAGATATGCACACTTAATGAAGTAAAAACGTACCTGACAAGCAGACCGGAGGAAGTTTGTTAATCTCTGTGAATCAATCTTAGGTGTTACAACAATATCAGTAGACACATCATTGCTGCTTCTGGGACCTGTAAAAAGATATGAGGTTACAAACAGGCACCAACATACAAAATCAACTACTAAAGGAAGTTCCATGCTCTATGAAACATTTGAGAAAGAGAAGGGATCACAGCAGCAACTTCTCTTCAGCAGCAACGATGCTGAGTTTGGAGATGCTGCTAGGGGCATACTTCTCTTTCCAGCAGAAGCAGGGATCAATCAATCAATCAATCAATACATATATACATAAATAATAGCAGTCTGTCTCATTTCATGCTCTAACAGCAGCAGTCAAAAAGAAGGAGAGGAAGTTTAAGTATTTACGGCCCTAAATAAACAAGAGCAAAGGGTTACTCACCTCCAGATACAAGTACACTGTCTCCTGGATGTTGTGTCCATTTTTCTAGAGTCTCTATTTCATCCGTCTGAACGTCTCTCTCAAGATTATCCTCATTGCTCTGAACATATGCCTAAATACAAAAATAAAATTATTAACATGACAGTGCCAACTCTGAGCACTTTCTTGCTGCCACCAAATAGCTGAAACTTAATATAAACAGTAATTTTTTAAAACTATTACATTCAATATTAATGTCTTCTGTTTGTTAGTTAGTTTCTAAATACATACACACGTGCTACATATTAAATTGAGAGTAAATGCATTTTTTATTATTCATGTTTAAAATCAAATCTTTGAAAACATCTATCATTCCAGAAGACAAAGAATAGACAAAGTATTTTAATGCCTTTGACAAGCTTAGTTTAGGATAAATATTAGAAAGCTTGAATCTCTTGCAAATATTCTGAAGATTCTTGTGGTTTTGCAGCTGTCCTTTATGTTAATAAGCACTAGTCATCTAAAAATATTTATGAATGTATTATGTATTGCCTTGCTTCCTGTTTCCCGCTATCCTCCCACTTCATATACAAATTCCTCTAAAAATTAGGGGTCATTCTTGACATGTTTATTCTCTTGGCAAAAGTAATTAAAGTGTTGACATTTACCACCCTCCTAACTAATGTAACTAATGGGAGGAAAATCATTTTCCAGGAAAAGAATCTCAGCTTTCAGGATTTATATAGTCTTAAAAGCCAGGTACTTGCCTGTTTAGTGTTTGTTTTTCCAAAGTTCCTGATGTACATGTCATATTCATTCACTGGAGGCAAATCCAGTAAAGAAAAACTTACTGAGAAGTCCAGGTCAATTAGCCGGAGCAGTTCTGAACTGCGTTTCCTTTACAATGAATTACAAAACAAAAAATAGTTAAGCTGCAAAACCTGTATGAACCCATGCCATTTTAGAGGAAAACGACATTACATAATAACATACTACAGATCTAGCAATCTATTCACCTCTCCAAGCAAATGCATGGAGTTCCATATCAATGCCCACTGATATTAAAATGCATATCAGTGTAGAAACTCACACAAGGAACAGCAATATTAGGAATTCTAGTTTATTGTGACATGAGGATAAAGATCATATATGACATCCAAGACCTGACAGCAAATCTAGGGAAACTTATACTACTAATTAGACTCTAATTATTATAGGTATACCTAAATCCAAACTTTTAATAGCTAAGGAGTGTTTGTGTTCAACTATTCAAGGTGATGTTAACTCACAGACCTTACTGAAAAGCTTTGAAAAACTACCCTTCCTGTGATATAATGGATGCATTTTATGTTCTTCAAATAGTTAGGACGGTGGGAAGTACTCCTAAAGCCACGTCAATATGCTTTTTTTATTAGTTAATAATATTCACAGTTTTTCCTGTGTACGCACAGAGTAGTCTACACAGGTTGCGACAGCAAGACTCCTAGCCTGGCTAGAGCTTAGGCTCTGAAGCCAATCTCCCTCCCTATGCTTCAGAGCTTAAGTTCCAGGCAGACCCGCAACACCTACACAGGTATTTTTAGTGCAGTAATGCGATTCTGAGTTTGCTGACCCTGTCTGAGAAGCTCTCTGCTGTGGACTGTGTAGACAATCCCACACTATATAGATTCTATAGAACAGAATTGATTGTTCTTTGTTACACTTACTCAGAGAAATTATTTTAATATTTCTTTAATTTAAAACAAAGCATGCAAATGGGATTTAATTTAAACCAAATCATTGTAGTTGATTAAGCAATCCTTCATCACATGTAAAATCAATTATTATACACAATATTATTTATATATTAAATAATTATATATAAAATATTACTAAGAGTATTTCAAACACAATGAAAATAATTTACATTTTAGATGGTGAGCTACCTAAACAGCCACATGCGTGAATTTTTAATGCTGCTTACTTCTGTTTAGTGGCCATAATTTGGCTACTTTGCCGCTGGTTTGCTGTTTCAAAATCCATGAACATTCCACAGATAGAGCCTCTGGCAGGAGAATCTTGCCTCTCTGTACGATATTACAAAATTTTGTGAGTGAAATAAATAAAACATTAAAACATCAGATAGCAGGAAGTATAGCAATCAACAAAACGTAGGATTTCCAGCTGCCAAAGATTAATTATGCAAGTAATGACATATTTGCAGGAAAAGGACTGGTGCACTGGGTATCATAACTTTATCAAATACAAAGCAAGTAATCTTTTTTCCTTTATTGCTGTTCCTTTACTATTCAGATTTTTATTTCAGCAGTCATCTTCAGTGCCGAAAATGTTTCTTCCCTCTTAAAACTGTCCCTTCCTTTCACCATGAAGAATCCCCCAATGTACATTAAGAGTTCAAGGATCAGTGACAATACTGTGCCTCTAAGATGGCCCTGTTTAAATAGTGATTATTAGGTCAGTTTCAGCCAAGCTGGCACAAGGTGGTGTGTAAACTATACCTCCCAATAGCAGGTTGGCTTCTACAGCTGAGGCGGACTCACTGATGGAGAGGACACGTTGCAGTCCTTTGGAGACATAAGCCACAAGCTGAAAACTACTGCTCTAAAGCCAATCTAGTCAATGAACCAACTAAAGAGCTAGAATCCATGAACTCTTAAATTCTAGCTCCAGCTCTGCCAGTGACTCACTATGTGGGCTTTGAAAAGTTAATTGACGTCCGTGTCTGATTCACTATCAGAGTCGACAATATTTAGCTACCTTAGAGGAAGATTGCTAAGATTTGTTAGATGATGTTTGTAAAGTGCTTTTAAAATGTAAGAATCTATAGGAGTGCTAAGTATCACTGCTATAGTGGTTTGTAGTTTACATTAAATCAAAATGATTTGTCAAAATACATAGAGTACTCTACAATTTACAAGAAATCAAAATTTGTGCAGCAGATGTTATAAGGTAACTTCCAAATCTCATCTATAGAACAGTGTACAGTAGAAGTTGAAGCAGGAATCGTGAGCTTCTGCAAGGAATACAGGAAATCTGCACTACAATATATTGATTCTTATACAGAAGGCTCTCACAAAATCGGCCCTCTTTTAATCCGCATATGCACTAAAAATTAGGACTCATATTTCCACATTTATTGCCTTCTAATAATTAGATCAAATCTACTCAGTTTACAAATAAGATGATTTTTCTAATGGCCAAATTAATACTAACTCAACCTGGAATCTAAAAGTCAAGCTGAGTTCTGACAAAGATTCTGTAATCAGACTTTAGTTAAAAATTCAGCTGATGTTGCATGATCCAGAGAGCATTTCAGTCACTCTTCCATAGCTGTATTGGCCTTGAAGTACTAAGAGGAGTAAAAAGGAATAAAAGTGCTTTTCATAGACCCAATCCAACATTGTAATCTGCATGGTTGGACTGTGAGAAGGTGAATTGGGGCCTTACGGTAGACATAATTAATAAACTAAGCAGATCTGTTGAGGAAGAGATTGTCATTTTATATAGTCACTTTTCACACCAAAAATATACTTAAAAGATGAATTATAAACCAAAAATATAAAATTGTATTTGTGCTCTTTTCATAGAATCATAGAACTGGAAGAGACCTCGAGAGGTCATCTAGTCCAGACCCCGGCACTCAAGGCAGGACTAATATTTTTATTTTATATTTTATAATAATTTTATCATAACTTTATATTTTTTCCACCAGTAAATTTTTTTTCTTGTTTTTAACATAAGAAATATCAGGTCCTGACTTGTCTCTTTCTGCTGGAGGATGTTGTTAAGACCTTTGAAAGACTGGGAGGGTGGCATCACAGGAAGCTGAAACATAATGCAGGGGTCTGGACTAGATGACCTTGCGAGGTCCCTTCCAGTCCTATGATTCTATATCTAATGATCTACAGCTCTCCCAGCCCTCCAAATGAGGGAACAGAGTTATTAAGTCTCGGCCTGTATACTTTACATTTGAAATCATTAGTAATATCTTTGAAGTTTTGCTTAGTTATTTTAAAGTTATGCTGTTTAGCCACAAAGCTAAGTGATTTACTCAGAACACTAGTTTTTTTGCCTTTAATGGAGATCTTTAGAACAAGTTGAAATATCTTGTTTGCACAAAAGCTGCTATGCATTTAATAACAACACTTAAAAGACTGAGTTCAATCACATACCCACGTTTGGTTCCTTTTCACGTTCTTTTTGAATTTGCTTTGGTAGTAAGGTACCAATCCTCTCATTTTCTGCATTAATTGCTCTTTGAATTTCTTCTATTTCTGATTTTTTAGAAACAGGGATCTCTCTTAGTCTTTCTTCTGAGTCTCTAGCCTCACTATCATTGTCTTCATCATCATCATCATCAAAATCATCTTCATAATCCTTTGAAAAGAATATTAGTTTTAATAAATGTTAAACATAAATTAAATTAAATAATTTAAATCATATTACTGGTGCCTGCATCAAAATACTGTTTGTCTTTTTCTAAAAGATGCTTTAAAAAAAAAATCTTATAGCTCAACACAGTGAAGAGCAAAAAGAGTTCAAGAGCAATGATGCATGGAAATGGCCATATTTACTCTATCAGGAGTCATTTTAAAAAATAATTCTTTAATTTAAATAAACAACATTCTCTTAAATGCTTGTGATAAGCTTATCTGGATAAGCCACACTCAGTGTCTTGGAACTAAAAAACAGTACCATTTAAAAAAAAAACTTAGTAAAGTAGAATTTCTGTAAAGTACGTATCATAACAATGTATGAGCTGGTGTGTGGTGCTATAACTGTTTTATGGACATTTGTTTAAGGTGAGCTGCGTGACTATTTGTAGCTTTGCACATATGAGTAGTCATCCCCGACTCATGCCAATAAAACCTTTGTATCACCACACACCATTATGTATACTATAGCAACATGGCATAAAATGGTCATATTAATGATAGAATAAGTATCTCTATTTCTGCAACCAATGAATAAAATGTACTTATTTTGCATCTTTCACTTCATCTTCTCTTTTCCCACTAATCTATATATGCTAGGACTATGACAATCCAAACTTCTTAAACACTTTCTAACAGACATCATTTTAAAAAAATAATCAAGATCCCAAGCCTGCAAAGACTTAGGCCCATATTTAACTTTAAGCACAAGAGTTGTCCCACTGAAGTCAAAAGAGACATACCATATACATACAACATAAAATTGGGTTTGACTGAAATCAATGGCGCCAAGATTTCACACACAGACCTAGATGACCACAGTTTACAATTTAGTTGGACTTGGCTAGCAATAAACCTCCTTGAGGCATATTTTGTTTCTTTACACAATTTTCTTGGCTAAATTCTGGTAAATAAAGCTGGTAACCTCATTTTATTCTTCTAACCAAACTGCAAGTCCAACAAAAGAAATTAATATAATTTTTGTAAATTAAAAGACTGAACACATTTTAGTGACCTACTGACATGTCAGACATACATGTCAAATTTGAGTTTTTCTTACAATCAGCAGTCCATAACAAGTGAGTGGGCCAAAATTCAAGACTTTTACTCAAAAAGGTTGAATACCTGAAATCTAGTAAGACAGAATGATGATCCTTTGCAGTCTTCTAATGGAAAGTCAAAGTTGCCCCCTGTTCTACCCACCCCCACCCCAGACTCAGAAATTTAACTTCTGATTAAGATAAAAGCCTGGCAAGAAGTCTGAAAGGGCCACAATGTTACCAAAAAAGTAAAAGCTTAAAACACAAACCAGGCTATATCTGTTATTACAGCAAACACAAGTTACATTTATGAATTATTACAAAAAGAATAAACTTATACATACTTCAAAATCATCTTCATAATTTGTCAAATAATCATCACCGATTTCCTAGAAGGGAAAATATAACAGTGGAATAAATTAAGCCATTATATAACTTTACAATCTTTTATTTGCCAGAACATAAATAGTGAAATTACGTTCTCTAATAAAATTAAAAAATATATTTGTAAAACTAATTACTACAAAGTCAAATCATAAATGGAATTACAGAACTATATAGCAACAGGTGGTGATGATGGATATACAACAACAATTTAAGACACAAAAAAGTAGTCAACTGAATCACATTCTATGAATAACAGCTTCTTTTCTTAAATGTGCTGGTTGTATATACTTTCAACAAAGCCCCTCACAAAGTTACTGTAACTTTCATATTGGTATAACAAAAGAGTAAAACTGCCTTATTTCTCAGAGAACTAGACAGGAACATTCCTATCGCTACATTAATTATAACTGGGTTCAAAGCTGATTAGTAATAAAGTAATCCAATTGTGAATTTGAATTAGGAAAAAGAAAGCCATGGATTAGTGGGCAAACAATAAATCTTCATTTAATAATAACTTCATCTAACAACATTACAATCTCAGCTAAACACAATACTGGATTTACTGAGAGAATAGTTTATTCTTACTGAAATGACTGACGAGGAGTAGCTGTGCCTGCAGTCCTTAACCCATTCCCCTCCAAAAGCTATCCTCTCTCTAAATGCCCTTATATGCTTAAAAAAAAGCAATGAGTGACACATGTACCAATATCTTAATTTTTATAGCTGTGCTCCCCCCCCTGCTATTCTGTTTTATTTATTCATAACTTTGACTATCAGAATGAAAGGAATTTTAAAAGATTTCAAAACAGCAATACAATTGTGCATTTATGAAAAAATGTACAATACAACACCAGCACTTTTGACAATTCACATCAATGGCCTACAAATTACTGGGTAGGGTCAGGTATTTTCAGTGCAATAAAAACCTAGGTTTCTCAATAGCTGTTAAAATCGTCTAATTGTCTCCCACAATACAAGAGTCTGTGCCAGTTTTTGATAATTGTACAATAATTGAACTACATAAAAATACTATGCAGAATTGTATGAAAAAAAAGCAAATGGAATTTAACTCACAAGGAAGGCTATTTGATACTTTCATGCTCTCAAGAAATCAAGAGAAAATAAAAAATATCAATTGTCCTTACAGGTTCTTCCTCAGGTTTTTCCCTCTGCATAGGTTTCCACGCTGACACATGTTCACCTTGGTGTGGCTAATGAATCAAAATATAAAAACAATATGAGAAAAGAAGTGAAATGTGCCTCTGAACAAAGTAACTGAAAGATCTGATTGTAAATATATTAGTATTAATAATTTTTAATACTGAGCATTATATCATGCTTGCAGTCTTCAATGTACTTTACAGACTCGAAAGGCTGGTTGGGACAAACCTAATACAGCCATCTGGAGTAGTAAGACTCCAACCCCAGCTCCTATACAGCTTTGTTAGAGCTATGTGGATCTTGGGTCTGATACCTGTGTGCAGCAGGGCCTGCATTCCAGCTGCTTCTCCAGATGCAAACAAGCGTGGGAACACACTCACAGTGGCAAATAGAACTGGCTCAGAAAATGAAGGGAAGTAAGCTGCACCCATTTAAGATCTGATAATAACTACCTTACACACACACACACAGACTCTCCCTCTCTCTCTAACGGCTAGTCTACACTAAAAGTGTTACAGTAAAGTGTTACTGAAGCACATCTGGTGAAGGTTCTCTATGCCAACAAGAGAGAGTCCTCCCGTCGTCATAAAAAATCCACCTCTGCAAGAGATGGTAGCTATGTAAATTATACCGAAGTAAGCTCTATGTCAAGTCTAAGAAACATTTGGGAGGAATTGTGATGCTAAATCAAAATTCCTCCCAACATTATTCCTGGGGCAGTGTATATTACGCACCACTCCTCCCACAGAGTTGTGTCTAAGGGTACAACTTAGTTTAGAGTAACTAAAAATAAAAATATTTCTGAAAACAAAGCTTGAAAAAAATGATAAAAGGTATGTGATCACAAATTTTATAACTGTACTAATGCACTCACACAAGGGGGCAGTGTTAAGCTTAGCATGATAGCCTTAATCTTTCACTGCTGACTACTTACTGTGCAGTCTTAACTTTACACTAACACAATTTTTCTGTATGTAATGTCTTGCCTTTCCATGAGGCAAAGGAAAAGACCAGAAAAATAATTTACTTACTCTACAGTAAGTGTGGTTCTTTGTTGCAGTCGGCATGGATTCCACTTTAGGGGTACATGCGACTACTGTATGTGAGCTTGGGTCTTGTGAATAGCAGTGTCTGTTGGGGCCATGCACATGCCCTGTGGCTCGTCATGCTTTCACATGGTGGGATAAAGGGTGTGTGGCCACAAACTTCTCTCAGTTCCCTCAAAATTCAAAGATCAAGTTTCTGAGGACTCCAAAATGTAGCGACGGAAGGCATGTTGTGGGATCCACACTGACTACAACATCTCAAAGAAACAAAGTTACTGTAGGGTACGTAATTGTTAATTCTTCTCTGAGTACATGTAAGCATGCATTCCGCTGTAGATGACTGGAAAGCAGTATCCAATCTGGATGGTGAAAACCGGCATCAGAGCTAACCTTTATGTCAAGGGCATAATGTTTAACAAAAGTCAGAGGGTTGCTCCATGTTTGTTTGTTTAACATCTCAGACACTAGCAAGTTTCTAAAGCAGACTGAAGAAGCTGCCTGTCTCCTCATGGAATGTGTCTGATGATTGAAGGGAGAGAGTCACCAACTAACTAATAACAGGTGAAGATACATTGCATAATCCACTTAGATATTCTCTGTGATGAGCTGCGTTGGCCTCTCAATGAGCCAGATATAGCCAAAAGTGTTGAGGACATACTCTAAAAAGTTTAGTCCTGTTAAGATAATACAGCAAACCCCTTGAAATGTCGAAGTGTGTTGTTTTCTTCTCTCTCCGCATCAAGTGTGGTTTTGGGAAGAAGACTAATTTAAGTGAAAAACTGAGATAAGTTTAAGGATAAATTTAGGGTGTGGTCTTAGCATCACCTTGTCCCTATGAAAGAATGTGTAAGGAGGTCCAGGCATAAGGGCTTGGAGCTAGCTTATCCAAAGTGATAGCAACACTGTCTTAAAGATAAGATGATATATCGAACAATCCAGCAGTGGCTGAAATGGAGGTTCTATGAGTTTTAGGAGGGCGATGTGAAGATCCCACGTAGGAGTCGTCTCTAATAGGTGGGAAGAAGGCCCTTAAGGAATCTTGATATCGCCAGCTATGACAGCCAAGTACAGCTGTGGTTTGAGCATTGGTCTGCTAAACCCAGGGTTGTGAGTTCAATCCTTGAGGGGTTGGGGATTGGTCCTGCTTTGAGCAGGGGGTTGGACTAGATGATCTCCTGAGGTCCCTTCCAACCCTAATAATCTATGATTCCAAGTACAGCTGTCTTGTATTACAACACACTGATATTGCTGCAAGGTGGATTTTGGGAGAACTAAATGTCAGTGCAGCATGCTTCAAGTGTAGCATATTGTCTAGGATCTTAAGTAATCTGAACTCAAGCAAGGTGTAGCCCATGTGATATCCTCAAGGCCATACAAGTGGTGTATATATATTGTATGTATGCAGCCCACATAACAAATAGAGAGCTGCATATGCAGCCCACAATGGTAAATAGGTCGAGAACCACTGCAACAGAGGCACCAGTATATTGGATATCTTACAATATGTTTTCATTTGGAGGAGTAGGTCTTCCTAGCAGATGGTTTTCCACACTGTATGGGAATTTCTAGAACCTATCAATAACAGTCTGGCAGTGGTACTCCATCAGCCAATATCTAAGCTGTCAGATGCAATGACTGCAAGTCTGTGTGCAACATCTGATGGTTGTTCTGAGATCAGGAGATGGATGGGAGACCAAGCAGACATGTAGATGGTCTGACAGTCCAAATTGCCTCAGCCAACAGAAAGCTATTAGGATCAGTGTGGTTCTGTCCTGTCTGACTCTGGATATCAGGGGAATCTGAAGAAAGGTGTATAAGAGCTCTGGACACCACTGCAGAAGGCAGGCATCTGGCAAGAAGCCCAGGTTCATACTCCCCCCACTCCTGGGCAGAAGTTTGGGCATTTGTTGTCCTCAGTGGTGAACAGATCTATTGTGGGAGTTCCCCCCAAGAATATACCAGCTTTCTAGATGTATGCAGCAAACACTCATGGCTGGTTATGTCTTCTTAAGAATCCTGCAAGGTTGTTGCTGGCTCCCGGAATATGGAGAGACAGTGGTGGTTACCCTGTGGTGATGACATCACGTCCACAGCTTGATGATTTCCTGGCAGAGAGGGGATGACCATGCCCCTTCTTACTGGTTTATGCAGTGCATTGTGCATGTGTTGTATGTCAAAATCTGCACTGTGGAGTTCCACAAAACCAGCAGGAATACTATGCATGGCAGCTGGCTTCCCCTGAGTTCCAGGGTGTTCATATATAGTTTCAAATCATCCTGGAACCAAGTTCCTTGCATCTACAGATGGTTCTTGTAATGAGCATCAGCATGAGGAATGGGGTGAGAAGTGAACCTTTCTTCGTATGTTCTGTGTCCAGCCACGAGGCGAGTACTTGTATGACAGAGGGTGGGACTCTGACTCTATTGTTTGTGTGATACTGGGAGGGGATTACACTGATCTCAGACATATTATAAGGACGACCACTGAAGTCTGGCAAGTGGCATCATACGTACACACGGATTTGTGGCCTAGTTGCCCCAGAGACACCATCATCGTCGGATTTGATTTTAGGTCGTTTATCATTGACTCGAGACCCCAGAACCTGTCCTCCAGGAGGTAAGCTCTTCTTGTCTAGAGTCCATCACGACTCCCATGAACTCTGTTTGTGATGGTATGAGAGATGATTTCTCATAGTTCACAAGGAGCCATAGTTAGGGAACAGAGAGAAGTCACACTCTAGGGGTGTTGTGGTCTCGTACTGAGACTGCCTCTGCCAGGTTCAGGATAGTAATGCTTGATTCCATCATTCCCTCTCCTCAAGCTCAAGATTGGTTCATGGCTCTGGAACTGTCAAATGTATACTTCCTTGTAGCTATCTGCTTGGTCCATATGAAGTACCTAAAATTCATGGTTGGGCACAACCATTACCAGTACAGAGTATTGCCCTTTGAATTCTCCACAGCACTAAAAGTATTCACAAAATACCTGACAGTGTTGGCAATGCATTTGAGGAGAAAGGGAATCCATGTCTACCCAGACCTGACAGGGCAGTCCCAGGGGCAGAGGCAGTCTCAGCACGAGACCACAACACCCCTAGAGTGTGACTTCTCTCTGTTCCCTAACTACGACTCCTTGTGAACTATGAGAAATCATCTCTCATACCATCACAAACAGAGTTCATGGGAGTCACGATGGACTCTAGACAAGAAGAGCTACCTCCTGGAGATGAGAATTATGTATTATACAAGAAAAATCTCATCCCAGAGAGGACACAGGATGCCATATCATTATACCAGGCAATGTTATAATCATGCCAAGAAGGAAGCTACATATAACAGGTCCCAAGCTTTCCTCCTCTATAGCAATGCACCTGGCTTCTGCAGTGTGTCAGCAAATTTGATGGGCCTGTCAGGAGCCCCAGCTGTACCAGCCCAGAGAGCATGACCTTCAGAAACCTCCTTGTCCCATTCTGCCGAGTATAGTCTGCCATAACATTGAAAAGATGAGTCCTAGAGATTAGTGCTAATGGCCCCCCTATTCAATTTCATTCCTCATTCCCTGTTCCTGCCTCTCTTTTGGGACCCTTCTCATGAGATCCTTTCACAAATAGAGGTGGCTTCGTTACTTTGTCTGAGAGCCATCAAGAAAGTGTTGTCAGAATTGAAGGCAAGAGGCTTCTATTTCCAGTATTTCCTTATCTTGAAGAAGAAAGAGGGTCTTTGCCATAGCCTAAACCTGAGGAGACTTAATAAGAATCACCTCAGGTTCAGGATAGGCAGCAAAGAATCCTGTGGCACCTTATAGACTAACAGACGTTTTGGAGCATGAGCTTTCGTGGGTGAATACCCACTTCATCAGATGGATCCTCTTCATGAACTTAGTACTCCTTTTCCACTCTCTTTGTGGTGGGTGTTATCATGGCAGGTGTCTGCCATAAGGCCTTAGTGGGACTGAGCAGTCCTTCATTTATCATAAGGATGATCCTGGCTGAGCTGAAAGTTGTCAATATGTGGAACAACTTTTATGAAATTTTTCTTGTATGATAGATAATTCTATTTCTAGAGTTTCTGCAATTCTCATAAGCAGTTTTTGAAATGATTTGAAGTCATCCCGCACTAGTACTGGTGCTGAGGACACTTCTTTATCGGAAGACGAAGACGAGAGGTTCTAAGGTGGTAAAATAGGATATTGTTATTGCAGTGGCTCCAGGTCTGGTGGCTCTTAGTATTCCTCTCTATCTGGTGTCAGGGATCCTACTCAGGAGAATGATCTCTTTCTCTTCTTAGAATGTAGTAGAGATCATCTCTGAGAAGCATATGAGGACAGCCTTCAGTAAGCCCAATAAGGCCATAGCAGCATGCCATAAGGATATGCCTGGTTTGTGTGATATTAGTCAGTCTAATGCCATTCCTGAGATGATGGCAGCTAAGCCATATAGGGAGAGTCAACTAGTTTTTCTATAGTATCGCCCAGAGACCTCAGAGAAAAGGGTTCTCTACTTGAAGATGAGAAGATATGTCCTGGTATTGGACAGGAGAACCAGATCTCCGCTAGGGATGGGATCAAGGCACATGGTACTTTTGGTACCAGGGCCTGCACCAGTATCAATAGGTGCCTCAGTACAGAGGTCATTTCAAGTTCTTCCAGAAGCTCATTTGGCACACTTTGTTTGACTGTAGGCATCAAAACCAAAGTTTGTGTCACCAGTGCTGGGGTCAGTGTTAGTGAAATTTTTCTCTATGCTGCTGTGGTAGGCTTCTCTCTAATAATAGCCCTCAAAGCCATGTGCGGCTTAGTGGTTTTCTCCACAGAGACCCTATGTGGTCTATCCTTGTCGGATGATACTGCACTCTAGAGTTTCTGCATGTGTGTCTGAGGCGGACTCACTTTGTGCCAGCCTTTGGTAAGAGAGATACTGGCATTGGTGTCAATGTTGTGGGTTTCAGTGCCAGCTGAGTGAGTGCAGGTGCCAGGTCTTTTCTCTGTGCCATTTTCTGCATGCTGGTTTTAGGCACTGTGTGTCTGCTAACCAGGGTCCTCAATGCAGTTGGCTTGTTTGGTATTTGTTTCCTCCAGATCGGAAGAGATCTTCATAGATTGTTCCAGTAGGTGAAGCTTCAATCACAAGTCCTGCAACTTATTTTTGTTACTCAAAGAGAGTGACTGGCATGCCAAGCATCTATCTGCTGTATGGGTCTCCCTTAACACAAAAGTGCCACATGCTATGTCCATGTTTTAATGGAGTTAATCTGTTACAGGAAGGGCAGGGCTTGAAGCCCATGGGTTTAGAATCCACTATGTTTAGGTACCCTTTACAGAGAGGTCTGTATAGGATGCGATGTACGTTGGGGTCAGTATAGGGGTATCTGATTGTAAAAATTCTGTTCAGATGGGTCAATTTCATAGTAGTTCTTTCTAGAGGAGTCAGAAGAGTTCTGAAGTTTACCAGCCAGAGGTAAAGACTAGTGGGCCAGGTACTTGCCAGGTTACATCTCACTGTCACAGATGATAAGAGAGGAGGATTGTGTTCACTCCACCCTCTATGCCTTTGCACAGGAGTATGAGGAGACACAGGGCATATCCAGAGCCCTGATTAACACTGCTATTCAAAAGACTCTGATCCGGTATACATGAAGCACATGTGCACCTACAGTGAGACATACAATGATACATAATCAAAAAAGTTCCTATTCCTGCCTGGCCTCTTGGGCTTTATTACCAACTGGTATAGCTTAATGCAACCCTGAGGCCTCACTAAGTTACATCTAGAAACATGTCAGGCATCAGATGGTGCCTGTATTGGAGGAGACCAGAGATCCTGCGCCAAGCACAGTTTGATCAGACCAAGCTTCAAGGCCACGGTACGTACAGCAACATTGGCTTGTCCACGCTGTACATATGCAGCATGTCCTATTTCTATTATTTGTCAAGTGTACCTCATAAAATACTACATAAGTGCCAGGTGAGAAAGTTTACACTGCTGAAGGAACCTTAACTCTTTACTTTCCTCAATGTCTTATGACCTCACTTTTAAAAAAATAAATAACAATGTAATCTTAATGTTGCATTAAAAAAAGGTTTGCATTTAATATTCTATTAAAACCCACTTACTAAAATTATGTAGGTTTCTTTAAAATGGCACTGGTTCATAAATGTCTTCTTTTTAATTGGTTTACAATACATCCTTGATCATCATTCTTTACTTCTGGCCTGAACTAGACACACTTTGGTCAATGGGAGTTTATCCACTGACTTCAACAGGTGCTGGAACAAGATCTATTTGCCAAAAAGAAGGGAGCATAATTCTACATATGTAGATGCCAGCACAGTATTCCAAAACAGAATTTTAGATGTATTGGATGCTTCTGAGATATAATCTCAACATTACAGAATTCTATTCTCCATAATCTTGCTGTTTGAAATATTCTAAAATGTCTCAATAATTAAAAGTTCTGTCTTGGTGAATTACTGGTATACAAACCTGGGAGAAATAAGTAAATAACTGTTATGGTATCAGTTCTGGAAAATTCCTCTAATTTATTTTCATCCACATGAGCCCTGATCCTATTATTTGTATATTTTAATTTTTTTCATCCTTTCTGTGGCAACTATTTTACTGGATAGTTGTGAATTACATTGAGGGTCTCATGACAGATAGAATAAGATGTTAATTTCTTTCTATTTAGCTAAAATCACATCTTCTCTGCTTATATCAACTGCTTAGAGGAAGAATGGAATTTTTATATTGTATAAAAGTAGATGGATTTTTCATGCAATGTATCATTAGAAACTTCTCTCACCTTTGGAGGGATTTTTTCCCAAGTGTGCAAGATTTTGAAAAAACGTCGAGTTAGGGTGGGACTCACAAAGACACTTAGGAACCTACACTCCAGAGTTAGGCAGCTAGGTCTAATAGGCACTGAAGTCCCCATGTTAGGCTCCACTGCAACCCATAACTGCCTACCAAACTCTGCAGGTGCCTAAATTTTGAAGGTAAAAGTTCCCTTGGCACCAAAATTTCTGCCTCTGGGCATGTCACTGGGTGGCAGGGGGTGGGAGGAGAAGAGTGACTCTGTAGTCTGATGGTTAGGACACTCACTTGAGCTGTAGTAGACAAAGGGTCCAGCCCCCTGCGCCACTTATTCTTTAATTATTTATCCACAGTGGAGTAGCTTCAATGGGAGAAATTGAGGGTGCACCATATCAGACTACCCAACAGCTCAATGGTTAGAGCACTCTCCTAAAGGGAGATGCCCCTGTTCAAATCCTCTCTCCCCCTCAGGAAGAGAGGGGAAATGGACCTGGGTCCTCCCATATCCCAGGTGAGTGTTCTGAGCTAAATGTTGTAAGATAAATTCCACCTTCTCCTCCTCCAACTGTTTTGGGTTCAGTTATAGGAGCCTGCCTGACATTCTCACAAGAAACATCTTAGGTGCCTAAGCCGATAAACTTCAGGAAAGAAATTCCTGGTTGTGTATCACTAGCAGAAACAGGCACCTCCCTGCAACCTGCACTTAAGCAGGTATCTCTGTAAGAGGGGCACATTAATAAAGAATAAATCAATTTTCCTATACTTCATCCTGAAACATCAAAGTTATTTAAGAAATCTTTAACATACATACCAATTACCATATCTATTTTAATCATGTCATTGTGTTGTGATAATTTTTAGTTGCATTACATATAGTAACTACTATACTATATTGCTAATTCTAAAAGAATCTTTGTACTCTAATACTCCAAAACAAATAGTTTTACCCTTTGGCTTGTGTCCTCTTTTTTTCCCCTTTCAATGCTCTTTCCTTTATCTCTTGCATTCCTAGAAATAAACGGAATATCACTTTGAATCTGCATTAAGTCAGAGGAAAATATTGCATTGGGGGAAAACAGTTATTTTATATTAAAAAGTGCTAAAGCCTTCCAATAAACTTAAATACTTCAGCAACAAAACCTAACAGCCATTGTATTTGTAGCTTCTTTCTGCAGGCCTCAGGTGATGATGTGAACCAAGAGCCAACTGATCAAACAGCAAACAATTGCACGAACACTGCCTCGATACACTGCCTGACATGTCCTATTGCTATCCTTGAGTGGTAATTATTGAAAAAGCTAAGAAGAAAGAGTTAGTCCTGTACATTTACTGAGTGTTACTGACATCATTGTCAGTAAATCAAAAATGGCCCAAGCCTGGCAATTTTCTTTTATGCTAGAGAGAAGAGATTTACATTCAAACCTGGTCCTTCATTTTGGGGTTAGGAGAAGTGAGGAGGCACCACAGTCAGCCCCTGAAGAAGAAAAGAAAAGCAACAATTTGTGCTGCTCTTTACTGTCCCTCCAATTATTCTGGAGGCAGAGTTTATGGATTTCAAATGGAGAACGTCCAGCCCTCTTCATCAGAAGTAAAAGGACAGTTCTCAAGACATATTATGGAACAGTCTTAAGGGTTTGAAGAAAGAGAGAAGAGAAAACACAAGTAGGATGGATTCCCACATTCCTGGAGAAAGAAACCCCTTTAGTTATATGGGCTTGAGAATTTAAAGTCAGAAAGAAAGATTACTTGCCTATAATTCTGCTTCTCTGAAGACAACATTCTGACAAGTTTCTTCACTCCTGGATCATATCTTTGTAGTGAAAGACTGGTGCACTCCCTCAACTCTTAAAGTGATTTTGTCTATGAGAATAGAGGTGGCAGAAAGAGAGCAAGCCAGGCTGTTTGCTGGCCAGCTTGTACCACCCCGATAGATATATATACTGCTCTGGCAATGTTACAGTCATTAACTTTGATGTACAGGAGGCAAAAGTCCCAGGATGATAAACTGGCCAAGATCAAGAGGAACTGACTAGAATGTTTAGGCACCGCATTTATACCTAGTAGGGATGTCAGATGAAGGCTCGTGTACTACCTCACCACCCTCAGAAGTCAGGAAATCCTGCCAGTCTTTCACTAAAGAGCTAAGCTAAAACCCAGCAATGAGAATTCTGCCTGCCAGTATGTCTAGAGTTATATTCCAGAAGGCTGTGTAAGGATTTGACATGGCTGATTCACTAAAGAATACAAGGAGAACTATATTCTACCTTTAGTATGTATGTGTAAACTCCATGATCACTAGAGGAAATAATTTATGCATATCACTCAGATCTTTTATCCCTCATCATGATAAAACTAGATCCTTTTCCTTGGAAATCTGTATGTATAGCCCTGAAGTTGCTATCTAATTAATAATTTAAACACCATGCCAGACTTGCAGCTAAGAAGGACATCTACAATTCAAAGAAACAATAAAAGGTGTGCTTCACAGTTTACCATGTATCCACATGACTATGTAATAAATTGTCAGGTGACAGACAAATAGATGTCTGGCTCTGAAGGTTCCTGAACTGTCTCACAATTTAAGTACCAGGATCAAATTAATCTATATTTTGCAAGCCTGTGTCTCACTGCTCTGAACCAAAAATCAAAAGAATTCAACAGGAGAGAGAGCCCGAATACGCTTTTTAACAAATCACCTTTTTAGGGCATAATATATAGAATTTGTAATAATTTTAATGTTCAAAATGCCTCCCAAAAGATTGTAATGCACATTATAAATTATCTGTAGTCAAAACATATTTATTGAGTGACAACAATGAGCTTAACAATGTTTGGGTAATGAACTGTACCTTTTCTTTGTGACTTTCATACAAACAACATATATTGTACAATATATAATAATATTAAATATATGAGTGTACCTTTCATGCTGAAGGCTGGTTTCTTCTTCTCTTAAGCTCTTTCCTTGTTTTTTGTGCTCACTGTTCTGTAAAAAATTGAAAGACTAGCATAATTCATAGTATTCACATTGTCAGAAATCTTCTGAGAAATAATGTATATGAACTTGTAATCAACTATTAGCAACAATATAAGAGGTTGCTGAGAAGCACTTATATGCAATTAACAAATCATGGGTCATCATGCACTATCCATTTTTATGCTCCATTACTTGTAGGAAGCTCTGCATGAGGCCTAGCAAAGAGAAAGTAATTATGTTAAGCAAAGAAAATACATAGCTGACACATCAATTAAAGAAATGCTTAATATGTACAGAGAACTTCTCTTGAAAATGCTGAACTTTTGCAAGTGATCCTTAAGGCAACATCCTGTACTATGCTGTGTTTGCGCACAAAGGGAAGAGAGGGGATTGTGAATATCTTTCATTTGTGCAACCAGCAGGCCTGGATCATCACATAATGCTCAAGAACCTGAGGGGAATCTGGCTGACTTATTTGGACTGTGGATTAAAACATATCTTGCTTTCATCAGTACATATTTGATGGAAGCTTACAGTGCCCTCAGCTGCATGTACACACTGCATGTGCCTCCGACTCTTTTTGAAGAATCCCTGTAGCAGAGGCTCTGCCACTGTCTCTGCTTCTCATGCTGCATCTGCTAGGGTGGGATTTCTCACTTAATTTCTGTACACTACAGGCTTGTCCACACTTGTAAATTTACTGAAATAGCTCAAAGTGTCCACATAAGAGCTTATATATTCTGGAATAGATATATCAACAAATTTCCAAGTCTAGACAAACCCTGAAAAATTTGCTGATAGTCATCTGAATTATGTCACTTATGAAAACACAGAATTATAGGGGGAGATGGTAGCAATGCCTATGCTAAGATTGCCTACATTTTCCATTACAAAGGAGTTTTCCAACCTATTCTGAGAAGCTCTCACACCTCCATCGTTTGCAGCAGGCCTTTGATATTTGGCAGGACGAATCCCCTTGTATTACAAAAGTGATTTTTTGACCCATGACATTCAAATCAGATTAAAAATTACCATTTTCTTCACTCATGCAGAAAAATGTTGGCAGCATGCCAAAATCACAGAACACTCCAACCTTAGGCTTACATTTCTGTCAAAACAGCAGCAGCATCACATACTACACTGGACACACCAGGGAGATGTTAGAGCAGCAGCAGCAGCGAAGGGGTGAGGTTGGAGAACTGAGCTGTGCTCTCCCCACAACCCTTGGATCTAGCACTTGGCACCAGTAGCCCAGTTACCCCATTCCCAATTCCAGGGGCACCATTTGGGACAGAAGCTCTCCCAACTCCTGGGCAGATACAGAGAGAAAGAGGGGCTGGGCAATCACAGCTCTGGAGGCAACAAATGTCTCATAACATGTTAATAATAGATGGGATTTACAAAGAAGCCTAAGGGAGTTGAGGTGCCCAACAACCACTGAAATTAAATGGGATCTGAGCCCCCTAACTCCCTTGGGTTCTTTTGGAAATCCCAGCCAATTTGTTTTTCTGGACCTCTAACAGCATTTTAATAAGAAATTCAGGGTCCCAATGAACAAACTGTCAGACTGTGCATTTGTGAAGAAGACATTCAGAATGCATGTGAGTGTATGTACATTTCAGGAAATATCAAAATTTATTATCTCCTCAGGCAAAAATTCATTCAATATTTACCTTCTGAGTCAATATCTCTGGATGCTCACCTCACCAGAGATCAATATTTGTTTATTGCATTTTAACAAAACATTTTCAAGGCAGAATGGGTGTTTGATGAAATAAGAAGGTATCTGAACAATATGTTAACTATAACTTTTAAGTTTTACAAAAACTAACCTTAAGATCTCTTTTCTTTCTTTCATTTTCTTCCCTCTGTCTTTTTTCATTATTCTCGCTCAGTTGTCTTTCTGTGTCTTCAATGGAGGATCCTTCTTTAGGTCTCCTTGACACATATTTTTCTTCCCCATCCTTTACAAACAATTCATGGCTTCTTTCTTTTGAAGGTCTCTCCTTTCCTCTCCTAACTGAATGTTCTCTTTTATCACTATGACTCCTTCCTCTGTCTTTATTCAGTTCTTGATCTCTGTGTGACTTGTGTCTATATCCACCTTCTTCATCTTTCTTTGTTAAAAACTCGCCAAGACTATTTTTGCTCTCACTTTTCTGGAAAAAGGAAATAATACAAAAAAAAGTTAGAGATTTCTCCAAAGATTTGTAATTAAAATGTTAGAAGTAATAGAATTCTATGATTCTAGAAATCAGGAATGGATACTCATATTAGGTCGTCTAGTCCATCTCCCTGATAGTACAGGATTTCTCCACACAATATATTGTCACATGTTATGTCCATTGAAGTTTCTAATTCCACTAGCAATGGGGCTTCCAATACTTCCTCTGGGAGACTGTAAACCTGATTGTAATCAGGGGCAGCTCCAGGCACCAGCGCTCCACGCGCGTGTCTGGGGCGGCAAGCCACTGGGGGTGCTCTGCCAGTCACCGCTAGGGCAGCAGGCAGGGTGCCTTCGGTGGCATGCCTGCGGAGAGTCCGCTGGTCCCACAGCTTCAGCAGACCTCCTGCAGTCCGCTGAAGCCGCGGGACCAGCAGACCCTCCGTGCTTGGGGCGGCAAAATGTCTAGAGCCGCCCCTGATTGTAATGGTAAACTCCCCTTTAGAGTATGAACTCTTCAAGCAGACATTTTGCTCTTTGTTTTTTAGCACATAATCTGTGGTAAAGCATCATGTACACTTACAATGCCAAATAAATACATTAGTAATAAGTACATTAATAAATAATAGGTTAAACATTTTGCAATATACTTGTTTGAAAATGCTATACAAAAATAAATGATAGCTGCATGTTTAAATAAGAACATAGCTCCTTAAATATTACTGTTAAAAACAAATAAAATTTAAATCTTTTCATGTTGAAAGTTAGAGGACATTTCCCTTTTAATAAGATTAAATTAGAGTTAAAGAATTATGTTCAAATACTGGGTTTTTGTAACTATTTACATGTGAGCCTGCTATAAATACATTTCTTGAATTACTCAGGTATTGGAGTTTTATCCAATTTATTCATTACATTTCACCTTATTTTATGCTGTTATGAAACATTTCCTTACTTTTCCTTCCTTTACTTTTCTTTCTGTATGTCTTCTCTCTTTCACGTCATCCCTTATGTTTGCTTGCTCTAAAAATATATGTATACAAAATTACTGAAGACATTTTTCTTTATTACACTAAATCCCGCCAGTGTAGTACATGACACATTACACTGGTAGTATGTGGCACGTACTCCACATTTCAGTGACAGGGACACTGAATCCAGAAATGTTAATGCAAGTAGACAGAGTTGCCACCCTTCTCTCAATGGAATATATACACACATTGTATAAAATTCAAATCTACCACCTTTTGGGGATGGGGGGGGTGGATTTATTGTTAACAAATAATAAAACAGTATAATAAATAGGTAATAAAACTTCCAGAAACTGATAGTGAGCAACAGGGGATGGATCACTTGATGATTACCTGTTCTGTTCATTCCCTCTGGGGCACCTGGCACTGTCCACTGTCGAAAGACAGGATACTGGGCTAGATGGACCCTTGGTCTGACCCAGCTGGGCCATTCTTATGTTCTTATGTTAACAATATAAACTTGAGCCTAAATTTCCCCCCCCCAAGATTGGCTGTACAGTAACTCCCCAGTTAACATCCTCTCGGTTAACGTTTCAATGTCAAAAGCTCCCCTACGCCCACCCCAATGTCTCCCAGCGGACCCTGCGGATCAGCTCCTTCCCCCCCTGCCTCCTGCCCACAGCAATCAGCTCTCTTGCGGTGTTCAGGAGGCTGGGGGGAGGAGCCAGGACGCAGTGCGCAGCCTCTCCCCTCCCTCCCCTGCCTCCTGCCTGCAGAAATCAGCTGGTTTGCAGCAGGCAGTAGGCAGGGGAGGGAGGGAGGAGGCTGCACGCTGCTTCCTCGCTCCTCCCCCTAGCCTCCTGAATGCCGCAAACCAGCTGATTGCCGCGGGCAGGAGGCACGGGAGGGAGGTGTGACATTGCACCCCATAATGCTTTATGGAAATATGCTTATGAATGTATATATGACCTAACTGGAATATGTTTATGCTACATATGCCATGTAACATATCTCTGCAAAAGTTATGATCTACTACTGAATATATTCATCCTATTTGTATGTATGTACCATTTTTTAATTAAAAGTTATGAATAGTGGCTGCATATTTGTGTGATTTTAAGTAGCCTTAGTAAAGCATTTGGTCAGCTTCCTGAGAAAGGAATGTGCAAATTAAGTGCCCAATCAAGAAGCACTTAACTGACAATGGATCCTGGAAGACTCCAATCCACATAAGAAGTCTTCCTGGAGACATTCAAGATAGCATGTGGGCAATAGCTGCTGCCTGTTAAAACTGAGCCATGCATGGACATGTGACTTGCCCATGTGACTCCAAAACTCCATCTTGGAGCTGGATTTTGCATAGGAGAGATGAGGGGGTCTCCACCCACAAGAGAAAGTCTATTTAAGCCCCTGGGAGATCCCTCCATTTTGGTCTTCAGCTGGCTCAAGAGATATCCTTTGAGGGTGGAGAGGCTACCTGAAAGAAACTGGAACGAAGTACCGTAACCATGGGGGTGTGAGTGATTGCTGGACTCAGACTAGAAGAAGGCTAGTCTGTAAAAGAAGCTTACTGTAACATCTCTGAGGGTGAGATTTCATCTGTAATCACTTTCTTACTGTATTAGGTTTAGACTTGCTTGTTTTATTTTATTTTGCTTGGTAATTCACTTTGTTCTGTCTGTTATTATTTGGAACACTTAAATCCTACTTTTTGTATTTTAATAAAATCACTTTTTACTCATTAATTAACCCAGAGTATGCATTAATACCTGGGGGGGGGAGGGGCAAACAGCTGTGCGTACCTCTCTATCAGTGTTATAGAGGGCGAACAATTTATGAGTTTACCCTGTATACGCTTTATACAGAGTAAAATGGATTTATTTAGCGTTTGGACCCCATTGGGAGCGGGGCATCTGAGTGTTAGAGACAGGAACACTCCTTAAGCTGTTTTCAGTTCAGCCTGCAGCTTTTAGGGAACGTGGTTCAGACCTGGGTCTGGGTTTGTAACAGGCAAGTGTGTCTGACTCAAACCAGGCAGGGCACTGAAGTCCTAAGCTGGCAGAGAAAAGAGACTCAGACGTAGTCAAAGCACAACAGGTGGCAGTCCCAAAGGGGGTTTCTGTGTTCCAGCCTGTCACAGGAGGAGGGAGGGTGTGTGCTGCATCCTCGCTCCTCCCCCTCGCCTCCTGAAAGCCACAAACCAGCTGATTGCTGCGAGCAGGAGACAGGGGAGGGCGGAAGAAGGCTGCATCCTGTGTCCTCGCTCCTCCCCACAACTTCCTGAACACCGCAAGACAGCTGATTGCCGTGGGCAGGAGGCAGGGAAAGGATGGGGAAGGCTGCGTGCAGCGTTCTCGCTACTTCCCCCAGCCTCCTGAACGCTATAAGACAGCGGATTGCCACGGGCCGGACATGGTGGGAGCAGAGGGAAGGCACTGATCTGCGGGATCTGCCGGCGAGCAGGAGGTGCTGGGGTGGGGGCGGCATAGGGGAGTGGATAGGGGGGCTGCCAGCCTGTTTAATATCTGTATTAAATTGCTTGTTTAAAATTGTTTAGAATTTATATAATGCCTTTTGTCTGGGAAAAAAATTTTTTCCTGGAACCTAACCCCCCATTTACATTAATTTTTATGGGGCAATTGGATTCGCTTAACATCATTTTGCTTAAAGTCACATTTTTCAGCAAGATAACTACAACATTAAGTGAGGAGTTACTGTATCTGGGGTTTTGCCTAAAGAAAGGCCTTTGAGAGAGACTCCATTCCCTCTTGTATGATGGTAGGAACTACGATACCTCCTGCTATCACTCATCAATAATTATACTACAATTTCATACAGAGTTCAGGCACCTGATAGCATTATCCAACAGAGAAGCCCTGTATTCATATAGGGGCTTATAAGTCACCCACTATTAATCACCAAAAACTACTATAGTTAGTAACTCACTGGGAAGGAAAAAAGGCAGCTGAGAACCTGGGAGCCTTGAAAATGAAACTGGGTTACTGAGTAAGATTTTCAAATGCACACATAGCAGCTAGGCACCCAGTACCCACTGACATTATGCTCCCTGCAAAGACAGGGGTTTGGTTTCATTCCATTTCTATCTATAAAGTGAAATACTTTAAAATATGCACAGCAAAGCAAGCCAACCTACCCAATTGATCCTTGCTTTCTCTTCTTCTGCGCTGTTCTTTATCCCTTCCTCCAGATGCTTTCAGGTTATTCTGTATAAGCATTTGCTTCAGATCATCCCTCCTATATTTTCTGTCTCCTTCTTTATCACTCACCTTCTCTTTATCTTTTCTTGTAATGTGTTTTTCCTTCTCTGCATCTTTTTCTTGGTCCTTCTCCTTCAATTTCTCTCTCTCTCGTTCTCTGTGATGATCTTTTCCACTTTCTCTGTCTCTTAGCTTATCCCTGTCTCTTTCACTAGATTTAAATCTCTCTCTTTCACTTGTCCTTTCTTTTGCCTTTCCTCTGTCCTTGTCTTGATCCTTGTGTATGTATCCTTTGTAATCAACCATGTCATGAGTCTTTCTATCTCTTTGCAGTTTCTTTTCCTTCTGTTTCTTATCTTCAGATTGACTATCTGACTGTGATACCTAAAAAGAGTAAAAATAAACTGATGCACAATTAAAATTCACTAACTTATTTTCATATAGTATTTTTATCCCAAAAATCTGTAAGTGATTTATGGAACGCAGTTTCCAGAAATTTGTGAAAATGCCCACATGTATGCATGCCTGGCTTGTGCACACAGCTACTACAATTAAGCTTGCAATTGTCATAATGAATTGATACACAAAGGGCAACTTAGATGCATGACTGGTAATTTCCATATATTTTAACAGAACTGTTTGCACAACTTGGTGTTCATATGTACAAATTACACATGCAAATATGAATACTTTTTTGTGCTAGTTTGAAAATTTAGCCCTATATTCTTTAGGTTGTGAGCTCACTTGGGCAGGAATCACACCTTCTTCGTTTAGAAAATGTATCACGCATCACCAGAAATTAATAATAAATTATAAAAACATATATGTGGGCATCATGCAGCCACCTCTATGGCAGAAGACTGGCAGTTAGTTGACAACAGGCATAGAATATACCGCATAACAAGAGCTGGGAAAGAAACATTTTGGCCAAGAAACCTGGGGAAAACCCACAGTCCTATTTTTAAAAAGTCACAAGAGATGAAATTCTGGTCCCACTGATGCCCATAGCAAAACTCCCATTGATTTCAGCCAAGACATTTCATGTTTATGCAGAGCAGACAAGAACTTCCTTTAAAAATGCATTCATACAGTCAACTGAATAACACTTAGTATATCTACCTAATAGGGATAAAGGGCTCAGTCGCTGCCGCTGACATCAAAACCTTTCAAATCTAGTACATAGACCACTAACCCATCCCCACTGCAGGACTATCATTCACTTCCATCGGTGTAATAGAACTAATTAGTTTTAACACTGCATATTCATGAAAAATAAAGATTCAGGTTCTGAACAGAAAAGCAGTTATCATCAATGATCTGGCCCATGTACTGTACATGTGACCTCCACTACGGTTTCTGTATAACTAAATAAAATACGCATTAACTGTTTCCTGAGTATAAGAAGATTGCTTTTCTTAAACATGATGTTGAAATTCTCCCACAAATCCAATTAAATCTGAGCTGGGAGGACTGGGATATCTTTGCATCCTAAAATATAACATTAGTCACATTCATTTTACTAAAGAAAGTAGTCCAGAAAATGGCTAAATTGATTCTATACATTTACAAAAGATGTTTACCCTAAGATGTTTCTTAAGTTCATCTGATTTCCAAGTATCTTCTTTGGTTCTTCTCTAGAAAAGGAATGACAAAGACATGCTAAAAATGGAATAATTGAGTTCAGGTGCAGAACAGCAACTTTGCATATTATCAATGAACATTTTTTAACTGAGGAATTAAGCCTTTTATAAATATGTATGTACCATTACATTTTAATTACATCATCATTAACTTTCTTAAGTGTGCCTAGGTATTTCAAAATAGCTTGTCTATTTCAGCTTTCCACCACCAGAAGGAAAAGTTGATTTTGCACACAGCAATGGGTCCTTTTTGTTTTATTTCTGAGCACTGGAATACAACAAAATTAAAGATAAGTTACTGCATACGCCAATTAAACTGGCTAAGAAATCTTCTTGTTGAGTAATTATGTTCCATAAAGTGCTGACAATATTCTCCTACCCATACTACCACTTTATAAGATATAATGGGAATTCAGGTTATGTATGTAAATTGACTGTTACATGAAATACTGGCATTTGGCACTGAAGTGAAAAAGGAGTATAAAGACAATCGCAGTATAAATCCACCAGTCTCCTCTCTCAGTAAGGGTATGTTTACACTACGGGATTATTCCGATTTTACATAAACCGGTTTTGTAAAACAGATTGTATAAAGTCGAGTGCACGTGGCCACACTAAGCACATTAATTCGGCCATGTGCATCCATATACCAAGGCTAGCATCGATTTCCGGAGCGTTGCACTGTGGGTAGCTATTCCGTAGCTATCCCATAGTTCCCGCAGTCTCCTCCGCCCCTTGGAATTCTGGGTTGAGATCACAGTGCCTGATGGGGCAAAAAACACTGTCGCGGGTGGTTCTGGGTACAGCCTCACCCCTCCCTCCGTGAAAGCAGCAGACAACCGTTTCGCACCTTTTTTTCCTGGGTGAACTGTGCAAATGCCATAGCACAGCAAGCATGGACCCTGCTCAGATCAAGACCGCTATCATGGACATTATAAATGTCTCGTGCATTCTCGTGCAGTCTATGCTGAACCAGGACCTGCAAAGCCAGGCGAGGAGGAGGTGGCTACGGCAGAGCGGCGACGAGAGTGATGAGGACATGGACACAGAATTCTCTCAAACCGCAGGCCCCTGCACTTTGGAGATCCTGCTGGTAATGGGGCAGGTTCTAGCCATTGAACGCCGATTTTGGGCCCAGGAAACAAGCACAGACTGGTGGGACCACATAGTTTTGCAGGTTTGGGACAATTCGCAGTGGCTGCGAAACTTTTGCATGCGTAAGGGCACTTTCATGCAACTTTGTGACTTGCTTTCCCCTGCCCTGAAATGCCATAATACCAAGATGAGAGCAGACCTCACAGTTGAGAAGCGAGTGGCAATAGCCCTCTGGAAGCTTGCAATGCCTGACAACTACCGGTCAGTTGGGAATCAATTTGGAGTGGGAAAATCTACTGTGGGGGCTGCTGTGATGCAAGTAGCCAAAGCAATCATTAAGCTGCTGCTACGAAAAGTTGTGACTCTGGGAAACGTGCAGGTCATAGTGGATGGCTTTGCTGCAATGGGATTCCCTAACTGTGGTGGGGCGATAGATGGAACCCATATCCCTATCTTGGCACCGGAGCACCAGGGCACCCAGTACGTAAACCGCAAGGGGTACTTTTCAATGATGCTGCAAGCACTAGTGGATCACAAGGGACGTTTCACCAGCATCCACATGGGATGGCCAGGAAGGGTTCATGACGTTCGCATCTTCAGGAACACTACTCTGTTTAAGCAGCAAAGAATCCTGTGGCATCTTATAGACTAACAGACGTTTTGGAGCATGAGCTTTTGTGGGTGAATACATCTGCACATCACATGCATCTGACGAAGTGGGTATTCACCCACGAGAGCTCATGCTCCAAAACGTCTGTTAGTCTATAAGGTGCCACAGGATTCTTTGCTGCTTTTACAGATCCAGACTAACACGGCTACCCCTCTGATACTACTCTGTTTAAATGGCTGCAGCAAGGGAATTACTTCTCAGACCAGAAAATAACAGTTGGGGATGTTGAAATGCCTGCAGTTATCCTGGGGGACCTAGCCTACCCCTTGATACCATGGCTCATGAAGCCATACACAGGCAGCCTGGACAGTAGTCAGGAGCTGTTCAACTACAGGCTGAGCAAGTGCAGAATGGTGGTAGAATGTGCATTTGGCCATTTAAAGGCGCGCTGGCGCACATTACTGACTCGCTCAGACCTCAGCCAAACCAATGTCCCCATTGTTATTGCTGCTTGCTGTGTGCTCCACAATCTCTGTGAGAGTAAGGGGGAGACCTTTATGGCGGGGTGAGAGGTTGAGGCAAATCAGCTGGCTGCTGATTACACACAGCCAGATAGCAGGGCGATTAGAAGAGCACACCATGAAGCGGGGCCCATCAGAGAAGCTTTGAAAACTAGTTTCATCACAGGCCAGGGTACGGTATGAGTGTTGTGTTTGTTTCCCCCTGATGAACTGCCCCCCTTGATTGACTCCTTCCCTGTAAGCAACCCACCCTCCCTCTTCGATTACAGCTTGCTTAAGGAAATAAAGTCACTATCATTTAAAAATCATGTATTCTTTATTAAAAAGTCATTATAAAAAGAGGGAGAGAACTGACAAGGTATCCTGGGTGTGGTTTGGGAGGAGGATAGGAGGGAAGGAAAAGACCACTAAAAATATTTCAAAGTAATGACACCCTTTTGGTTGGGCTGTCCACGGGGGTCGAGTGGGTGGGTGCACGAAGCCTTCCCCCATGCGTTCTTACACTTCTGTGTGAGGAAGATATGGAACGTGGTGAGGGTGATTACACAGGGGCTGCAGCGGCATTCTGTGACCCTGCTGCTGTTCCTGAAGCTCCACCAGACGTTGGAGGATGTCAGTTTGATCACGCAGCAGCCCCAGCATTGCATCCCACCACCGCTGATCTTCCTGCCTACACCTCTGATCTTCCTGCCGCCACCTCTCATCTCGAGCATCTCTCCTCTCCTCACGTTGGTCCCTCCTATCCTCACGTTGGTCCCTCCTGTCCTCACGTTCACTGGCATCTTTCCTGTAATTTGATACCACGTCCTTCCACTCATTCAAATGAGCTCTTTCATTGCGGGTTACTTCCATGATTTCTGAGAACATTTCGTCGCACATCTTTTTTTTTTCCTCTGCCTTATCTGAGAGAGCCTTCAGGATGGAGTAGGGAGGCTTGAAAAATTTGCAGTTGCATGAGGGAGGTAAAAAAGGGAGAGGAGTATTTAAAAAGATACATTTTACAGAACAATGGTTATACTCTTTCACAGTGAACAATACTATTCACCTTACATAGCACATGTGATTTCACTACAAGATCGCATTTTGCATCTTAATATTGAGTGCCTGTGGCTCTGGAGTTAGAGATCTCACAGACGCAGGTCCAGGCAGCAGAATTCAGCTTGCAAGCGCCCATGGTAACCCATTGTCTTTCGGCTTTTGCAGCCTTCATAAACACAGTGCCCTCCTTTCCCAAATACCAAGCAAATCCCGTTCAGTGCTGCTTCTTTCCTGTTAACATGCAGCAGCAGAAACCACCCCCCATCCAATTCTCTGGGATGATCGCTTTACCCCTCCCCCCACCGCGTGGCTGGTATCATGGAAGATCCCTGCTAGCCAAACGCAAAAGAGCTCAGCGCCATCCCCCCACCCCCACCCGGCTTGGCTACCTGCAAGGAAGGATTTCTTTTACGCAACAGGCAAACAGACCAGTAGGCCATCTCTGTCCCCTTAATTAAATTCCTGAATTTCAACCAGGTTACCATGAACGATATCACTCTCCTGAGGATAACAGAGCGAGATAAAGAACGGATGTTGCTTGACTGCCAGCAATTACCAGGACCATACGCAGCTAGGCTTCATCATGCAATGATACCAGATTACTTGCTACATGCATGGTGTGGTCAAGTGCCCTACCATGGTGGACGGAATAAGGCTGCCTTGCCCAGAAACCTTCTGCAAAGGCTTTTGGAGTACCTCCAGGAGAGCTCCATGGAGATGTCCCTGGAGGATTTCCGCTCCATCCCCAGACATGTTAACAAACTTTTCCAATAACTGTACTGGCCACGAATGCATCCCAAGTCCTCAGGGCAAATCAATCATTAAAAAACGCTTGCTTTTAAAACATGTTTTATATTTACAAAGGTACACTCAGTAGAGCTCGCTTCCATGGCTTCATTGTCTGGGCTAGTGGCTTGGGAGGGCTGGGAGGGTAATTCCGTCTGGGTGAGAAAAAGCTCCTGGCTGTTGAGGAGAACAGAGTGCTGTGTGCTCTCTGCCAGCTCGTCCTCCTCTTCCTTCTCCTCATCTTCCCTGTCCGCAGAATCCTCAGCCATGGCTGAGATTACCACCCCCACCTCGGTATCCACGGACAGAGGTGGGATAGTGGTGCTGGACCCCCCTAGAACTGCATGCAGCTCAGCGTAGAAGCGGCATGTTTTTGGCCCTGCCCCGGACCTTCCGTTTGCTTCTTTGGTTTTCTGGTAGGCTTGTCTGAGCTCCTTAACTTTCACTCTGCACGGAGTCCCTGGTGTGGCCTTTCTCCATCATAGCCTTGGAAATTTTTTCAAATGTTTTTTCATTTCGTCTTTTGGAACGGAGTTCTGTTAGCACAGAATCCTCTCCACATATAGCGATCAGATCCAGTACCCCCGTGCGGTCCAAGCTGGAGCTCTTTTTCGATTCTCAGGAGACTGCATTGTTACTTGTGCTGATGAGCTTTGCGTGGTCACCTGTGCTGGTGAGCTCTCCACGCTGGGCAAACAGGAAATGAAATTCAAAAGTTCGCAGGGCTTTTCCTGTCTACCTGGCCAGTGCATCCGAGTTCAGATTGCTGTCCAGAGCAGTCACAGTGGTGCACTGTGGGATACCACTCGGAGGCCAATACCGTCAATTTGCGGCCACACTAACCCTAATCCGATATGGTAATACCGATTTCAGCGCTACTCCTCTCCTCTGGGAGGAGTACAGAAACCGGTTTACACAGCCCTTTATATCGATATAAAGGGCCTCGTTGTGTGGACGGGTGCAGTGTTAAATCGGTTTAACTCTGCTAAAATCGGTATAAACACGTAGTGTAGACCAGGCCTAAAATACTAACATTCCTTTTATCATAGCTCTCAAAGTTATTTTCCTTAATTGGAAATCTGCAAACAAACTAAATCTCAGTCTTTGGCATCACTTACTACATAGCACTGCAGAATATAAGGAAGTTTATCTTATTAAGCATTTTTTCAACTTAAAAAGGATGCCCTTTTCATTTACAGGGACATGGTCACGACAAGTCTGGTTCAGCACAGGAAAAAATATTATGTACAAACAAGCCTGAAAAGAATTATTATTTTTAAAAGTGTTTTTCTGCTTCTTTTTTTTACATTAGAAATTCAGGTCTTGCCTAGCCTATATTTTTTCTAGAGGATGAGATCACATGTACCAAGGAAGTTAAACCTGGTTAACTGAGAGGAGAAGAGATTTTAAGACTTGGGTTTTTGTTTTCTTTAATTCTATCAACTAATTTTAACTAAAAGTTCATTTTGTTATAATTCAACAACACCGAGCCCTTAAACAATATGTTGAGAAAGATCCCAATGTACTTCTTTGGATCCTCCAAGGAGGCTGCTAGCAAAAACAGGGACAATATGAATTGAAATTCCTGATATTTCTAAAGTTAAAAAAGGCAGAAAAATTTCAAAGAAAAAACTATAACTTTCAGGTGAGAGAGAGAGAGAGAGAGATCGAACAAAGGCTATGTCTCCACTGGAGCTGGATGGTATAATTTCCAGCTCAAGTAAACATACCCATGTTAGCTATGACCAAGTATGTTAAAAATAGACATGAAGCCATGGCAGCGTAAGCAGCAGGACAGACTAGCTGCCCGAGTACCTACCTAGGTTCTCTGATGGGACTGTACTTCAGTGGCTAGCCTATCTCGCTGCTTGTGCCACCGCAGCTAAACTCATATTATTAGCACACTAGCTCGACAGGTATATGTCTCTTTGAGCTGGAAATTACACTTCCAGCATAGATATACCTGTGACCCTAGGAGTCCCTTAATGCCACCTGGCAGAGGGCTCACTATACTATAACTCATATCAGGCATGACACACAGACAGTTCTGAGTGTCTTGAGCAGAACATCACAATACCAAAAAAGAAACAAAACAAAAACTTTTTCAGCAGAGGGGTCCGGGCGCTGGGGGGTTTGGGGTTTAGTTGGGTGGGGGTCTGGGTGCAGCTGGTTGGGGCTTAGTGGGGTGTCAGCCTGGGTGCACGGAGGAGCTTGTTGGAGGGGGATCTGGGTGTGGGGGGCTCAGCAGAGGGTCTGGGTGTGGGGGGCCTCTGAATGCAGGGGTGAGGCTTGGCAGGGTGGGGCTCAGGCATGGGGGCTTGGTGCAGTTTCTGGGTGCAGGGAGATAAGAGTCAGCAGGGGGGTGACTGTGTATGGGGCGGTCCAGATGCACAGGGATTGGGTGGATGGGGGAGCAGCTACTTGTACAGTGACCCCTCCCCCAATGGCTGAGGAGCTATGGGGACGGAAAGGGGGGAGAGGAGGGTGTGGAGCCTCCTGCAGCTGGGGGAGGTCTCTGGGGGTGGGCCTGACCCAGCCCCGGCAGCTCCTTGCACAGGACAAGCAGGTCCCATCCTCCCCTGCCTGCAGCCCAGCCAGGACTAGCAACTGAGCCTGGTGCAGGGTAGAAGCCACCGGCTGGGGCATCCCCAACCCCACACCCTTCCCCCTGCAGTGATTTACCTCTGTGCAGGAGTGCATGTATGGCAATACCCGCCGGCACCCTCTATTTGCAAGAGATTTCTAGCTGGTACAGGGTACTGCAAAGACATGGGGCCACCAGACGGCCCCAGGCCGGCAGCTCCGCTCCTCCCCCCGCCCACACGGAGCTGTGTAGCCCCACCAGAGGACACAGCTGGAGGGGTGGGGCTGCACTCTGCTCCTTTCCCTGCTGCCACAGTGGGGAAAGGAGCAGAACATGGCTAGGGTACTTATTCTTAACAGCACAATACATATGCTAACAAAATTAAACAAAGCCTTTGTTTAAGTTTGTTAGCATATGTATTGCTGTTTTATGTTGGTCAGGATCAAGTCAAAGGCACAGGAGTTGGTCGTTAGTGTCCTCCATCCACAAACAATGCTATGAAGAAGCTGACTGAAATCTGTAGGGGCACAGAACTAAAGGACTTAAGTAGCCTGGTTGACTGGATAAATGAAAGATGCACTCTTGGGCAGCAGCTCCTGCGGTTCTGCAGGCTGAGCAGCCTCTGTCCCTCCATATCTGGCTACATGCCATTGGGGGTTATTGTTTTCTATTCCACATGTGACACCTCTGCTGCTATTGTTTCCAGATGTGACCTTCATGTTCTGGAAAAATGTCTGATGACGAACCTAGCATTAAAAGATGAACCTAATACCAAACAAAAAAACAGGGAAAGGATGTAGGTCTCTGTCTAGAATAATATACAAGGGAGTTCAATCTAATTATGTAACAAGAAAACTCAGCTAATCAGTAGCGAATATAGGACTGAAACACTGGGGGAATTATTATTGTATATAAGCCACTGTCTAGGAACAGGTTTCAGAGTGGTAGCCATGTTAGTCTGTATCAGCAAAAACAGTGAGGAGTCCTTGTGGCACCTTAGAGACTAACAAATTTATTTGGGCATAAGCTTTCATGGGCTAAAACCCACTTCAACAGATGCATGGAGTGAAAAATACAGTAAGCAGATATATATTACAGCACATGAAAAGATGGAAGTTGCCTTACCAACTGACCCCCCATTTGTTAGTCTCTAAGGTGCCACTAGGACTCCTCATTGTTTTTGTCTAGGAACAATGCACTATACGTGGCTGAAAGAGAGAACTCAAAGATCAAGGAAGACTCTCCTATAAATATTTCCTCTTTGCATTTCCTCTCCTTTTCTCCATTCATATTTTCCTTCCCTCTCTGCTTCTTCCCTTTTCTGTATTCTTGTGTGTGGTAGATGTGATGGTTTTATGTTTTGTGTGTACTGTATCTTTCAATTTCTAGGAATTGTTCACATCTACAGAGGTCATTGCTGTTTTGTTCCCATAGTTGCTCGGTGCCCATAAACCAGGAGACATGCACAGATTTTGTACTCTCTTTTTGTTGTTTTCCTTTGTCAAAAATAAAACTCATTTGAGTTTGAAAAAATGTATGCTCTATTCTTTGTATATGGAAGCATTATAACCCTTTTTATAGTGGAAATAGAGTGAGATTTGAACAAAGATCCAACAGATAAAAATTCAGTTGCATTTTACAGCTGCCCTCAGTGTGTTTAAGCATTAACCTTAATGTGTGTCAGTATGCCCTCACTGACTAGGCTCAAAGGTGCAGTCATACCTGAACAGCTAAAAATTAACTTTGCCTTTTTAGGCTACACAGAGTCACATCACTGGCTTCATCTCTGTTGTTACATAACAGATAACAAAACTCCAGTGGGGAATGTATGTGAAATAGATGATACTGTACTTATGATTATGCTATTTCTATGCATGTATCATCTTGGTATCTGGAGTTACCAATATTAGCAATGTTTATTAGTGAATATTTGAAAATAAACGATACAGAGAGTTTAAATCATCAGTTATTGTTTCATCGGGGATAGCATACAGACTATGGGGGAGGGGTCAGTATTTTGGTATTGGGCAGCGTATACCATATACAGTCTGTCATGTCCCCAATGCGGGGTGAACGGTGGGTGAGATCAAGATACAGTCGGGAGGCAGTGAGGGTACCTCGCTCATACAAATAGGTTACAGACAGTCGTGGGAATAAAGGAGCGAGCTGGGTGATGAGGATAGGGCGACCCTCACATAGTGGAGTTTGGTTTGGTGGGTTCAGGGCTCAGGGGATAGAGTCCAACGGGGGAGTGTGAAAATCTCCTCCCCCCTTCGGGAGCACGGAGTCACGCCAGCTTACTCCTCGTATTGGCGGTGACCGGTGACGTGCTCCGTGTAGATGTCTCTGGACCATCTGATAGTGTCCGAGACCATCAGGCGTCTCATGAGCTGTGCGTAGCGACGGCCTATCCCACAGGCCCGAAGCACGCGTTCATTACAAGGGTCCCAGGCGCCCAGGGCCCCAACAATCAGGGCGTCGGTATAGACCTCGTAGCCCTTTGACCGCAGAGTGTCTGCCAAGGGGGTGTATTTTTCGAGCTTTCGGGCTCGGGCCTCGCGGAAGGCCAGGGTCCTGTTCTCGAAAGGAACCGTCACATCAACGAGGATGATCTTTTTTTGAGCCTCGTCTGTGACGACGATGTCTGGGCGCAGTGGGCTGTCGGTGCCAGGGACGGTGCGATTGGTGACTTTTTCTCCCAGGTGTGGAGCGATGGCCTTTACCAGACGGTCCTGGATGGCGTTGTGACGCAGCTGCCACAAGGTATTTAGCCAGCACATGAAGGCCCATTAAGAACACTGACTTCACAATGGACCCTGCAAAATGCCAGTCTACACTTAACGGACTTTTCCTGTGAATATTCTAACTAGAATATGGCTGGGGTTAAGGACATGTAACTTGCCCATGTGACTCCAGCTTTCACAGTGAGAATAGATTTCCCTTCACTTGGCAGAAGGCAGGTGCCCTGGGCTGGGTGGGGAGGAGTCACATGGAGGGTCATGTGAGGAGGTCACATGCCCCCCCCATGTGTGCTGTACCAGCAAGAAATGATTTCTGCTTGCACCACTGCATCTCCGCCAACACGCTCATGCTGCTGGGGAGGGAGTGCATGACCGCTTTTGCAGCTTCCCCATCAGAAAATCATTTTTCTGCAGGGAAGCAAAGAAATCCACAGGGAACATGTATGTATTCTATATACACACAATGGCAAAGACTTTCCCTAGGAGTAATAGGATTGCCAAGCCTACCCATTACATATGCTATTTAAAGCAACCTGTCTATAGTTTAACTGAAAGACCTAGATTCACAAAGTCTGATAGTACAAATTAAGGCAAAATGACTTGACACTTTTAGTACCGTATAAGATATAGCAATGGGAGCTTGTTATAGCAGATGCCAATAAGCATTTCCACTCTGGTGCTTTATTAACACTATTCCAAATTTTACAGTAGCATAGACTTAATGAAAAGCCACCTACATAAGTATAAACAGTAAATAGTAGTTGTGAAATAGAAAATATTAACTATAATATACTACATCTACAAAGACAGAAAAAGGTTACAACATTTTAATAAACCACAATATTTCTTTCCCCGATAAATATTATACTGTATATGGTCTTAGCCTTCTACTAAAAGGGCACCAACAATCAATTTTTCCCCATAATTAAACTGGGATAGGAAAAGGATAAATGGACACAAATCAGACATTAGGAATGGCAATATACAAAAACCTGTAGGAGAGCACTTCAACCTCCCTGGCCACACTATAGCAGACCTTAAGGTGGCCATCCTGCAGCAAAAAAACTTCAGGACCAGACTTCAAAGAGAAACTGCTGAGCTTCAGTTCATCTGCAAATTTGACACCATCAGCTCAGGATTGAACAAAGACTGTGAATGGCTTGCCAATTACAGAACCAGTTTCTCCTCTCTTGGTTTTCACACCTCAACTGCTAGAACAGGGCCTCATCCTCCCTGATTGAACTGACCTCGTTATCTCTAGCTTGCTTGCTAGCACACATATATATACCTGCCCCTGGATATTTCCATTACATGCATCTGAGGAAGTGGGTATTCACCCACGAAAGCTCATGCTCCAAAACGTCTGTTAGTCTATAAGGTGCCACAGGATTCTTTGCTGCTTTTACAGATCCAGACTAACACGGCTACCCTCTGATACGTGACCATGGTGTGCAACAACTGCTCACATAATGTGAGAAATAGTGTTAATGGGCTACTTCACCATGAATGGTACCTTGAAATATGTGTTAACTACTTATGCTAAACAATATGTTCCATCTTGTATTTAGCTGTGCCATTCTGAGGGCTTATCTACTTCCAGCCTGGCAGCTGCTGCTGCTGCAGCATTTTAGCCCTTCAGTGTAGGGGGCACAGCAGTGTGGAGTACTGGGGGAGGACAGGTCAGGGCAGTGGGGGATTGTCTGTGGAGGTACAGGGTCACAGCAAGGGGGAGTACTGGGGGGGGGGGGAATGGCCACAGAGGAATGGGTCACAGCAGCGGGGGTGGGGGATGCGACACATCAATGGGGGTACTTAAGGGGCATGAGTCACAGCAGTATGACGTATTCAGAGGAGATGACCCGTGGGGGGGGGGGGGAAGAGCACAGCAGCGGGGGTGCTGGAGGGGATGCGCCGTGGCGGGGGGCGGCGGCGGTGCTGGAGGGGATGCGCCGTGGGGGGGGGGAACGGAGCACAGCGGCGGGGGTGCTGGAGGGGATGCGCCGTGGCGGGGGGAACGGAGCACAGCGGAGGGGATGCGCCGTGGCGGGGAGAACGGAGCACAGCGGCGGGGGTGCTGGAGGGGATGCGCCGTGGCGGGGGGAACGGAGCACAGCGGCGGGGGTGCTGGAGGGACGCGCCAGGGGCGGGGAGCGGAGCACAGCTCGGGGATAAAGCAAAGCATGAGGGTAATCGGGGAAATGGGCCAGTGGTCACAGCAGCAAAGGAACCCGCCTCTTGCCACGAAGTCTCCCCGCCCCCTCCCGTGGGTTCAGCAGGTCCCCTCCATGGGCCAGGTAGGTACGCGGCGGCGGACCTCCAGCGCACACGGGCAGGGCTGTGCGCAAAGGCTAACGCCCAGGCAGCGCTGTGGATACGCCGCGGGGCGCAGCCAGCCACCCCCGCCTCACCTTCTCGGGCTCCATGGCGGAGCGGCAACGGGCTGCACCGGGGCCCCTTCAGCTTCCTGCCGCTGCTCCCCGACCCCCGGCCGAGAGGCGGGGCCGAAGAAACCAAAGCAACTGCGTCGGGCTCTGCCTAGCAACAGGCAGGCCGCGAAGGGAAAGCAGCTGATCGGCTGAGCGATCGATCCCAGCGCCGGGCAGAGGAAGGCGGCAGGCGGCGCAGACAAGATACCACGGACGGTTGTGGGGCCCGAGGCTCCTTCCACCGGCCGCCGAGGGGCAGCGGGCTGAGAGGACTGGCGGGTTCAGCGTTGTGCCCGTTACTGCCCGCGGGCGATATTACCGCCACTCGAAGCCGGGAGAGTCGCGCGGGGGATTGTCCCTTACTCAAAATGGCCGCCCTGTCCTGTTACTGTGCAGGGGCTGAAGCTGGCGTGGTGGCCGCCATTTTCCTATACTCTAGCGGCGGGGAGCGGTGAGGCTGCCCTTAATAAAATGGGCTGCCAGCGCGCGCTGGTTTCAGTGAGACTCAAGCTGAGATCCGGGTAGTCAGGGCTTGTGAGCAACAGAGACGCTATGAAAGGAGACTGGGGGAGGGGGTTACTGACTGGAGTGATGTGGGCAAGGCCGGTTGTAGGGGCTGGGCACCATCTTCCAGGGGCTGTCAAACCCCATGTGCTTCTCTGTTGCAGGGGGCGCTTGGCTGCTGGGTGGGTGCTGAAAATGCTTTCTCCCCTGGTTGGCAAAATGGGTAGGGCTGCTCCTGGTGATGTGGAGTGGGAGACGGAGCAGAATGACAGCTTCCCTAGCCTGGAAGTAGTGCTGGGGAACGGAAGCCTTATAGCAGAGAGAGGGTCCTGGGCCAGGCAGTGGAGTGAGGAGGTGGGGAAGAACTGCTGCTGGATTCAAGGAACCTGACACTTTTCTGCCTCTTGCTGTCTTGGGACTTCTCTGCTTGGAGAAGAGGAGAAGCCCTGGGGTGAGTAAGGGAGCCTGTGTTGCCAGGTCCAGGTGAGGAGAGATGCCTCAGGGAGCAGTGAGGCTGGGAGGAGAGAGAATCGAGACAATCATGGGAAATGGATGGCAGTTCGCTTATTTTAGGGGTGGCTAGAAGGTAAGTGGAGTTCCCATCTGAGCAGCTAGAAAGAGGCATGCATTTTTGTGTGCCTTAAAAGATTGATTTTTTCCAAGCTGAAATTATCAGACACATTGGAAGAACAGTAAAGAGCAGTTAAAAAGTCAAACAACAGACAAAAATAACATGGTTTGGTGTTTTCAAAACCTCCCAATGTATGGGGCTAATCATGTTTTTGGGGTGGCTCCAACCCATGATTTTTGATCTCTTGAGGTTGGCAATACAGCATCCCACTGCCCTGGCACTCAGCCCTGGGGAAGTTCACTGAATGCCTGGAGAGACTTGCCAGGGCTGCTTTAAGATGCAGTGTCATCTAGTGCCACCATAGTGAACTCCACTGTGGCAGCTCACATCACCTCTTGCTGAGCCCCAGGAAGCACACGTCCATCAAACCATCCAAAACTTGGAAACCATGGCTGGGGGAACAGTGGACAACATAGCAGTGGAACTTCAAAAAGAGCATGTGTAACCATCCTAACTCTTGCTTTGTAAGAAGACATTTGTAAAAAGACATTGGCTTGGATGTTCTGCTGTTTGCATCCCTTTCTCTGATGCTTCAAATTCTGCCTAATCATTGTTCGTTTAACCTCCGCTACCTGATTCCCAGCATAGTCATTTACACATGTGCAAAGTGGGTAGGAACAAATTCTGATTTGATAGCATCTCCAGATTGTTTTGCACAGGTGTAAAAGGCTACACATCATAATGCAATGCAGTCTCTGCAAAATAGTGAAGAATTAGGCTCCCAGCAGAGAGTTTAAAATCTATTCAAACCCACAACAGCTATTATCTTGTTTATACAGTGATCTTCTCAAATTCTAGTAACTGATCCTTTTCTTTAATAAAAGGAAAATCTATATCATGAGGCTAGTAAGTAAAAAAAATATTAAGGCAGAGAAGGATAGTTTACTGTGGACAGATTGATTTAATCTCTAGTTGCAGTTTATATAGCATGTGCCCAGATGTTATAAAAATGCTAGTGATTTTGTTATATCAGCTGTCAGAGTTAGCATCAGAGAAAGTGGCAGCTAACCAGACACATCGGTGAACCACTCTTAGCCCACATCCAGACTAACCCGCGGCATCGGCGGGTTAAAATCGATTGCTCGGGGATCGATATATCGCGTCTAGTCTGGACGCGATGTATCGATCCCCGAGCGCGCTTACATCGATTCCGGAACTCCATCAACCCGAACAGAGTTCCGGAATCGACACGGAGAGCCGCGGACATCGATGCAGCGCCGTCCAGACGGGTGAGTACCTCGATTTTAGAAATTCGACTTCAGCTACGTTATTCCCATAGCTGAAGTTGCGTATCTAAAATCGATTTTAATACCTAGTCTGGACGTGGCCTTAATTGCAGAAGTGAGTGATCCTTTTCTAAAGGAAAGGAGTGTGCCTTACTCATGTTGAACACTTCCAGGATACTAGCATGCTGAACATGGGATTGGGTATATTACTAACTTTCTTTTCTCCTCCAACCCCACCACGAGTAAAACTCAGAATACTTCACTGGGTCATGATGAGAATTAAATGTTCGTGCTAATGCTCAATAAAAGTGAACACATCATTTGTTCATTATTAGAGAACTGACCAATAAAAGAGTATGATGGTTTGTAGGGGGTTGTCACATTCAGTTCTGTGTACAATCTTGCTCTCAGTAAAGCCACTGGGTGTTCTGCCATTGTCCTCCGTGAAGTAGGATTTAGCCCTCACTGTTTAATCTGCAGAAGTCAAATGACCAGTAGCCTCTAACTTGATATGAAAAAAAAAAGAATTCCAATGCACTGTGATAATTAAGGCTGACTTTCCCATCCCCAACCTGTGTCTCATTCCTTAGTTTTAACATAAGTTAAAAGTACTAAAGAAACTGGACTCAGTGTCTGGAATATGGAGCGTCTTTATCAGTCAGCAGTAACCCAAATGGAAAACTGAATAAGTAATGCAGTAAAACTGAGTTTTATAAGGAACATTCATACATCTATAAAGCTAAATTCTGTCCTCTGATGGTATTTGCTGCTTTTGGTGCTAAATGATCTATTTACAAATAAGTTTATGAATAATTCAGTATTGCTCTTTTTTGCAACAGATGTTAAAAATTAGAATCCACAGATATTTTATGCAATCTACCCAGGCAAATAAAAAGCTGTTTACAAGCAATCTTGGATTAACTTGCTGAACTTCTGAGTCAAGGGCAGTGACAGTTTGTTGAATATCCTAAACAGTAAGAACATAAGAACGGCCGTACAGGGTCAGACCAAAGGTCCATCTAGCCCAGTATCTGTCTACCGACAGTGGCCAATGCCAGGTGCTCTCTCCTGCCATCCATCTCCATCCTCTGACAAACCCATCCTGGCTAATAGCCATTTATGGACTTAACCACCATGAATTTATCCAGTTCTCTTTTAAACACTGTTATAGTCCTAGCCTTCACAACCTCCTCGGGTAAGGAGTTCCACAAGATGACTGTGTGTTGCGTGAAGAACTTCCTTTTATTTGTTTTAAATCTGCTGCCTATTAATTTCATTTGGTGACTCCCAAGTTCTTGTATTATGGGAATAAGTAAATAACTTTTCCTTATCCACTTTCTCCACATCACTCATGATTTTATATACCTCTATCATATCCCCCCTTAGTCTCCTCTTTTCCAAGCTGAAGAGTCCTAGCTTCTTTAATCTTTCCTCATATGGGACTCTCTCCAAACCCTTAATCATTTTAGTTGCCCTTTTCTGAAGCTTTTCTAGTGCCAGTATATCTTTTTTGAGGTGAGGAGACCACATCTGTACACAGTATTCGATATGTGGGCATACCGTGGATTTATATAAGGGCAATAACATATTCTCAGTCTTATTCTCTATCCCTTTTTTAATGATTCCTAACATCCAGTTTGCTTTTTTGACCGCCTCTGTACATTGCATGGACATCTTCAGAGAACTATCCACGATGACACCAAGATCTCTTTCCTGATGACTTGTAGCTAAATTAGCCCTTGTTATATTGTATGTATGGTTGGGGTTATTTTTTCCAATGTGCATTACTTTACATTTATCCACATTAAATTTCATTTGCCATTTTGTTGCCCAATCACTTAGTTTTATGAGATCTTTTTGAAGTTCTTTGCTGTCTGCTTTGGTCTTAACTATCTTGAGCAGTTTAGTATTATCTGCAAACTTTGCCACCTCATTGTTTACCCTTTTCTCCAGATCATTTAGGAATAAGTTGAATAGGATTGGTCCTAGGACTGACCCTTGGGGAACTCCACTAGTTACCCCTCTCCATTCTGAAAATTTACCATTTATTCCTATCCTTTGTTCCCAGCAACCATTGAGAATTATAGACTGTGACTCACCTGTATATATATTTTATCTGCTTTAACCTTTCAATAACTTTCATTTCCTTTTCTTAGCTAACAAACCGATAGTTTATTATAGAATTGGCTGTTGTCTTTGGTGTAAAATCTGGAGTACCAATTGATCTGGGGTAAGTGGCTAGTCTCTTGGGAATGGGAGCAACCTGATGTGATGTGATTTTACGTATAAGAGACCTTTTATCACAAAGTCCAATTTGTCTGGGTGGTATGATAGACTGAAGAGTCTGAGGGGACTGTCTGTGACTCCATGTTAAGACAGGTATAGTGAGCCAGGAGTTCACATTTGTTACTGGTTTGGTGAAATCTAATTATAGAATATAGACACTAGGTTTAGGGCGTCTGCCCTGTTTTCCAACAGTCTGCCTTGAGGCCTAGGCACTCAGAGGTGGGAGCCACTCCAGACGGCATAATATATGGCTCAGATAAAATGGACTGGTAAAAGATTTAAAGGAGGTATTCTTTAAAGAAGCAGAGAAAGGGCTTGGAGCTATGACTGGTATGATGGGGGAAGGCAACTTCTCTCCTTTATAGCTCCCCTTAACTCTCATCTGAGCGGGAAAGGGTGGGTTGTCTGGGACCAGGATGTAGGGGAGGGCTGATGATAGCCCCCCCCCCCAAGTATATGGAAAGGATTATGGAATTACTTGCACTGTACAATTTTATCTGAAAGGAACACTCAGATATTTAAGAATAAAGTTGTGGCCTAATTAAAATGACATTCAGTGCCTTCTGTCCTTCTTCCATCATATTCTATTTTAAACATCTATTTTAAACAGTTCAACAATGTATCAAATACATTCAACTTTAAAATAGCAAGTGGGTAGGTAGCACCAGTACCGAAAATTTAAACAGAAGATATTAACTTTTTAAGTGTGTCAATTTCATGATCAGATAACACTGCTCTACAGCTAAAATGCTTCTGAAATAAATGTAGTCCAACTTTACTAATTCTGGGTCACTGAGAACGAAAATGATGCTTAAAATTGTTGATTGGCTCTAGTTTTCAAGATATGCTATTGGGTCAGTATATACGACCCTTGACTTGGAAATGGCGGAGGATAAGTGAGTTATAAAGGGAAGGGATCTCAGTTTAAACCAGAAATGACTACAATACATCTTTGACTGGATCGATGAATAAATCTATGACTGGGTTTGGACAGTACTTGCTTTTGAGGCAAAACAATGAATGATGCAATCTGAAGCTGGTATTGCGTCATACATGATATGAATTGCATCATGTTATTCCTAGAAGTCATGGATGATGCAATCATAAGGAAGCTTACATCACTCTGCTGAACAAATTGCCCTATATCAGCTCTAGAAATCATACAGTGTCGTGCTCTCTTCTTTGTCAGTCTTTGATCTTGCAAAGGGACACATTTCTGTTTAGCCAAAGTGAGCAAAGATGCCTCGTACTTGTGTGAACAGTGCAGATAACTTCTGCTATGTTTATGGTGAAGTGATTTTTGCATCACAAAAGCGCAGTATAACCACTATGGTTAAGAAAGCCTATCACCTTTCTTTTGGCTGCAAAATTGGAGATCAGGACAAGAGATGGGCCCCACACATATGCTGCAACACTTGTGCAACAAATCTTGGCCAGTGGTTGAACAGGAAAAGGAAATCTATGCCTTTTGCAGTGCCAATGATTTGGAGAGAGCCAATAGATCATACCAGCAATTGTTACTTCTGCATGGTGCCTCCAGTTCGGAAAGGTGTGTCAAAGAAGAAAAAGTGGACTGTGCATTATCCAAACATTCCATCAGCTATACGCCCAGTACCCCATGGAGAAGGACTGTCGGTTCCTGATGCACCAGAATCATTCTCACTTGAGTCAGACGAGGAAGAGGATGAAACTTCTGGTCCTGAACCATCAGTGTCACAGGACCCACATTTTCTCCCATCCTCCTCCTCTGAACGACACCTCATAACACAAGGTGAACTGAATGAGCTTGTCAGGGATTTGGAACTACCCAAGAGTAAGGCAGAGCTGTTGGGCTCCAGACTACAGCAGTGGAATCTCCTGGCAGGCTATCAGGGCAAATGGAGCCCATCAATGCTTGCAGACTATTGCTGGACAGTGACAAGAGATGCTCCATTTAGTGAATACAAGAGACAAGCCAAGAAGCGCCGAGTAGATGCTGAATAGAACTAAACTATGTACATAATAGTTTTTTGCCTTTTGTTTCATAATAAATTTTATTTATATAACCCTTTTGCTGATTTTTAAAGTGTTACATAAACAGGACAGGTGAAATATTATCATGTATAGCAACCATAAACACATGGAAAGACCTAGGTTTACAATTTATGATTAAAACTCTACTATCTACACAATATACATAGACATAAAATGTAAAAACTTAAATATCTTAGAAATAGTAGCCAATCAGTTGTTTTAATTGTCATATTTGAATTCAGCACATCAAAATACATAATAAATATCACATTTTATCTCTGAAGCAGACGACTTCTCAAAAATTGTAGACCAGTGTAATTTTTTGTGCTTAGAATAAGCATATATACTTAACCTGTTACAGCTCTCAAGTATACTTCAGCTATAAAAAAAGCCACAAGTAACAAAGCAGTACACTGTACCAATCAATGGCAGCCTTAAACAGGCAAAAAGCAGTATATGAGAGATACTGAGGGTGTGAGGAGACATCTTCAGGGAGTTTAGCATAGGCCTCTTCCAAACCTAAAGCTAGGACTAATGATAATTAATCAGGAAAGGCTCACTGATAAGTCAGCATACATGTCTGAAGCTTCCACTTATACTAGAACTAAAATCTAGAGGAACTGGAAAATCTGTGTAACCTTTACATTTTAGTCATAATTAAAAATAAACTGCTAATTTTCACCTGCCTAGTGGGAGCAAATAATTTAATGTTATTATTTACTATAAAATGATAAACACTAGAAGATATTTGAGAACATTTTCCATACAGGCAATGAAATACAAGGAGCTATAATTTTGAATTTGGGGGTATAGAAGCATAGCCCATATTCTCCTAGGAAGAAAAGATTTGACTCCCTAAGACCTTATGGCTTTCTTTCCCCCTCTCTGCTTTTTTCCTGTACTTAGTTCAAAGAACAAGAATATAAAATATCTAAGCTTCTTGCATTCAGTAGCAATGTGCTCTTTGCTGTCTTCTGAT